>NC_088398.1:86873247-87195747 GCF_034236695.1 Oncorhynchus nerka
AGTTAGGGGTTAGGGTTAGGGGTTAGGGTTAGGGGTTAGGGTTAGGGTTAGGGGTTAGGGGTTAGGGTTAGGGGTTAATTAGGGGTTAGGGTTAGGGTTATTTAAAATTAAGGTTAGGGGTTAGGGTTAGGGGTTAGGGGTTAGGGGTTAGGGTTAGGGTCTAGCTACATTAGACTAAAAACGAAAGGGTTAGGGGTTAAAGGTTAGGGTTAAGGGTTAGGGTTAGGGTCTATTTACATTAGACTAAAGAAAGGGTTAGGGTTAAGGGTTAGGGGTTAGGGGTTAGGGGTTAGGGGTTAAGGGTTGGGGTTAGGGTCTATTTACATTAGACTAAGGAAAGGGTTAGGGGTTAGGGTCTATTTACATTAGACTAAGGAAAGGGTTAAGGGTTAGGGGTTAAGGGTTAAAGGTTAGGGTTAGGGGTTAGGGTCTATTTACATTAGACTAAGGGGTTAAGGGTTAAGGGTTAGGGTCTATTTACATTAGACTAAGGAAAGGGTTAGGGGTTAGGGGTTGGGGTTAGGGGGGGGTTAGGGTTAAGGGTTAGGGGTTAAGGGGTTAAGGGTTAAGGGTTAGGGTTAGGGGTTATTAAGGGTTAGGGTCTATTTACATTAGACTAAAGAAAGGGTTAGGGGTTAAGGGTTAGGGGTTAGGGGTTAGGGTTAGGGTTGGGGTTAGGGTCTATTTACATTAGACTAAGGAAAGGGTTAGGGGTTAGGGTCTATTTACATTAGACTAAGGAAAGGGTTAGGGTTAAGGGTTAGGGTTAGGGTCTATTTACATTAGACTAAAGAAAGGGTTAGGGGTTAAGGGTTAGGGGTTAGGGGTTAAGGGTTAGGGTCTATTTACATTAGACTAAAGAAAGGGTTAGGGGTTAAGGGTTAAGGGTTAGGGTTAGGGTCTATTTACATTAGACTAAGGAAAGCCTCCAGGGTTAGGGTTAGGGGTTGGGGTTAGGGTTAAGGGTTAGGGGGCCTAGGGGTTAAGGGTTAGGGTTAGGGTTAGGGTCTATTTACATTAGACTAAGGAAAGGGTTGGGGTTAGGGTTAAGGGTTAGGGGTTAGGGTCTATTTACATTAGACTAAGGAAAGGGTTAGGGGTTAGGGTTATTTACATTAGACTAAGGAAAGGGTTAGGGGTTGGGGTTAGGGGTTAGGGGTTAAGGGTTAAAGGGTTGGGGTTAGGGGTTGGGGTTAGGGGTTGGGGTTAGGGGTTAAGGGTTAGGGTCTATTTACATTAGACTAAAGAAAGGGTTAGGGGTTGGGGTTAGGGGTTAAGGGTTAGGGTCTATTTACATTAGACTAAAGAAAGGGTTAGGGGTTGGGGTTAGGGGTTAGGGTCTATTTACATTAGACTAAGGAAAGGGTTAGGGGTTGGGGTTAGGGGTTAAGGGTTAGGGTCTATTTACATTAGACTAAAGAAAGGGTTAGGGGTTGGGGTTAGGGGTTAGGGTCTATTTACATTAGACTAAAGAAAGGGTTAGGGGTTGGGGTTAGGGGTTAAGGGTTAAACTATTTACATTAGACTAAAGAAAGGGTTAGGGGTTGGGGTTAGGGGTTAGGGTCTATTTACATTAGACTAAAGAAAGGGTTAGGGGTTGGGGTTAGGGGTTAAGGGTTAGGGTCTACATTAGACTAAAGAAAGGGTTAGGGGTTGGGGTTAGGGTTAGGGTCTATTTACATTAGACTAAAGAAAGGGTTAGGGGTTGGGGTTAGGGGTTAAGGGTTAGGGTCTATTTACATTAGACTAAAGAAAGGGTTAGGGGTTGGGGTTAGGGGTTAAGGGTTAGGGTCTATTTACATTAGACTAAAGGGTTAAAGGGTTAGGGGTTAGGGGTTAGGGGTTAAGGGTTAGGGTCTATTTACATTAGACTAAAGAAAGGGTTAGGGGTTGGGGTTAGGGGTTAAGGGTTAGGGTTAGGGTTAGACTAAAGAAAGGGTTAGGGGTTGGGGTTAGGGGTTAGGGTCTATTTACATTAGACTAAGGAAAGGGTTAGGGGTTAGGGTTAGGGGTTAAGGGTTAAGGGTTAGGGGTTAGGGGTTAGGGGTTAGGGTTAAGGGTTAGGGGTTAGGGTTAGGGTCTATTTACATTAGAAAATTAGACTAAAAAGGGTTAGGGGTTGGGGTTAGGGTTAAGGGTTAGGGTCTATTTACATTAGACTAAAGAAAGGGTTAGGGGTTAAGGGGTTAGGGTTATTTTACATTAGACTAAAGAAAGGGTTAGGGGTTGGGGTTAAGGGTTAAGGGTTAGGGTTTACATTAGACTAAAGAAAGGGTTAGGGGTTGGGGTTAGGGTTAGGGTCTATTTACATTTAGGGTTTAAGGGTTAAAGGGTTAGGGGTTGGGGTTAGGGTTAGGGTTAGGGGTTAGGGGTTAAGGGTTAGGGTCTATTTACATTAGACTAAAGGAAAGGGTTAGGGGTTGGGGTTAGGGGTTAAGGGTTAGGGTCTATTTACATTAGACTAAAGAAAGGGTTAGGGGTTGGGGTTAGGGGTTAGGGTTAGGGTCTATTTACATTAGACTAAAGGGTTAGGGTTAAGGGTTAAGTTAGGGGTTAAAGGGGTTGGGGTTAGGGGTCTATTTACATTAGACTAAGGAAAGGGTTAGGGGTTGGGGTTAGGGGTTAGGGGTTAGGGTCTAGGGGTTACATTAGGGTCTAAGGAAAGGGTTAGGGGGTTAGGTTAAGGGTTAGGGGTTAGGGTTAGGGTCTATTTACATTAGACTAAAGAAAGGGTTACTGGTTAAGGGGGTTAGGGGGTTAGGGTTGGGGTTAGGGTTAGGGGTCTATTTACATTAGACTAAAAGGGTTAAGGGTTAGGGGTTAAGGTTAGGGTTAGGGAGTTAGGGGGTTAGGGGTTAGGGTTAAGGGTTAGGGTCTATTTACATTAGAAAATGTTACTGCGACTAAGGAAAGGGTTGGGGTTAGGGTTAGGGGTTAAAGGTTAGGGTCTATTTACATTAGACTAAGGAAAGGGTTAGGGGTTAGGGTTAGGGTTAGGGTCTATTTACATTAGACTAAGGAAAGGGTTAGGGTTAGGGTTAGGGGTTAGGGTTAGGGTCTATTTACATTAGAAAATGTTACTGCGACTAAGGAAAGGGTTGGGGTTAGGGTTAGGGGTTAAAGGTTAGGGTCTATTTACATTAGAAAATGTTACTTAGACTAAGGAAAGGGTTAGGGTTAAGGGTTAGGGTTAATCTATTTACACTAGAAAGGGTTGGGGTTAGGGTTAAGGGGTTAAAGGTCTATTTACCTAAGAAGGAAAGATTAGGGGTTAGGGTTAGGGTTAGGGTCTATTTACATTAGACTAAGGAAAGGGTTAGGGTTAAGGGTTAGGGGTTAGGGTTAGGGTCTATTTACATTAGACTAAGGAAAGGGTTAGGGGTTAGGGTTAGGGTTAGGGTCTATTTACATTAGACTAAGGAAAGGGTTAGGGGTTAGGGTTAGGGTCTATTTACATTAGAAAATGTTACTGCGACTAAGGAAAGGGTTAGGGTTATGGGTTAGGGGTCAGGGGTTAGGGGTTGGGGTTAGGGTCTATTTACATTAGAAAATGTTACTGCGACTAAGGAAAGGGTTAGGGGTTAGGGTTAGGAATTAGGGGTTAGGGGTAGGGTCTATTTACATTAGAAAATGTTACTGCGACTAAGGAAAGGGTTAGGGGTTAGGGTTAAGGGTTAGGGGTAGGGTCTATTTACATTAGAAAATGTTACTGCGACTAAGGAAAGGGTTAGGGTTATGGGTTAGGGTTAGGGGTTAGGGGTAGGGTCTATTTACATTAGAAAATGTTACTGCGACTAAGGAAAGGGTTGGGGATAGGGTTAGGGGTTAAGGGTTAGGGTCTATTTACATTAGACTAAGGAAAGGGTTAGGGGTTAAGGGTTAGGGGTTAGGGTTAGGGTCTATTTACATTAGAAAATGTTACTGCGACTAAGGAAAGGGTTAGGGGTTAGGGTTAAGGGTTAGGGTCTATTTACATTAGAAAATGTTACTGCGACTAAGGAAAGGGTTAGGGTTATGGGTTAGGGTTAGGGGTAGGGTCTATTTACATTAGAAAATGTTACTGCGACTAAGGAAAGGGTTGGGGTTAGGGTTAGGGTCTATTTACATTAGACTAAGGAAAGGGTTAGGGTTAAGGGTTAGGGGTTAAGGGTTAGGGTCTATTTACATTAGAAAATGTTACTGCGACTAAGGAAAGGGTTGGGGTTAGGGTTAGGGTTAGGGTCTATTTACATTAGACTAAGGAAAGGGTTAGGGGTTGGGGTTAGGGGTTAGGGTTAGGGTCTATTTACATTAGACTAAGGAAAGGGTTAGGGGTTAGGGTTAGGGTCTATTTACATTAGAAAATGTTACTGCGACTAAGGAAAGGGTTGGGGTTAAGGGTTAGGGGTTAGGAGTAGGGTCTATTTACATTAGAAAATGTTACTGCGACTAAGGAAAGGGTTGGGGTTAGGGTTAAGGGTTAGGGGTAGGGTCTATTTACATTAGACTAAGGAAAGGGTTAGGAATTAGGGGTTAGGGGTAGGGTCTATTTACATTAGAAAATGTTACTGCGACTAAGGAAAGGGTTAGGGTTATGGGTTAGGGTTAAGGGTTAGGGGTTAGGGGTAGGGTCTATTTACATTAGAAAATGTTACTGCGACTAAGGAAAGGGTTAGGGTTATGGGTTAGGGGTCAGGGGTTAGGGGTTGGGGTTAGGGGTTAGGGTCTATTTACATTAGAAAATGTTACTGCGACTAAGGAAAGGGTTAGGGGTTAGGGTTAGGGGTTGGGGTTAGGGGTTAGGGTTAGGGTCTATTTACATTAGAAAATGTTACTGCGACTAAGGAAAGGGTTAGGGTTAAGGGTTAGGGTTAGGGTTAGGGTCTATTTACATTAGAACATGTTACTGCGACTAAGGAAAGGGTTAGGGTTAGGGGTTGGGGTTAGGGGTTGTGGTTAGGGTTAGGGGTTGGGGTTAGGGGTTATTGACATTATAAAATGTTACTGCGACTAAGGAAAGGGTTAGGGTTAGGGTTAGGGTTAGGGTTGGGGTTAAGGGTTGGGGTTAGGGGTTATTGACATTATAAAATGTTACTGCGACTAAGGAAAGGGTTAGGGGTTAGGGGTTGGGGTTAGGTTAGGGGTTAGGGTTAGGTTAGAGCTAGGGGTTGGAGTTAGGGGTTATTGACATTATAAAATGTTACTGCGACTAAGGAAAGGGTTAGGGTTAGGGGTTGTGGTTAGGGTTAGGGGTTGGGGTTGGAGTTAGGAGTTATTGACATTATAAAATGTTACTGCGACTAAGGAAAGCAAAGGGCCTTGAAAGCATCCCTGGATCATCCAACTCTTGAATCTCACTGTTCTGTGGTCAGGGTTGGTTGAGTCACTGTTCTGTGGTCAGGGTTGGTTGAGTCACTGCTCTGTGGTCAGGGTTGGTTGAGTCACTGTTCTGTGGTCAGGGTTGGTTGTGTCACTGTTCTGTGGTCAGGGTTGGTTGAGTCACTGTTCTGTGGTCAGGGTTGGTTGAGTCACTGTTCTGTGGTCAAGGTTGGTTGAGTCACAGGGGCTTTCTGGACTCCTGCTGAGGATCTTAAGACTCCTGTATCTCTACAAACGGTCTCTGTTGACAGCTGACTAACAGACCAGGCATCCTAAAGATCCTCTCTAACAGTAACAGACCAGGCATCCTAAAGATCCTCTCTAACCGTAACGGACCAGGCATCCTAAAGATCCTCTCTAACCGTAACAGACCAGGCATCCTAAAGATCCTCTCTAACCGTAACAGACCAGGCATCCTAAAGATCCTCTCTAACCGTAACAGACCAGGCATCCTAAAGATCCTCTCTAACCGTAACAGACCAGGCATCCTAAAGATCCTCTCTAACCGTAACAGACCAGGCATCCTAAAGATCCTCTCTAACCGTAACAGACCAGGCATCCTAAAGATCCTCTCTAACCGTAACGGACCAGGCATCCTAAAGAGGAAGGCATGTTCTCTCAACAGCTTTGGCTCAGGTCTGGCTGTGAATATTGCAATGTGGTCGACTTGGGCCGTAACACTGCATGACTCAGAGTTTCTTCGAGGCATGATTGAGGTGGTGACCCTCTAACCTCTCCCTGTCCCCAAGATCGCCCCAGCAGAGAACCCTGGCGTCACTGAGAGGATGGTCATGATCACCGGACCTCCAGCAGCTCAGTTTAAGGTAAACACACGTCTATGTCAACATCTTCAGCCATCAGCATTCAGCAGTACTGGCCTGTAGCCATGTCAGACTCCGTTCCATTCCAGGTCAGCAGCCTGGTAGACCCTTAACATCTGCCCACCTGCACCAGCCTGTAGTTTCCATATGTCTTCTCCTGTGTTGTGTCTTCCAGGCACAGGGCAGGATATTTGGGAAGCTGAAAGAGGAGAACTTCTTCACAGCGAATGACGAAGTGAAGCTAGAGACGCATATCAAAGTTCCCTCGAATGCAGCTGGACGCGTCATCGGCAAGGGAGGCAAAACCGTGAGTAACAACAACTGTACATGCAGTCGGGAGTCACAGCGCCATGCCGGGTGCTCTTTGAAATGCGCTCAGTGTCTTTCCAGTCAGGGGTCATGATCTCCTGTGTCCTCTCTAGGTCAATGAGCTGCAGAACCTGACCAGTGCGGAGGTCATCGTGCCACGAGACCAAACGCCAGACGAGAACGATGAGGTCTTCGTAAAGATCAGCGGGCATTTCTTCGCCAGTCAGGTGATATCATGTATTTTCTGCTCTAGTCATATATAATATATCATAATATGCCATTTAGCAGACACCTTTTTTCCAATGCAACTTACAGGTGTCTGTGCATCTATGGCTGCCATGCTCTACCAACTGAGTCACACAGGACCAGTGTAATGTTCAAGTCAAAACACTTTGACATGATTCAATCCTAAAATACAGTATGTTTCTTCCAGTCTGCTCAGAGGAAGATCCGTGAGATCATCCAGCAGGGACAGAAACACCAGCAGCAGGGAGCTCCCAGCATGCACCACTCTAAGTGACCAGCAGGTAGAGCGGTGCGGCTCCCTCCCTCTCTCTCTCTCTCCAGCGGGCTCAAGCCAATGAATGTAGCCCTCCCACCTGGACGGACGACCAGACCAGCCAATGGGACAAGGCAAAGCAGAACAGCAGAACCGGGAACAAAACCAAAGAACTGAATTGATCGGGGGGAAAAAGTGATAAGAGTCAAAGGCTTGGGGCATTATGTGCACTGCCAGCCCAGAGCGGAGAGAGAGGACGGGGAGAGGAAACGGAAATGTCAAAATACTAAACATATATAAAAAAACAAGATGAAGTAGGAAGGAAGTAGGCTAACTAACATACAGTAGGCCTAACAGACAGACAACATCAAAACAGACATGATGGCATTACGAAGGTAGTTCTGTAGTTTAGTAGAATGATGAGTATGATGCTGTGATTCAGGGAGAAGGACTGTCTGAGACGCTTGTGGTTCACATTAATAATAAAAGTCAGTATCTTTAACAGTACTAAGACAGAGTAGAACACATTGTGCCTTCCAAGTGGCACCCTATTCCCTACATAGTGCACTACTGTTGACCAGAGCCCCGTAGACATACAATGGTATATACTAAACTATGGCCTGGTATTCGGTTACACAGCAGATGGAATGACAGCGCATGTTGTGGCTTAATATCTAACAAAACTGGATATTTCCTAGATTGAAATGGGATTTCAGTAGAACAGGGAACTTTAGACCGGGGCCCTATAGGCCCGTATATGGAATAAGGAGAAAAGTGTCATTTTCAGCAGTGTGACCAGTAGTGTGAACGGTCGGTAGTGAACAGCAGTGTGAACAGCAGTGTGACCAGTAGTGTCAACAGCAGTGTGAACAGCAGTGTGACCAGTAGTGTGAACAGCAGTGTGAACAGTAGTGTGAACAGCAGTGTGAACAGCAGTGTGACCAGTAGTGTGACCAGTAGTGTGAACAGCAGTGTCAACAGCAGTGTGAACAGCAGTGTGAACAGCAGTGTGAACAGTAGTGTGAACAGCAGTGTGAACAGTAGTGTGAACAGCAGTGTGAACAGCAGTGTGAACAATCGGTAGTGAACAGCAGTGTGAACAGCAGTGTCAACGGTCGGTAGTGAACAGCAGTGTGAACAGCAGTGTGAACAGTCGGTAGTGAACAGCAGTGTGAACAGCAGTGTGAACAGTCGGTAGTGAACAGCAGTGTCAACAGCAGTGTGAACAGTCGGTAGTGAACAGCAGTGTGAACGGTCGGTAGTGAACAGCAGTGTGAACAGTCGGTAGTGAACAGCAGTGTGAACAGCAGTGTGAACAGTCGGTAGTGAACAGCAGTGTGAACGGTCGGTAGTGAACAGCAGTGTGAACGGTCGGTAGTGAACAGCAGTGTCAACGGTCGGTAGTGAACAGCAGTGTCAACGGTCGGTAGTGAACAGCAGTGTCAACGGTCGGTAGTGAACAGCAGTGTCAACGGTCGGTAGTGAACAGTAGTGTCAACGGTCGGTAGTGAACAGCAGTGTCAACGGTCGGTAGTGAGTGAACAGCAGTGTCAATGAACAGGTGTCGGTAGTGAACAGCAGTGTCAACGGTCGGTAGTGAACAGCAGTGTCAACGGTCGGTAGTGAACAGTAGTGTCAACGGTCGGTAGTGAACAGTAGTGTCAACGGTCGGTAGTAAACAGCAACATCACCTCAAGCAAGAAAACACATTGTTCTGAATCTTTGGAGGTGGGCTAAGGGCATCACCTCCGCCAGGGGCTAAGGGCATCCCCTCCGCCAGGGGCTAAGGGCATCCCCTCCGCCAGGGGCTAAGGGCATCCCCTCCGCCAGGGCATCCATCCCCTCCGCCAGGGGCATCCCCTCCGCCAGGGGCTAAGGGCATCCCCCCTCCGCCAGGGGCTAAGGGCATCCCCTCCCCTCCGCCAGGGGCTAAGGGCATCCCTCCCCAGGGGCTAAGGACATCCCTCCGCCAGGGGGCATCACCTCCGCCAGGCATCCCCTCCCCTCCGCCAGGGGCTAAGGGCATCCCCTCCCCCCCGCCAGGGGCTAAGGGCATCACCTCCGCCAGGGGCATCCCCTCCGCCAGGGCATCACCTCCGCCAGGGGCTAAGGGCATCCCCTCCGCCAGGGGCTAAGGGCATCCCCTCCGCCAGGGGCTAAGGGCATCCCCTCCGCCAGGGGCTAAGGGCATCCCCTCCGCCAGGGGCTAAGGGCATCCCCTCCGCCAGGGGCATCACCTCCGGGCATCCCTCCCCTCATCCCCAGGGAGCATCCCCTCCTCCGCCAGGACATCCCCTCCCCTCCGCCAGGGGCTAAGGGCATCCCCTCCGCCAGGGGCTAAGGGCATCCCCTCTGCCAGGGGCTAAGGGCATCCCCTCTGCCAGGGGCTAAGGACATCCCCTCCGCCAGGGGCTAAGGGCATCCCCTCCCCTCCGCCAGGGCATCCCCTCCTCCGCCAGGGCATCCTCCCCTCCGCCAGGGGCATCCCCTCCGCCAGGACATCCTCCCATCCCCTCCGCCAGGGGCTCCCCTCCGCCAGGGCATCCCCTCCGCCAGGGGGCATCCCCTCCCCTCCGCCAGGGCATCCCCTCTGCCAGGGGCTAAGGGCATCCCCTCTGCCAGGGGCTAAGGACATCCCCTCCGCCAGGGGCTAAGGACATCCCCTCCCCTCCGCCAGGGGCTAAGGGCATCCCCTCCGCCAGGGGCTAAGGGCATCCCCTCCCCTCCGCCAGGGGCTAAGGACATCCCCTCCGCTAGGGGCTAAGGGCATCCCCTCCGCCAGGGAGCATCCCTCCGCCAGAGCATCCTCCCCTCCGCCAGGGGCTCCCCTCCGCTAGGGGACATCCCCCCCCTCCGCCAGGGGCATCCTCCCCTCCGCCAGGGGCTAAGGGCATCCCCTCCGCCGCCCATTTCTTACTGTTCATATCTGATTTGACTTTCTGATTTTCCTTCCTGCATCTCCGCTTCCTTCATTTTCACATCTCTCTCATCTGTTTTTTTGTTTGTTTTTTTACATTATAATGATTTTTGCAGCCTTTTATTCCATATACAGGGCCCATAGGGCCACGGTCTAAAGTAGTGCACTATATATAGGGAATAGGGTGCCATAGGTCTGCGGTCTAAAATAGTGCACTATATATAGGGAATAGGGTGTCATAGGGCCCCTATCTAAAGTAGTGCACTATATATAGGGAATAGGGTGTCATAGGGCCCCTATCTAAAGTAGTGCACTATATATAGGGAATAGGGTGTCATAGGGCCCCTATCTAAAGTAGTGCACTATATATAGGGAATAGGGTGTCATAGTAGGGTATCTAGGGTATCTAAAGTAGTGCACTATATATAGGGAATAGGGTGTCATAGGGCCCCTATCTAAAGTAGTGCACTATATATAGGGAATAGTTGCTGGGACTGCTTGTCTCTTTCCAGTGATCCTGCCGACCAAGGATGGGTCTGAGGAGCTATTTGGCGTCTCAGCTCGCCTAGCTGCTAGCCTAGCTGCTAGCCTTAGCTGCTAGCCTTAGCTGCTAGCCTTAGCTGCTAGCCTAGCTGCTAGCCTAGCTGCATATCAAGTTAGCGGGGTGTTTTTGAACGTTGTCCGCGACGCGGTTAGCCATTGTGGCTGGGACCGCTGATTGACCCGGGTTTGTGGCTGTCTCGATCCCTGCTGTTTGTTGTTTTCAATCTTCCCTGTGACCTGCCCTGTCTGGAACTGAGAGAAGTAACAGCATAACCTACGTAATAAAATACCTACAAGCAGTTGTTACAACAAGAAAATAGCTTCAAGTGTTTTGTCCAAATACTGGTAGATTCTACTAATAAAAGAATGGATGACCTGACCAGAGAGGTCCAGGACCTGAAGAACAGTGTGCAGTTCTCCCAGGGTCAGAATGGATGACCTGACCAGAGAGGTCCAGACATGAAGAACAGTGTGCAGTTCTCCCAGGGTCAGAATGGATGACCTGACCAGAGAGGTCCAGTACATGAAGAACAGTGTGCAGTTCTCCCAGGGTCAGAATGGATGACCTGACCAGAGAGGTCCAAGACCTGAAGAACAGTTTGCAGTTCTCCCAGGGTCAGAATGGATGACCTGACCAGAGAGGTCCAAGACCTGAAGAACAGTTTGCAGTTCTCCCAGGGTCAGAATGGATGACCTGACCAGAGAGGTCCAAGACCTGAAGAACAGTTTGCAGTTCTCCCAGGGTCAGAATGGATGACCTGACCAGAGAGGTCCAAGACCTGAAGAACAGTTTGCAGTTCTCCCAGGGTCAGCACGATGAGTTGAAACAGGAGAACGGCAAGATGACAGCAATCTGTAAGTCATTGAGAGAGGACATCAGTTCTGTATGTGAATCCATGATAATCAGAGTTTTACATCATTGTTATCTCGAGGGATAATCAAGGCAGAACATGGTTGTGGACGGAATTGCAGAATCTCAACATGAGACCTGGATGGAGTCTGAGAGCAAAGTGAGGGAAAGGATCTGAGAAATTGAAGATGGACCACAGGAAGATTGCAGGTGACAGGCCCAGACCGATAGTGGTCAAGTTCCTGAGGTTCAAGGACAAGGTAGCTGTTTTGGAAAGAGTCAAGAACTTGAGAGGAACGTATATATTCCTCAACAAGGACTATCCTGAAACTGTGCGCCAGAAGAGGAAAGAACTGATCCCAGCCATGAAACTGCCAGAGTGCGTGAGGACATTGCGTACATCCACTATGACAGCCTCATTGTCCACCCTCCATCCCTCCCAGAAGGGATGAGAGAGCCGAGCCTATGGGCTCGTAGCTTCAACCCTGCAGCACACAAACACACCAACTGATTAATGGACTGCTGAATGTATATGTCTTTCTCTTGCTTTGTTCGCTCTTTTCAGTATTATGTCTATCCCTGATAAGCTACCCAGGAAAGGGCTGAAAATAGCTCATATTAATATATGCAGCTTTAGAAATAAAGTCAATAACTTGATAACATTCATATATTAGCCGTTTGAGACTCACTTAGATCATTAATTTGATGATACAGCAGTAACAATACAAGGATATAACATTTACAGAAGAGACAGGCATGTTTATGGGGGAGGTGTTGTATATATTCAGTCATATCCCAGTAATGCTTATGGGGGAGGGGTTGCTGTATATATTCAGAGCCATATCCCTGTAATGTTTATAGGGGAGGTGTTGTATATATTCAGAGCCATATCCCTGTAATGCTTATAGGGGAGGTGTTGTATATATTCAGAGCCATATCCCTGTAATGTTTATAGGGGAGGTGTTGTATATATTCAGAGCCATATCCCTGTAATGTTTATAGGGGAGGTGTTGCTGTATATATTCAGAGCCATATCCCTGTAATGTTTATAGGGGAGGTGTTGTATATATTCAGAGCCATATCCCTGTAATGTTTATAGGGGAGGTGCTGTATATATTCAGAGCCATATCCCTGTAATGTTTATAGGGGAGGTGTTGTATATATTCAGAGCCATATCCCTGTAATGTTTATAGGGGAGGTGTTGCTGTATATATTCAGAGCCATATCCCTGTAATGTTTATAGGGGAGGTGTTGTATATATTCAGAGCCATATCCCTGTAATGTTTATAGGGGAGGTGTTGCTGTATATATTCAGAGCCATATCCCTGTAATGTTTATAGGGGAGGTGTTACTGTATATATTCAGAGCCATATCCCTGTAATGTTTATAGGGGAGGTGTTGCTGTATATATTCAGAGCCATATCCCTGTAATGCTTATGGGGGAGGTGTTACTGTATATATTCAGAGCCATATCCCTGTAATGTTTATAGGGGAGGTGTTGCTGTATATATTCAGAACCATATCCCTGTAATGTTTATGGGGGAGGTGTTACTGTATATATTCAGAGCCATATCCCTGTAATGTTTATAGGGGAGGTGTTGCTGTATATATTCAGAACCATATCCCTGTAATGTTTATAGGGGAGGTGTTGTTGTATATATTCAGAACCATATCCCTGTAATGTTTATAGGGGAGGTGTTGCTGTATATATTCAGAGCCATATCCCTGTAATGTTTATAGGGGAGGTGTTGCTGTATATATTCAGAGCCATATCCCTGTAATGTTTATGGGGGAGGTGTTGCTGTATATATTCAGTCATATCCCTGTAATGTTTATGGGGGGGGGCTTTTCTTTCAGGGTGTTGCTACAGGCCACCAAGTGCTAACAGTCAGTATCTAAATAATGTGCTTGAGAGTGTATGTGATGTAAACAGAGAGGTCTACTTTCATGGGGACCTGAATATTGACTGGTTTTCATCAAGCTGTCCACTCAACAGGAAGCTTCTCACTGTAACCAGTGCCTGTACTCTGGTTCAAGTTATTAATCAACCCACTCAACAGGAAGCTTCTCACTGCAACCAGTGCCTGTACTCTGGTTCAGGTTATTAATCAACCCACTCAAGAGGAAGCTTCTCACTGTAACCAGCGTCTGTAATCTGGTTCAGGTTATTAATCAACCCACTCAACAGGAAGCTTCTCACTGTAACCAGTGTCTGTAATCTGGTTCAGGTTATTAATCAACCCACTCAACAGGAAGCTTCTCACTGTAACCAGTGTCTGTAATCTGGTTCAGGTTATTAATCAACCTACCAGGGTGTTTACAAACACTACAGGAACAAGATCATTCACATGTATCGATCAAATATTTACTAATACTGTAGAACTTTATTCTAAACCTATATCCATACCCATTGGATGCAGTGATCACAGTATAGTGGCTATATCCAGGAAAGCCAAAGTTCCATCAGCTGGTCCTAAAATAGTGTATAAGAGATCATACAAAAGATTTTGCTCTGACTCTTATGTGGATGATGTTAAAAATATTTGTTGGTCTGATGTGATTAATGAGGAGCATCCAGACACTGCACTTGATGAATTTATGAAATTGCTTCTTCCAATTATTGATAAACATGCACCTGTTAAGAAGCTGACTGTTAGAACTGTTGAGGCTCCATGGATTGATGAGGAATTGAAAAACTGTATGGTTGAAAGAGATGGGGAAAAGGAGTGGCTAATAAGTCTGGCTGCACATCTGACTGGCTTACTTACTTGCAAATTGAGAAATTATGTGACTAAACTCAACAAAAAGAAGAAGAAACTTCATTATGAAGCCAAGATCAATGATATAAAGAATTATGTAGAGAACAAACTTGGAGTACTTTAAATGAAATAATGAACAGAAAGACAAATTCAACTCCAAATTAAACTCCATCTTTCATCGAATCAGATGGCTTATTCATCACAAAACCATTTGATGTTGGCAATTATTTGAATGATTATTTAGTTGGCAAAGTGGGCAAACTTAGGCAGGAAATGCCCACGACAAACAGTGAGCAATTATATTCATGCATAAAAAAACAAATAATGAATGAAAAGCAGTGCAAGTTTGAATTTTGTAAAGTTAGTTTGGGAGAGGTGGATTTTTTTAGTTAACGATCAATAATAACAAACCTCCTGGCATTGACAACTTAGATGGAAAGCTACTAAGGATGGTGGCTGACTCTATAGCCACTCCTACTAAGGATGGTGGCTGACTCTATAGCCACTCCTACTAAGGATGGTGGCTGACTCTATAGCCACTCCTACTAAGGATGGTGGCTGACTCTATAGCCACTCCTACTGAGGATGGTGGCTGACTCTATAGCCACTCCTACTGAGGATGGTGGCTGACTCTATAGCCACTCCTACTAAGGATGGTGGCGACTCTACTCTAGGATGGTGGCTGCCACCACTCCTACTAAGGATGGTGGCTGACTCTGATATAGCCACTCCTACTAAGCCACTCCTACTAAGGATGGTGGCTGACTCTATAGCCACTCCTACTGAGGATGGTGGCTGACTCTATAGCCACTCCTACTGAGGATGGTGGCTGACTCTATAGCCACTCCTACTAAGGATGGTGGCTGACTCTATAGCCACTCCTACTAAGGATGGTGGCTGACTCTATAGCCACTCCTACTAAGGATGGTGGCTGACTCTATAGCCACTCCTACTAAGGATGGTGGCTGACTCTATAGCCACTCCTACTGAGGATGGTGGCTGACTCTATAGCCACTCCTACTAAGGATGGTGGCTGACTCTATAGCCACTCCTATCTGTCATATTTTTAATCTGAGCCTAGAGGAAAGTCTTTGTCCTCAGGCCTGAAGGGAAGCCAAAGTCATTCCGCTACCTAAGAGTGGTAAAGCAGCCTTTACTGGTTCTAACAGCAGACTTATAAGCTTGCTGCCAGCTCTTAGAAAACTGTTGGGAAAAATGGTGTTTGACCAAATACAATGCTATTTCTCTGTACATTTTATTTTTTTACCCCCCAATTTCATGGTATCCAATTGGTAGTAGTTACAGTCTTGTCTCATCACTGCAACTCCCATACAGCCTTGGGAGAGGTGAAGGTCAAGAGCCATGCTTCCTCCGAAACACAACCCAACCAAGCCGCACTGCTTCTTGACCAACCCAGAAGCCAGCCACACCAATGTGTCAGAGGAAACACCTGGTCAGCGTGCACTGCGCCCGGCCCAACACAGGAGTGAGCGATGAGACCAGGATATCCCTGCCGACCAAGCCCTCCCTAACCCGGACGACGCTGTGCCAATTGTGCGCCGCCCCATGGTCTCTTACCCAGAATCTCTAGTGGCACAGCTAGCACTGCGATGCCTTAGACCACTGCGCCACCCGGGAGGCCCCATTGTAAACAAATGAACAGACTTTATGCTTATAGACAATGACCTGCCACTGGCATTAAACAAAGCATGTGTGTCCATGTACGCTGATGATTCAACCATATACCCATCAGCAACCACAGCTAATGAAGTCACTGAAACCCTTAACAAAGAGTTGCAGTCTGTTTTGGAATGCGTGGATAATAATACATTGGTCCTGAACATCTATTAAACTAAGAGCATTGTATTTGGTACAAATCATTCCCTAAGTTCTAGAACTCAGCTGAATCTGGTAATGAATTCTGTGGCTGTTGAACATGTTGAGGAAACTGAATTACTTGGTGTTACCTGAGATTGGAAACTGTCATATAGATTATAGATATATAGATATATAGATTCAGTGGTTGTAAAGATGGGGAGAGGTCTGTCTGTAATAAAGAGATGAGGAGAGGTCTGTCTGTAATAAAGAGATGGGGAGAGGTCTGTCTGTAATAAAGAGATGGGGAGAGGTCTGTCTGTAATAAAGAGATGGGGAGAGGTCTGTCTGTAATGAAAGAGATGGGGAGAGGTCTGTCTGTAATAAAGAGATGGGGAGAGGTCTGTCTGTAATAAAGAGATGGGGAGAGTAATAAAGAGATCTGTCTGTAATATAGAGATGGGGAGAGGTCTGTCTGTAATAAAGAGATGAGGAGAGGTCTGTCCATAGTAAAGAGATGAGGAGAGGTCTGTCTGTAATAAAGAGATGGGGAGAGGTCTGTCAGTAATAAAGAGATGGGGAGAGGTCTGTCAGTAATAAAGAGATGGGGAGAGGTCTGTCCATAGTAAAGAGATGGGGAGAGGTCTGTCTGTAATAAAGAGATGGGGAGAGGTCTGTCCATAGTAAAGAGATGAGGAGAGGTCTGTCATAATAAAGAGATGGGGAGAGGTCTGTCTGTAGTAAAGAGATGGGGAGAGGTCTGTCTGTAATAAAGAGATGGGGAGAGGTCTGTCTGTAATAAAGAGATGAGGAGAGGTCTGTCTGTAATAAAGAGATGGGGAGAGGTCTGTCATAATAAAGAGATGAGGAGAGGTCTGTCTGTAGTAAAGAGATGGGGAGAGGTCTGTCTGTAATAAAGAGATGGGGAGAGGTCTGTCTGTAATAAAGAGATGAGGAGAGGTCTGTCTGTAGTAAAGAGATGGGGAGAGGTCTGTCTGTAATAAAGAGATGGGGAGAGGTCTGTCATAATAAAGAGATGAGGAGAGGTCTGTCTGTAGTAAAGAGATGGGGAGAGGTCTGTCTGTAATAAAGAGATGGGGAGAGGTCTGTCTGTAATAAAGAGATGAGGAGAGGTCTGTCTGTAGTAAAGAGATGGGGAGAGGTCTGTCTGTAATAAAGAGATGGGGAGAGGTCTGTCTGTAGTAAAGAGATGAGGAGAGGTCTGTCTGTAATAAAGAGATGGGGAGAGGTCTGTCTGTAATAAAGAGATGGGGAGAGGTCTGTCTGTAATAAAGAGATGAGGAGAGGTCTGTCTGTAGTAAAGAGATGGGGAGAGGTCTGTCTGTAATAAAGAGATGGGGAGAGGTCTGTCTGTAGTAAAGAGATGGGGAGAGGTCTGTCTGTAATAAAGAGATGGGGAGAGGTCTGTCTGTAATATAGAGGTGGGGAGAGGTCTGTCTGTAATAAAGAGATGGGGATAGGTCTGTCTGTAATAAAGAGATGGGGAGAGGTCTGTCTGTAATAAAGAGATGGGGAGAGGTCTGTCTGTAATAAAGAGATGGGGAGAGGTCTGTCCATAATAAAGATATGCTCTGCTTTTTTGACACCACACTCCACAAAGCAAGTTCTGCAGGCTCTAGTTTGGTCTTATCTTGATTATTGTCCAGTCATATGGGCCAATGCTGCAAGGAAAGACCTAGTTAAACTGCAGCTGGCCCAGAACAGAGCGGCACGTCTTGCTCTTCATTGTAATCAGAGGACTGATATAAATACTATGCATACCAGTTGCTCCTGGATAAGAGTTGAGGAGAAACTGACTGCATCACTTATTTTTTACAATAAACAGTGTTGAAAATCCCAAATTGTTTGCATAGTCAACTTACATACAGCTCTGACACACACACTTATCCCAGCAGACAGGCCACCAGGGGTCTTTTCACAGTCTCCAAATCGAGAACAAATTCAAGAAAGCGTACAATATTATATAGAGCCTTATTGCATGGACTTTACTTCCATCTCACATTGCTCAAATAAACAGCAAACCTGGTGTCAAAAAACAGATAAAGCAACACCTCATGGCACAACGCCTCTCCCCTATTTGACCTAGATAGTTTGTCCATTGATATTTAGGCTACGTGTGCCTTTTTTTAAATGTATGTAGTTCTGTCCTTGAGCTGTTGTTATCTATTAATGTTCTGTATTATGTTTCATGTTCTGTGCCCGGGAAGAGTAGCTGCTTTTGCATCAGCCAATGGGGATCCTAATAAACCCAGGAAGAGTATCTGCTGCTTTTGCAACAGCCAATGGGGATCCTAATAAACCCAGGAAGAGTAGCTGCTGCTTTTGCAACAGCCAATGGGGATCCTAATAAAATACCAAATACGGTGCCATAGGGCCCTGGTCAAAGGTAGTGCACTATATAGGGTATAGGGTGCCATAGGGCTCTGGTCTAAAGTAGTGCACTATATAGGGAATAGGGCTCTGGTCTAAAGTAGTGCACTATATAGGGTATAGGGTGCCATAGGGCCCTGGTCAAAGGTAGTGCACTATATAGGGAATAGGGTGCCATAGGGCCCTGGTCTAAAGTAGTGCACTATATAGGGAATAGGGTTCCATAGGGCCCTGGTCTAAAGTAGTGCACTATATAGGGTATAGGGTGCCATAGGGCCCTGGTCTAAAGTAGTGCACTATATAGGGTATAGGGTGCCATAGGGCCCTGGTCTAAAGTAGTGCACTATATAGGGAATAGGGCTCTGGTCTATAGTAGTGCACTACATAAGGAATAGGGTCCTGGTCTAAAGTAGTGCACTATATAGGGAATAGGGCTCTGGTCTAAAGTAGTGCACTACATAGGGAATAGAGTGCCATAGGGCCCTGGTCTAAAGTAGTGCACTATATAGGGAATACGGTTCCATAGGGCTCTGGTCTAAAGTAGTGCACTATATAGGGAATAGGGTTCCATAGGGCTCTGGTCTAAAGTAGTGCACTATATAGGGAATATGGTTCCATAGGGCTCTGGTCTAAAGTAGTGCACTATATAGAGAATAAGATGCCATTTGGGACGTAGACACCATCTTAGGTTAGTGGCGTGGCTCAGCTGAGAATTCTAGAGTGGGCTGTAAACAAAGCCACGTTAAGTTGTTTCTGCTTTATTACTGAGTGAGAAAATGATAGGAAGAAAGCATGGAATAAGAACTATGGTCATAGAGTCTGTACTGCAGTTCAGTCCTAGGATCCATTCTTAGACATTGGTTCACAACGGGAGATTCTGTAATACAGCTCACTCACAACCTAACCACAACCCTTACGTCACCCTTTTTACCTGTCAACGTCAATGAGATAAAATCAGAGTTGGGATGTCCCAAGGATCCCGGATTGCACCGACCGTTGCTAACCAGCCTGGATCAGAGCAATAAAGAACGTTTTTCAAAAAGTTATTATTCTGGATTCTCTTTGTTCTAAGAGTTTCTTATTCTGGGGTTTGTGTGTTCTAAGAGTTTCTTATTCTGGGGTTTGTGTGTTCTAAGAGTTTCTTATTCTGGGGTTTCTGTGTTCTAAGAGTTTCTTATTCTGGGGTTTGTGTGTTCTAAGAGTTTCTTATTCTGGGGTTTGTGTGTTCTAAGAGTTTCTTATTCTGGGGTTTGTGTGTTCTAAGAGTTTCTTATTCTGGGGTTTCTGTGTTCTAAGAGTTTCTTATTCTGGGGTTTCTGTGTTCTAAGAGTTTCTTATTCTGGGGTTTCTGTGTTCTAAGAGTTTCTTATTCTGGGGTTTCTGTGTTCTAAGAGTTTCTTATTCTGGAGTTTCTGTGTTATAAGAGTTTCTTATTTTTGGGCCATGTGGACCGTTAGAAAAGGAACATTAACATAACAACGCTCCATAAGGACTCATATAGAATAGAGGACACCTGCTCCATAAGGACCCATATAGAATAGACAACAACTGCTCCATAAGGCCTCATATAGAATAGAGGACACCTGCTCCATAAGGACTCATATAGAATAGAGGACACCTGCTCTATAAGGACTCATATAGAATATACACCTGTTCCATAAGGACCCATATAGAATATACACCTGCTCCATAAGGACTCATATAGAATAGACGACACCTGCTCCATAAGGACCCATATAGAATAGACACCTGCTCCATAAGGACCCATATAGAATATACACCTGCTCTATAAGGACCCATATAGAATATACACCTGCTCTATAAGGACCCATATAGAATAGACACCTGCTCTATAAGGACCCATATAGAATAGACAACACCTGCTCCATAAGGACTCATATAGAATAGACAACACCTGCTCCATAAGGACCCATATAGAATAGACACCTGCTCCATAAGGACCCATATAGAATAGACAACACCTGCTCCATAAGGACTCATATAGAATAGACAACACCTGCTCCATAAGGACCCATATAGAATAGAGGACACCTGCTCCATAAGGACCCATATAGAATAGACACCTGCTCCATAAGGACCCATATAGAATATACACCTGCTCCATAAGGACCCATATAGAATATACACCTGCTCCATAAGGACCCATATAGAATATACACCTGCTCCATAAGGACCCATATAGAATATACACCTGCTCCATAAGGGCCCATATAGAATAGAGGACACCTGCTCCATAAGGACCCATATAGAATATACACCTGTTCCATAAGGACTCATATAGAATAGACAACAACTGCTCCATAAGGACCCATATAGAATATACACCTGCTCCATAAGGACTCATATAGAATAGACAACACCTGCTCCATAAGGACCCATATAGAATATACACCTGCTCCATAAGGACCCATATAGAATAGACAACACCTGCTCCATAAGGACTCATATAGAATAGAGGACACCTGCTCCATAAGGACTCATATAGAATATACACCTGCTCCATAAGGACCCATATAGAATATACACCTGCTCCATAAGGACTCATATAGAATAGACAACACCTGCTCCATAAGGACTCATATAGAATATACACCTGCTCCATAAGGACTCATATAGAATAGACACCTGCTCCATAAGGACCCATATAGAATAGACAACACCTGCTCCATAAGGACTCATATAGAATAGACACCTGCTCCATAAGGACCCATATAGAATAGACAACACCTGCTCCATAAGGACTCATATAGAATAGACGACACCTGCTCCATAAGGACTCATATAGAATAGACACCTGCTCCATAAGGACCCATATAGAATAGACAACACCTGCTCCATAAGGACTCATATAGAATAGACGACACCTGCTCCATAAGGACTCATATAGAATATACACCTGCTCCATAAGGACCCATATAGAATAGACAACACCTGCTCCATAAGGGCCCATATAGAATAGACACCTGCTCCATAAGGACCCATATAGAATATACACCTGCTCCATAAGGACTCATATAGAATAGACGACACCTGCTCCATAAGGACTCATATAGAATATACACCTGCTCCATAAGGACCCATATAGAATAGACAACACCTGCTCCATAAGGGCCCATATAGAATAGACACCTGCTCCATAAGGACCCATATAGAATATACACCTGTTCCATAAGGACTCATATAGAATAGACAACACCTGCTCCATAAGGACTCATATAGAATAGACAACAACTGCTCCATAAGGACCCATATAGAATATACACCTGCTCCATAAGGACTCATATAGAATAGACAACACCTGCTCCATAAGGACCCATATAGAATATACACCTGCTCCATAAGGACTCATATAGAATATACACCTGCTCCATAAGGACCCATATAGAATAGACAACACCTGCTCCATAAGGACTCATATAGAATAGACACCTGCTCCATAAGGACCCATATAGAATATACACCTGCTCCATAAGGACTCATATAGAATAGACACCTGCTCCATAAGGACCCATATAGAATAGACAACACCTGCTCCATAAGGACTCATATAGAATAGAGGACACCTGCTCTATAAGGACCCATATAGAATATACACCTGCTCCATAAGGACCCATATAGAATAGACAACAACTGCTCCATAAGGACTCATATAGAATAGACACCTGCTCCATAAGGACCCATATAGAATAGACAACACCTGCTCCATAAGGACTCATATAGAATAGACGACACCTGCTCCATAAGGACTCATATAGAATAGACACCTGCTCCATAAGGACCCATATAGAATAGACAACACCTGCTCCATAAGGACTCATATAGAATAGACACCTGCTCCATAAGGACCCATATAGAATAGAGGACACCTGCTCCATAAGGACCCATATAGAATAGACACCTGCTCCATAAGGACCCATATAGAATATACACCTGCTCCATAAGGACCCATATAGAATATACACCTGCTCCATAAGGACCCATATAGAATATACACCTGCTCCATAAGGACCCATATAGAATATACACCTGCTCCATAAGGGCCCATATAGAATAGAGGACACCTGCTCCATAAGGACCCATATAGAATATACACCTGTTCCATAAGGACTCATATAGAATAGACAACAACTGCTCCATAAGGACCCATATAGAATATACACCTGCTCCATAAGGACTCATATAGAATAGACAACACCTGCTCCATAAGGACCCATATAGAATATACACCTGCTCCATAAGGACTCATATAGAATATACACCTGCTCCATAAGGACTCATATAGAATAGACACCTGCTCCATAAGGACCCATATAGAATAGACAACACCTGCTCCATAAGGACTCATATAGAATAGAGGACACCTGCTCCATAAGGACTCATATAGAATATACACCTGCTCCATAAGGACCCATATAGAATAGACAACACCTGCTCCATAAGGACTCATATAGAATAGACACCTGCTCCATAAGGACCCATATAGAATAGACAACACCTGCTCCATAAGGACTCATATAGAATAGACGACACCTGCTCCATAAGGACTCATATAGAATATACACCTGCTCCATAAGGACCCATATAGAATACACAACACCTGCTCCATAAGGACTCATATAGAATAGACACCTGCTCCATAAGGACCCATATAGAATAGACAACACCTGCTCCATAAGGACTCATATAGAATAGACGACACCTGCTCCATAAGGACTCATATAGAATATACACCTGCTCCATAAGGACCCATATAGAATAGACAACACCTGCTCCATAAGGGCCCATATAGAATAGACACCTGCTCCATAAGGACCCATATAGAATATACACCTGTTCCATAAGGACTCATATAGAATAGACAACACCTGCTCCATAAGGACTCATATAGAATAGACAACAACTGCTCCATAAGGACCCATATAGAATATACACCTGCTCCATAAGGACTCATATAGAATAGACAACACCTGCTCCATAAGGACCCATATAGAATATACACCTGCTCCATAAGGACTCATATAGAATATACACCTGCTCCATAAGGACTCATATAGAATAGACACCTGCTCCATAAGGACCCATATAGAATAGACAACACCTGCTCCATAAGGACTCATATAGAATAGACGACACCTGCTCCATAAGGACTCATATAGAATAGACACCTGCTCCATAAGGACCCATATAGAATAGACAACACCTGCTCCATAAGGGCCCATATAGAATAGACACCTGCTCCATAAGGACCCATATAGAATATACACCTGTTCCATAAGGACTCATATAGAATAGACAACACCTGCTCCATAAGGACTCATATAGAATAGACAACAACTGCTCCATAAGGACCCATATAGAATATACACCTGCTCCATAAGGACTCATATAGAATAGACAACACCTGCTCCATAAGGACCCATATAGAATATACACCTGCTCCATAAGGACTCATATAGAATATACACCTGCTCCATAAGGACCCATATAGAATAGACAACACCTGCTCCATAAGGACTCATATAGAATAGACACCTGCTCCATAAGGACCCATATAGAATATACACCTGCTCCATAAGGACTCATATAGAATAGACACCTGCTCCATAAGGACCCATATAGAATAGACAACACCTGCTCCATAAGGACTCATATAGAATAGAGGACACCTGCTCTATAAGGACCCATATAGAATATACACCTGCTCCATAAGGACCCATATAGAATAGACAACAACTGCTCCATAAGGACTCATATAGAATAGAGGACACCTGCTCCATAAGGACCCATATAGAATATACACCTGCTCCATAAGGACTCATATAGAATAGACAACAACTGCTCCATAAGGACTCATATAGAATAGACACCTGCTCCATAAGGACCCATATAGAATAGACAACACCTGCTCCATAAGGACTCATATAGAATAGAGGACACCTGCTCTATAAGGACCCATATAGAATATACACCTGCTCCATAAGGACCCATATAGAATAGACAACAACTGCTCCATAAGGACTCATATAGAATAGAGGACACCTGCTCCATAAGGACCCATATAGAATATACACCTGCTCCATAAGGACTCATATAGAATAGACAACAACTGCTCCATAAGGACTCATATAGAATAGACACCTGCTCCATAAGGACCCATATAGAATAGACAACACCTGCTCCATAAGGACTCATATAGAATAGACGACACCTGCTCCATAAGGACTCATATAGAATAGACACCTGCTCCATATGGACCCATATAGAATAGACAACACCTGCTCCATAAGGACTCATATAGAATAGACGACACCTGCTCCATAAGGACTCATATAGAATATACACCTGCTCCATAAGGACCCATATAGAATAGACAACACCTGCTCCATAAGGGCCCATATAGAATAGACACCTGCTCCATAAGGACCCATATAGAATATACACCTGTTCCATAAGGACTCATATAGAATAGACAACACCTGCTCCATAAGGACTCATATAGAATAGACAACACCTGCTCCATAAGGACCCATATAGAATATACACCTGCTCCATAAGGACTCATATAGAATATACACCTGCTCCATAAGGACTCATATAGAATAGACACCTGCTCCATAAGGACCCATATAGAATAGACAACACCTGCTCCATAAGGACTCATATAGAATAGAGGACACCTGCTCCATAAGGACTCATATAGAATATACACCTGCTCCATAAGGACCCATATAGAATAGACAACACCTGCTCCATAAGGACTCATATAGAATAGACACCTGCTCCATAAGGACCCATATAGAATAGACAACACCTGCTCCATAAGGACTCATATAGAATAGACGACACCTGCTCCATAAGGACTCATATAGAATAGACACCTGCTCCATAAGGACCCATATAGAATAGACAACACCTGCTCCATAAGTACTCATATAGAATAGAGGACACCTGCTCCATAAGGACCCATATAGAATATACACCTGTTCCATAAGGACTCATATAGAATAGACAACACCTGCTCCATAAGGACTCATATAGAATAGACAACAACTGCTCCATAAGGACCCATATAGAATATACACCTGCTCCATAAGGACTCATATAGAATAGACAACACCTGCTCCATAAGGACCCATATAGAATATACACCTGCTCCATAAGGACTCATATAGAATATACACCTGCTCCATAAGGACTCATCTAGAATAGACACCTGCTCCATAAGGACCCATATAGAATAGACAACACCTGCTCCATAAGGACTCATATAGAATAGACGACACCTGCTCCATAAGGACTCATATAGAATATACACCTGCTCCATAAGGACCCATATAGAATAGACAACACCTGCTCCATAAGGGCCCATATAGAATAGACACCTGCTCCATAAGGACCCATATAGAATATACACCTGTTCCATAAGGACTCATATAGAATAGACAACACCTGCTCCATAAGGACTCATATAGAATAGACAACAACTGCTCCATAAGGACCCATATAGAATATACACCTGCTCCATAAGGACTCATATAGAATAGACAACACCTGCTCCATAAGGACCCATATAGAATATACACCTGCTCCATAAGGACTCATATAGAATATACACCTGCTCCATAAGGACCCATATAGAATAGACAACACCTGCTCCATAAGGACTCATATAGAATAGACACCTGCTCCATAAGGACCCATATAGAATATACACCTGCTCCATAAGGACTCATATAGAATAGACACCTGCTCCATAAGGACCCATATAGAATAGACAACACCTGCTCCATAAGGACTCATATAGAATAGAGGACACCTGCTCTATAAGGACCCATATAGAATATACACCTGCTCCATAAGGACCCATATAGAATAGACAACAACTGCTCCATAAGGACTCATATAGAATAGAGGACACCTGCTCCATAAGGACCCATATAGAATATACACCTGCTCCATAAGGACTCATATAGAATAGACAACAACTGCTCCATAAGGACTCATATAGAATAGACACCTGCTCCATAAGGACCCATATAGAATAGACAACACCTGCTCCATAAGGACTCATATAGAATAGAGGACACCTGCTCTATAAGGACCCATATAGAATATACACCTGCTCCATAAGGACCCATATAGAATAGACAACAACTGCTCCATAAGGACTCATATAGAATAGAGGACACCTGCTCCATAAGGACCCATATAGAATATACACCTGCTCCATAAGGACTCATATAGAATAGACAACAACTGCTCCATAAGGACTCATATAGAATAGACACCTGCTCCATAAGGACCCATATAGAATAGACAACACCTGCTCCATAAGGACTCATATAGAATAGACGACACCTGCTCCATAAGGACTCATATAGAATAGACACCTGCTCCATAAGGACCCATATAGAATAGACAACACCTGCTCCATAAGGACTCATATAGAATAGACGACACCTGCTCCATAAGGACTCATATAGAATATACACCTGCTCCATAAGGACCCATATAGAATAGACAACACCTGCTCCATAAGGGCCCATATAGAATAGACACCTGCTCCATAAGGACCCATATAGAATATACACCTGTTCCATAAGGACTCATATAGAATAGACAACACCTGCTCCATAAGGACTCATATAGAATAGACAACAACTGCTCCATAAGGACCCATATAGAATATACACCTGCTCCATAAGGACTCATATAGAATAGACAACACCTGCTCCATAAGGACCCATATAGAATATACACCTGCTCCATAGGACTCATATAGAATATACACCTGCTCCATAAGGACTCATATAGAATAGACACCTGCTCCATAAGGACCCATATAGAATAGACAACACCTGCTCCATAAGGACTCATATAGAATAGACAACACCTGCTCCATAAGGACTCATATAGAATATACACCTGCTCCATAAGGACCCATATAGAATAGACAACACCTGCTCCATAAGGACTCATATAGAATAGACACCTGCTCCATAAGGACCCATATAGAATAGACAACACCTGCTCCATAAGGACTCATATAGAATAGACGACACCTGCTCCATAAGGACTCATATAGAATAGACACCTGCTCCATAAGGACCCATATAGAATAGACAACACCTGCTCTATAAGGACTCATATAGAATAGAGGACACCTGCTCCATAAGGACTCATATAGAATATACACCTGCTCCATAAGGACCCATATAGAATAGACAACACCTGCTCCATAAGGACTCATATAGAATAGACACCTGCTCCATAAGGACCCATATAGAATATACACCTGCTCCATAAGGACTCATATAGAATAGACACCTGCTCCATAAGGACCCATATAGAATAGACACCTGCTCCATAAGGACCCATATAGAATAGACAACACCTGCTCCATAAGGACTCATATAGAATAGAGGACACCTGCTCCATAAGGACCCATATAGAATATACACCTGCTCCATAAGGACCCATATAGAATAGACAACAACTGCTCCATAAGGACTCATATAGAATAGACACCTGCTCCATAAGGACCCATATAGAATATACACCTGCTCCATAAGGACTCATATAGAATAGACAACACCTGCTCCATAAGGACTCATATAGAATAGACACCTGCTCCATAAGGACCCATATAGAATAGACAACACCTGCTCCATAAGGACTCATATAGAATAGACGACACCTGCTCCATAAGGACTCATATAGAATAGACACCTGCTCCATAAGGACCCATATAGAATAGACAACACCTGCTCCATAAGGACTCATATAGAATAGACAACAACTGCTCCATAAGGACCCATATAGAATAGACAACAACTGCTCCATAAGGACCCATATAGAATAGACAACACCTGCTCCATAAGGACTCATATAGAATATACACCTGCTCCATAAGGACTCATATAGAATAGAGAATAGACACCTGCTCCATAAGGACCCATATAGAATATACACCTGCTCCATAAGGACCCATATAGAATAGAATGCTCCATAAGACAAGAATAGACAACACCTGCTCCATAATGACTCATATAGAATAGACAACACCTGCTCCATAAGGACCCATATAGAATATACACCTGCTCCATAAGGACCCATATAGAATATACACCTGCTCCATAAGGACTCATATAGAATAGACAACACCTGCTCCATAAGGACCCATATAGAATATACACCTGCTCCATAAGGACTCATATAGAATAGAGGACACCTGCTCCATAAGGACTCATATAGAATAGACACCTGCTCTATAAGGACTCATATAGAATAGAGAATACACCTGCTCCATAAGGACCCATATAGAATATACACCTGCTCCATAAGGACCCATATAGAATATACACCTGCTCCATAAGGACCCATATAGAATAGAGTACACCTGCTCCATAAGGACTCATATAGAATAGACACCTGCTCCATAAGGACCCATATAGAATAGACACCTGCTCCATAAGGACTCATATAGAATATACATCTGCTCCATAAGGACCCATATAGAATAGACACCTGCTCCATAAGGACCCATATAGAATATACACCTGCTCCATAAGGACCCATATAGAATAGACAACACCTGCTCCATAAGGACTCATATAGAATAGACGACACCTGCTCCATAAGGACTCATATAGAATAGACACCTGCTCCATAAGGACCCATATAGAATAGACAACACCTGCTCCATAAGGACTCATATAGAATAGACAACAACTGCTCCATAAGGACCCATATAGAATAGACAACAACTGCTCCATAAGGACCCATATAGAATAGACAACACCTGCTCCATAAGGACTCATATAGAATATACACCTGCTCCATAAGGACTCATATAGAATAGAGGACACCTGCTCCATAAGGACCCATATAGAATATACACCTGCTCCATAAGGACCCATATAGAATAGACAACACCTGCTCCATAATGACTCATATAGAATAGACAACACCTGCTCCATAAGGACCCATATAGAATATACACCTGCTCCATAAGGACCCATATAGAATATACACCTGCTCCATAAGGACTCATATAGAATAGACAACACCTGCTCCATAAGGACCCATATAGAATATACACCTGCTCCATAAGGACTCATATAGAATAGAGGACACCTGCTCCATAAGGACTCATATAGAATAGACACCTGCTCTATAAGGACTCATATAGAATAGAGGACACCTGCTCCATAAGGACCCATATAGAATATACACCTGCTCCATAAGGACCCATATAGAATATACACCTGCTCCATAAGGACCCATATAGAATAGAGTACACCTGCTCCATAAGGACTCATATAGAATAGACACCTGCTCCATAAGGACCCATATAGAATAGACACCTGCTCCATAAGGACTCATATAGAATATACATCTGCTCCATAAGGACCCATATAGAATAGACAACACCTGCTCCATAAGGACCCATATAGAATATACACCTGCTCCATAAGGACTCATATAGAATAGACAACACCTGCTCCATAAGGACCCATATAGAATAGACAACACCTGCTCCATAAGGACCCATATAGAATATACACCTGCTCCATAAGGACCCATATAGAATATACACCTGCTCCATAAGGACCCATATAGAATAGACAACACCTGCTCCATAAGGACTCATATAGAATAGACAACACCTGCTCCATAAGGACCCATATAGAATAGAGGACACCTGCTCTATAAGGACCCATATAGAATAGACACCTGCTCTATAAGGACCCATATAGAATATACACCTGCTCCATAAGGACCCATATAGAATAGACAACACCTGCTCCATAATGACTCATATAGAATAGACAACACCTGCTCCATAATGACTCATATAGAATAGACAACACCTGCTCCATAAGGACCCATATAGAATATACACCTGCTCCATAAGGACCCATATAGAATAGATAAGGACTCATATAGAATAGCAACACCTCCATAAGGACCCATATAGAATATACACCTGCTCCATAAGGACTCATATAGAATAGAGGACACCTGCTCCATAAGGACTCATATAGAATAGACACCTGCTCTATAAGGACTCATATAGAATAGAGTACACCTGCTCCATAAGGACCCATATAGAATATACACCTGCTCCATAAGGACCCATATAGAATATACACCTGCTCCATAAGGACCCATATAGAATAGACACCTGCTCCATAAGGACTCATATAGAATAGAGGACACCTGCTCCATAAGGACTCATATAGAATAGACACCTGCTCCATAAGGACCCATATAGAATATACAACACCTGCTCCATAAGGACCCATATAGAATAGACAACACCTGCTCCATAAGGACTCATATAGAATAGACAACACTGCTCCATAAGGACCCATATAGAATAGACAACACCTGCTCCATAAGGACCCATATAGAATATACACCTGCTCCATAAGGACATAAATATACACCTGCTCCATAAGGACTCATAGAATAGACAACACCTGCTCCATAAGGACATACCCATAGAATAGACACCTGCTCCATAAGGACTCATAAGGACTCATAGAATAGACAACACCTGCTCCATAAGGACACCATATAGAATAGAATATACACACCTGCTCCATAAGGACCCATATAGAATAGACAACACCTGCTCCATAAGGACCCATATAGAATATACACCTGCTCCATAAGGACCCATATAGAATATACACCTGTTCCATAAGGACCCATATAGAATATACACCTGCTCCATAAGGACTCATATAGAATAGAGAACACCTGCTCCATAAGGACCCATATAGAATAGACAACACCTGCTCCATAAGGACCCATATATAATAGACAACACCTGCTCCATAAGGACCCATATAGAATATACACCTGCTCCATAAGGACCCATATAGAATAGACAACACCTGCTCCATAAGGACCCATATAGAATATACACCTGCTCCATAAGGACCCATATAGAATAGACACCTGCTCCATAAGGACCATATAGAATAGACAACAACTGCTCCATATAAGGACTCATATAGAATAGACAACACCTGCTCCATAAGGACCCATATAGAATAGACACCTGCTCCATAAGGACCCATATAGAATAGACACCTGCTCCATAATGACTCATATAGAATAGACAACAACTGCTCCATAATGACTCATATAGAATAGACACCTGCTCCATAAGGACCCATATAGAATAGACACCTGCTCCATAAGGACTCATATAGAATATACATCTGCTCCATAAGGACCCATATAGAATAGACAACACCTGCTCCATAAGGACCCATATAGAATATACACCTGCTCCATAAGGACTCATATAGAATAGACAACACCTGCTCCATAAGGACCCATATAGAATAGACAACACCTGCTCCATAAGGACCCATATAGAATATACACCTGCTCCATAAGGACCCATATAGAATATACACCTGCTCCATAAGGACCCATATAGAATAGACAACACCTGCTCCATAAGGACTCATATAGAATAGACAACACCTGCTCCATAAGGACCCATATAGAATAGAGGACACCTGCTCTATAAGGACCCATATAGAATAGACACCTGCTCTATAAGGACCCATATAGAATATACACCTGCTCCATAAGGACCCATATAGAATAGACAACACCTGCTCCATAAGGACCCATATAGAATATACAACACCTGCTCCATAAGGACTCATATAGAATAGACACCTGCTCCATAAGGACCCATATAGAATATACACCTGCTCCATAAGGACCCATATAGAATAGAGGACACCTGCTCCATAAGGACCCATATAGAATATACACCTGCTCCATAAGGACCCATATAGAATAGAGTACACCTGCTCCATAAGGACTCATATAGAATATACATAAGGACCTATAGAATAGAGTACACCTGCCATAAGGACCCATATAGAATAGAGGACACCTGCTCCATAAGGACCCATATAGAATAGAGTACACCTGCTCCATAAGGACTCACATAGAATATACACCTGCTCCATAAGGACCCATATAGAATATACACCTGCTCCATAAGGACTCATATAGAATAGAGGACACCTGCTCCATAAGGACTCATATAGAATAGAGGACACCTGCTCCATAAGGACCCATATAGAATATACACCTGCTCCATAAGGACCCATATAGAATAGAGGACACCTGCTCCATAAGGACTCATATAGAATAGACAACACCTGCTCCATAAGGACTCATATAGAATAGACAACAACTGCTCCATAAGGACCCATATAGAATAGACAACACCTGCTCCATAAGGACTCATATAGAATATACACCTGCTCCATAAGGACTCATATAGAATAGACACCTGCTCCATAAGGACTCATATAGAATATACACCTGCTCCATAAGGACTCATATAGAATAGAGGACACCTGCTCCATAAGGACTCATATAGAATAGAGGACACCTGCTCCATAAGGACCCATATAGAATAGACAACACCTGCTCCATAAGGACTCATATAGAATATACACCTGCTCCATAAGGACCCATATAGAATATACACCTGTTCCATAAGGACCCATATAGAATATACACCTGCTCCATAAGGACTCATATAGAATAGAGGACACCTGCTCCATAAGGACCCATATAGAATAGACAACACCTGCTCCATAAGGACCCATATATAATAGACAACACCTGCTCCATAAGGACCCATATAGAATATACACCTGCTCCATAAGGACCCATATAGAATATACACCTGCTCCATAAGGACCCATATAGAATATACACCTGCTCCATAAGGACCCATATAGAATAGACACCTGCTCCATAATGACCCATATAGAATAGACAACAACTGCTCCATAAGGACTCATATAGAATAGACAACAACTGCTCCATAAGGACTCATATAGAATAGACACCTGCTCCATAAGGACCCATATAGAATAGACACCTGCTCCATAATGACTCATATAGAATAGACAACAACTGCTCCATAATGACTCATATAGAATAGACAACAACTGCTCCATAATGACTCATATAGAATAGAGGACACCTGCTCCATAAGGACTCATATAGAATAGACAACACTCGCTCCATAAGGACACACAGAATGCAGAAGCATTTGTACCAACTGTCTGCTTTCTCATCAGCCTCAAACCAAACTAAAAAGTAGTTGATGATGCATCAGAAACTCACCATATTGGGTGAAGTTGAAGACCAAGAAGGCAGAATCACTTTCCTTAAATGGATCCATTATCACGACTCAGGACATGACCCAGATGTAGGAGGCGGACAGTACAGTTCTCATAATATTTATTATACAAGGGGGCAGGCAGAGGTCAGTAATCCAGGGCAGAGTCAATGAGGTAAAGAACGGCGGGCAGGCAGTATGGTCAGAACCAGGAAGACTAGAAACCGGGAAAACACACTGGTAAGACTTGAGGGGACAAGACGAACTGGCAACAGAAAACACTGGTATAAATACACAGGGGATAATGGGGACAAATGGGAGACACCTGGTGGAGGGTGGAGACAAGCACAAGACAGGTGAAACAGATCAGGGTGTGACACCTGGTGGGGGGTAGAGACAAGCACAAGACAGGTGAAACAGATCAGGGCGTGACACCTGGTGGGGGGTAGAGACAAGCACAAGACAGGTGAAACAGATCAGGGCGTGACACCTGGTGGGGGGTAGAGACAAGCACAAGACAGGTGAAACAGATCAGGGTGAGACACCTGGTGGGGGGTAGAGACAAGCACAAGACAGGTGAAACAGATCAAGGTGAGACACCTGGTGGGGGGTGGAGACAAGCACAAGACAGGTGAAACAGATCAGGGTGTGATATCCATAATGGAAAGAAAATGGCATTTTTTATGTGTACACTCCAAATTCATATGATCTTAAGTGTTTTGATTCTCTGAATATTATTGCTAGAATTCCATCTGGTTATTGGGACAGACATGAAGGCCATTTTAGACATACAATCCACAGGAAACCAAGGCTTTCCATCATATCCTCTGATTATAACCTCATTGATGCCTGGCGAGCACAGAGGCAAATGAGTGCCTTTTTTTTTCTCAAATTAAGAAAATATAAATTCGACATATGAGCCTGACCACCATGAGCCTGACCACCATGAGCCTGACCACCATGAGCCTGACCACCAGGTTGTCCGATCACAACGCTTACGACTGCCGACTTCAAATCTTACGATCTACTAAAAGAGCCACAAGCTGGCGTTTCAATGTTTCATTACTACAAAATCCTATATTCTGTGATCAATTTGAAATTTAACTTAATTAATTCATAATGATCAAATACAAATTCAGTCGATGACCCCCGGATTCTGGAATGCCACAAAAGTTTTTATAAAAAAATAATGCAACTGCATTTGGTGTAATCTCCCTGTGTGTAGCTGGTGTGGAAGAGTCAGGCGCAGGACAGCAGAAATTAGTAATGAGCTTATTTTACTCAAGACTTCAAATATAATCAATGCAATAAACTTAGCCCACAATAACGGACCAAATACATGCAATCACTCACTCACAAAAAAACATGAGGGAACAGAGGGTTAAATAATGAACAAGTAATTGCTGGCATTGAAAACAGGTGTGTAAAACAAAGACAAAACAAATGGAAAATGAAAAGTGGATTGGCTATGGCTAGAAGGCCGGTGACGTCGACCGCCGAACGCCGAACAAACAAGGAGAGGGACAGACTTTGGCGGAAGTCGTGACATCTGGGCTGAATAAATCACAATTAAACAAGATATCAGAATTGGAAATGTTGTTTAGCTGCGTTAGAGCGTTCACTTTTTCAGACCAGGTAGTAATGATCAATTAGCTGATAAAGCAACTATTGTATCTGAAACTGGGGACTTAATATCGGAACCCAAATTAATCAATCAAAGATTATCCCACTTCTATAAAGAACTGTTCACCTCTGATTTTAAATCCAGACCAAGTTCTTTAAGATTCAAGAACTCCTCTTCTCTCAACAGAGGAAGCCACCTCGCAGGGAGCCCAAATCTCTCTCAATTAACTCAAAAGGGCATTGGACAGCATGAATAAAGGGCATTGGACAGCATGAATAAAGGGCATTGGATAACATGAATAAAGGGCATTGGACAGCATGAATAAAGGGCAACAGGTGTTGGACAGTATGAATAAAGGGCATTGGACAACATGAATAAAGGGCATTGGATAACATGAATAAAGGGCATTGGATAATATGGACAACATGAATAAAGGGCATTGGACAACATGAATAAAGGGCATTGGATAACATGAATAAAGGGCATTGGATAACATGAATAAGGGGCATTGGATAACATGAATAAGGGGCATTGGACAGCATGAATAAAGGGCATTGGATAACATGAATAAGGGGCATTGGATAACATGAATAAAGGGCATTGGATAACATGAATAAGGGGCATTGGATAACATGAATAAAGGGCATTGGATAACATGAATAAAGGGCATTGGATCACATGAGTAAAGGGCATTGGATAACATGAATAAGGGGCATTGGATAATATGAATAAAGGGCATTGGATAACATGAATAAAGGGCATTGGACAACATGAATAAAGGGCATTGGATAACATGAATAAAGGGCATTGGACAACATGAATAAAGGGCATTGGACAACATGAATAAAGGGCATTGGATAATATGAATAAAGGGCATTGGACAGCATGAATAAAGGGCATTGGACAGCATGAATAAAGGGCATTGGATAACATGAATAAAGGGCATTGGACAGCATGAATAAAGGGCATTGGACAGCATGAATAAAGGGCATTGGATAACATGAATAAAGGGCATTGGACAGCATGAATAAAGGGCATTGGATAACATGAATAAAGGGCATTGGACAGCATGAATAAAGGGCATTGGATAACATGAATAAAGGGCATTGGACAGCATGAATAAAGGGCATTGGACAGCATGAATAAAGGGCATTGGACAGTATGAATAAAGGGCATTGGACAGTATGAATAAAGGGCATTGGATAACATGAATAAAGGGCATTGGACAGCATGAATAAAGGGCATTGGACAACATGAATAAAGGGCATTGGACAACATGAATAAAGGGCATTGGATAACATGAATAAAGGGCATTGGACAACATGAATAAAGGGCATTGGATAACATGAATAAAGGGCATTGGATAGCATGAATAAAGGGCATTGGATAACATGAATAAAGGGCATTGGATAGCATGAATAAAGGGCATTGGATAGCATGAATAAAGGGCATTGGATAACATGAATAAAGGGCATTGGATAACATGAATAAAGGGCATTGGACAACATGAATAAAGGGCATTGGATAACATGAATAAAGGGCATTGGATAACATGAATAAAGGGCATTGGACAGCATGAATAAAGGGCATTGGATAACATGAATAAAGGGCATTGGACAGCATGAATAAAGGGCATTGGATAACATGAATAAAGGGCATTGGACAGCATGAATAAAGGGCATTGGACAGCATGAATAAAGGGCATTGGACAGTATGAATAAAGGGCATTGGACAGTATGAATAAAGGGCATTGGATAACATGAATAAAGGGCATTGGACAGCATGAATAAAGGGCATTGGACAACATGAATAAAGGGCATTGGACAACATGAATAAAGGGCATTGGATAACATGAATAAAGGGCATTGGACAACATGAATAAAGGGCATTGGATAACATGAATAAAGGGCATTGGATAGCATGAATAAAGGGCATTGGATAACATGAATAAAGGGCATTGGATAGCATGAATAAAGGGCATTGGATAGCATGAATAAAGGGCATTGGATAACATGAATAAAGGGCATTGGATAACATGAATAAAGGGCATTGGACAACATGAATAAAGGGCATTGGATAACATGAATAAAGGGCATTGGATAGCATGAATAAAGGGCATTGGATAACATGAATAAAGGGCATTGGACAGCATGAATAAAGGGCATTGGACAGCATGAATAAAGGGCATTGGACAGTATGAATAAAGGGCATTGGATAATATGAATAAAGGGCATTGGACAGTATGAATAAAGGGCATTGGATAACATGAATAAAGGGCATTGGACAGCATGAATAAAGGGCATTGGACAACATGAATAAAGGGCATTGGACAACATGAATAAAGGGCATTGGACAACATGAATAAAGGGCATTGGATAACATGAATAAAGGGCATTGGATAACATGAGTAAAGGGCATTGGACAACATGAATAAAGGGCATTGGACAACATGAATAAAGGGCATTGGATAGCATGAATAAAGGGCATTGGATAGCATGAATAAAGGGCATTGGACAACATGAATAAAGGGCATTGGACAACATGAATAAAGGGCATTGGATAGCATGAATAAAGGGCATTGGATAACATGAATAAAGGGCATTGGACAACATGAATAAAGGGCATTGGATAATATGGATAACATGAATAAAGGGCATTGGATAATATGGACAACATGAATAAAGGGCATTGGATAACATGAATAAAGGGCATTGGATAATATGGACAACATGAATAAAGGGCATTGGATAACATGAATAAAGGGCATTGGATAACATGAATAAAGGGCATTGGATAATATGGACAACATGAATAAAGGGCATTGGATAACATGAATAAAGGGCATTGGACAACATGAATAAAGGGCATTGGATAACATGAATAAAGGGCATTGGATAGCATGGACAACATGAATAAAGGGCATTGGATAACATGAATAAAGGGCATTGGATAACATGGACAACATGAATAAAGGTCATTGGATAACATGAATAAAGGGCATTGGATAACATGAATAAAGGGCATTGGATAACATGGACAACATGAATAAAGGGCATTGGATAACATGAATAAAGGGCATTGGATAACATGAATAAAGGGCATTGGATAGCATGAATAAAGGGCATTGGATAGCATGAATAAAGGGCATTGGATAACATGAATAAGGGGCATTGGATAACATGAATAAAGGGCATTGGACAACATGAATAAAGGGCATTGGATAGCATGAATAAAGGGCATTGGATAGCATGAATAAAGGGCATTGGATAACATGAATAAAGGGCATTGGATAACATGAATAAAGGGCATTGGATAATATGGATAAAGGGCATTGGATAATATGGATAACATGAATACAGGGCATTGGATAATATGGATAACATGAATAAAGGGCATTGGATAACATGGACAACATGAATAAAGGGCTTTGGATAACATGAATAAAGGGCATTGGATAATATGGATAAAGGGCATTGGATAATATGGATAACATGAATAAAGGGCATTGGATAACATGAATAAAGGGCATTGGATAACATGAATAAAGGGCATTGGACAACATGAATAAAGGGCATTGGATAACATGAATAAAGGGCATTGGATAGCATGGACAACATGAATAAAGGGCATTGGATAACATGAATAAAGGGCATTGGATAACATGGACAACATGAATAAAGGGCATTGGATAACATGAATAAAGGGCATTGGACAGCATGAATAAAGGGCATTGGATAACATGAATAAAGGGCATTGGATAACATGAATAAAGGGCATTGGACAACATGAATAAAGGGCATTGGATAACATGAATAAAGGGCATTGGATAGCATGAATAAAGGGCATTGGACAGCATGAATAAAGGGCATTGGATAACATGAATAAAGGGCATTGGATAACATGAATAAAGGGCATTGGATAACATTGGATAACATGACTAAAGGGCATTGGATAACATGAATAAAGGGCATTGGATAACATTGGATAACATGAATAAAGGGCATTGGATAGTATGAATAAAGGGCATTGGATAACATGAATAAAGGGCATTGGATAACATGAATAAAGGGCATTGGATAACATGAATAAAGGGCATTGGATAACATGAATAAAGGGCATTGGATAACATGAATAAAGGGCATTGGATAACATGAATAAAGGGCATTGGATAACATGAATAAAGGGCATTGGATAATATGGACAACATGAATAAAGGGCATTGGATAACATGAATAAAGGGCATTGGATAACATGAATAAGGGACAACATGAACAAATGGCATTGGACAACATGAATAAAGGGAAATCAACTGGATGGGACGGTATTCCTCCTGAAGTCAATCTTTTTAATTTATTAATCAGTTAGGTCCACTATTGCTCGAAATGATTGACAAAGCCATTCACAAAGGTTGATTTGGGAGAGATACTGTATGACTACAGCACTCATTTAGCTTGTACAAAAAAAGGTAATTAGGGGAAGGGTGGCAGGGTTATCGAAAAATTATAAAGGAAAATATATATCTTTTTAGATATGTACATACAGTACCGGTCAAAAGTTTGGACACACCTACTCATTCAAGGATTTAAATGTATTTTTACTATTTTCTACATTGTAGAATAATAGTGAAGACATCAAAACTATGAAATAACACATATGGAATCATGTAGTAACCAAAAAAGTGTTAAATCAAAATCGAAATATATTTTATTTTTGAGATTTTTCAAAGTAGCCACCCTTTGCCTTGATGACAGCTTTGCACACTCTTGGCATTCTCTCAACCAGCTTCACCTGGAATGATAAATAGCGTGCCCAATTTAATCTTCTGGCTACTCATGCCAAGAATATAAGATATGCATATTATTCATAGATTTGGATGGAAAACACTCTGAAGTTTCTAAAACTGTTTGAATCATGTCTGTGAGTACAACAGAACTTATGTAGCAGGCAAAACCCCGAGGACTAACTGTTCAGAATCTTTTTTCTTTTTTTCCCATCTCTGTTCACAAAATTGTCTTTGCCATTGGATATTTAATAGGAACCATTTTTCAGTTCCTACCGCTTCCACACAATGTCGCCAGTCTTTGGAATATGGTTGAGGTTATTCCTTTGTGCATTGAAGAAGTAGGCCAACTCTGAACTGGGGACACTTTTGTGAGTTGCGCAAGACGTGAAAAGCAGAGCTGGTTTCTTTTCGTTCATGTATTGAATACAGATTGCCCCGTCTACAATTTGATTGATTATTAACGTTTAAAAATACCTAACGTTGTATTACAAAAGTAATTTGAAATATTTTGGCAAAGTTTATAGGCAACTTTTGAAATATTTTGTAGTGATGTTGTGTTTTTGTAAGGTGTTTTTATCTGGATCAAACGCACTTTATAAATGGACATTTTGGATATATATGGACGGAATTAATCGAACAAAAGAACCAATTGTGATGTTTATGGGACATATTGGAGTGTCAACAAAAGAAGCTCCTCAAAGGTAATATTTCATATTTCATTTCAGCGTTTTGTGTGGCGCCTGCTACGCTAGCTCCTTTGTTTACTGCTGGTGCAGATGGGTGAGGCTATCAGATAATAGCTTCTTATGCTTTCGCCGAAAAGCATTTAAAAAATCTGACATGTTGGCTGGATTCACAGTGAGTGTAGCTTTAATTGAGTATCTTACATGTGTGATTTAACCTCTTGCTCCTACTGAGACGCTTGCGTCCCATCCAGAGCTCTGGAAATGCAAATGCGCTACGCTAAATGCTAATAGTATTAGTTAAAACTCAAACGTTCATTAAAATACACATGCAGGGTATTGAATTAAAGCTACACTCGTTGTGAATCCAGGCAACAAGTCAGATTTTTAAAATGCTTTTCGGCGAAAGCATGAGAAGCTATTATCTGATAGCATGTAACACCACAAAAGACCCGCAGGGGACGTAAACAAAATAATTAGCATATTCGGCGCTACACAAACCGCACAATAAAATAGAAAACATTCATTACCTTTGACCATCTTCTTTGTTGGCACTCCTAGATGTCCCATAATCACTATTGGGTCTTTTTTCCGATTAAATCGGTCCATATATAGCCTAGATATCGTTATATGTAGACTGTGTGATAAACGGAAAAAAAAGCGTTTCATAACGTAACGTCATTTTTTAAAATTCAAAAAGTCGACGATAAACTTTCACAAAACACTTCGAAATACTTTTATAATGCAACTTTAGGTATTAGTAAACGTTAATAAGCGATCAAATTAATCACAAGACGAAGTATATTCTATAGCTGTCCGTCTGGAAAAATGTCCGGGTAGAAACTCAACCAAAATATCCGGTCCGAGACCTGAAGAACTGCGCTGCCTTGCATCTGTTTGACCAAGAAACAAACAGTAGGCAAATGACAAGACTCTAGACACCGTGTGGAAGCTGTAGGTACTGCAACCTCAGCCCCATTAATTGTGGTTCACCTTTATCAATGGGTTCAAGTCGCGCAGGGATATATTTTTCCATTTTCAGTGATCAGTTTTTCCTGCGCTTTCCGATGAAACGCACGTTATGTTATAGCCACAGCCGTGATTTAACCAGTTTTATAAACGTCTGAGTGTTTTCTATCCACACATACTAATCATATGCATATACTATATTCCTGGCATGAGTAGCAGGGCGCTGAAATGTTGCGCGATTTTTAACAGAATGTTCAAAAAAGTAGGGGGTAGGAGTAACAGGTTAATGAAAGTTTGAATTTTATAGCATTTTATTTTAATCTGGCGCTCTGCATTTCCCCTGGCAATTGGCCAGTTGAGACGCTAGCGTCTCTCCTATCCACAAGAGGTTTTAAAGTACATAACTACCGGCATACAAAAGTAACAAAACACATGGGCACAAAAACCCGTATCGCACCAGTCACATAAAGCACACGTACTTACAATAAACAATTCCCTACAAGGACATGGGGGAAACAGAGGGAACATATACAGCATGTAATTAGGGAATTGAAACCAGGTGAGTGTGACAACCAGACAAAACAAATGGAACATGAAAATAGATCGATGATGGCTAGAAGACCGGTGAACACCGCCTGAACAAGGAGAGGAACCGACTTCGGCAGAAGTTGTGACAATATGTGTTATTTCATAGTTTTGATGTCTTTACTATTATTCTACTATGAAGAAAATAGAAAAAATAAAGAAAAACCCTTGAATGAGTAGGTGTTTTTAAACTAAAAAGTATTTAGTCAGCCACCAATTGTGCAAGTTCTCCCACTTAAAAAGATGAGAGAGGCCTGTCATTTTCATCATAGGTACACTTCAACTATGACAGACAAAATTAGGGAAAAAATCAAGAAAATCACATTGTAGGATTTTTTATGAATTTATTTGCAAATTATGGTGGAAAATAAGTATTTGGTCACCTACAAACAAGCAAGATTTCTGGCTCTCACAGACCTGTAACTTCTTCTTTGAGGCGCCTCTGTCCTCCACTCGTTTCCTGTATTAATGGCACCTGTTTGAACTTGTTATCAGTATAAAAGACACCTGTCCACAACCTCAAACAGTCACACTCCAAACTCCACTATGGCCAATACCAAAGAGCTGTTAATAAAGGACACCAGAAACAAAATTGTAGACCTGCACCAGCCTGGGAAGACTGAATCTGCAATAGGTAAGCAGCTTGGTTTGAAGAAATCAACTGTGGGAGCAATTATTAGGAAATGGAAGACATACAAGACCACTGATAATCTCCCTCGATCTGGAGCTCCACGCAAGATCTCACCCCGTGGGGTCAAAATGATCACAAGAACGGTGAGCAAAAATCCCAGAACCACACGGGGGGACCTAGTGAATGACCTGCAGAGAGCTGGGACCAAAGTAACAAAGCCTACCATTAGTAACACACTACGGGACTCAAACCCTGCAGTGCCAGACGTGTCCCCCTGCTTAAGCCAGTACATGTCCAGGCCCGTCTGAGGTTTGCTAGTGAGCATTTGTATGATACAGAAGAAGATTGGCAGAATGTCATATGGTCAGATGAAACCAAAATATAAAGTTTTGGTAAAAACTATACTCGTTGTGTTTGGAGGACAAAGAATGCTGAGTTGCATCCAAAGAACACCATACCTACTGTGAAGCATGGGGTTGGAAATATCATGCTTTGGGGCTGTTTTTCTGCAAAGGGACCAGGACGACTGATCCGTGTAAAGGAACGAATGAATGGGGTCATGTATCGTGAGATTTTGAGTGAAAACTTCCTTCCATCAGCAAGGGCATTGAAGATGAAACGTGGCTGGGTCTTTCAGCATGACAATGATCCCAAACACACCGCCCGGGCAACGAAGGAGTGGCTTCGTAAGAAGCATTTCAAGGTCCTGGAGTGGCCTAGCCAGTCTCCAGATCTCAACCCCATAGAAAATCTTTGGAGGGAGTTGAAAGTCCGTGTTGCCCAGCAACAGCCCCAAAACATCACTGCTCTAGAGGAGATCTGCATGGAGGAATGGGCCAAAATACCAGAAAGAGTGTGTGAAAACCTTGTGAAGACTTACAGAAAACGTTTGACCTTTGTCATTGCCAACAAAGGGTATATAACAAAGTATTGAGATAAACTTTTGTTATTGACCAAATACTTATTTTCCACCAAAATTTGCAAATAAATTCATAAAAAATCCTACAATGTGATTTTCTGGATTTTTTTCTCTCATTTTGTAGGTCATAGTTGAAGTGTACCTATGATGAAAATTACAGGCCTCTCATCTTTTTAAGTGGGAGAAATTACACAATTGGTGGCTGACTAAATACTTTTTTGCCCACTGTACGTACATACATACATACATACATACATACATACATACATACATACATACATACATTTTTTGAAGATGAATTAATTTAATTATGGATGTTTGTGGTTGCCAAACAGGATCCCAATGGAAGTGTGTTTTAAGAAAACTTTCCTTCAGAAGATCTGGTTTCATAGTTCAGACAGTTACCTGGCTGGTCTGTCATAATTTAATAGAGACAGTAGATCTAGCTGGTATGACATAATATAATAGAGACAGTAGATCTAGCTGGTATGACATAATATAATAGAGACAGTAGATCTAGCTGCTCTGTCATAATATAATAGAGACAGTAGATCTAGCTGGTCTGTCATAACATAATAGAGACAGTAGAACTCACTGGTCTGACATATTATAATAGAGAAAGTAGAACTAGCTGGTCTGTCATATTATAATAGAGACAGTAGATCTAGCTGGTCTGATATAATATAATAGAGACAGTATATCTAGCTGGTCTGTCATAATATAATAGAGACAGTAGATCAAGCTGGTCTGTCAAATTATAATAGAGACAGTAGATCTAGATGGTCTGTCATTATATAATAGAGACAGTAGATCTAGCTGGTCTGTCATTATATAATAGAGACATAGACACAGAGACAGTAGATCTAGCTGGTCTGTCATAATACAATAGAGACAGTAGATTTAGCTGGTGTGTCATAATATAATAGAGACAGTAGATCTAGCTGGTCTGTCATAATATAACAGAGACAGTAGATCTAGCTGGTCTGTCATAATATAATAGAGGCAGTAGATCTAGCTGGTCTGTCATAATATAACAGAGACAGTAGATCTAGCTGGTCTGTCATAATATAATAGGGACAGTAGATCTAGCTGGTCTGTCATAAAACAGTAGAGGCAGTAGATTTAGCTGGTCTGTCATTATATAATAAAGACAGTAGATCTAGCTGGTCTGTCATAATACAATAGAGACATTAGATCTAGCTGGACTGTCATATTATTATAGAGACAGTTGACCTAGCTGGTCTGTCATAATATAATAGAGACATAGAGACAGTAGATCTTGCTGTTCTGTCATAATTACATTTACATTTAAGTCATTTAGCAGACGCTCTTATCCAGAGCGACTTACAAATTGGTGCTTTCACCTTATGACATCCAGTGGAACAGCCACTTTACATTAGTGCATCTAAGTATTTTAAGGGGGTGAGAAGGATTAGCTGGTCTGTCATAATATTCCTTAAAGAGGTGGGGTTTCAGGTGTCTCCGGAAGACAGTATTGACTCCGCTGTCTGGCGTAATATAATAGAGACAGTAGATCTAGCTGGTCTGTCATAATATAATAGAGACAGTAGATCAAGCTGGTCTGTCATAATATAATAGAGACAGTAGATCTAGCTGGTCTGTCATAATATAATAGAGACATAGAGACAGTAGATCAAGCTGGTCTGTCATAATATAATAGAGACAGTAGATCTAGCTGGTCTGTCATAATACAATCGAGACAGTAGATTTAGCTGGTGTGTCATAATATAATAGAGACAGTAGATCTAGCAGATCTGTCATAATATAATAGAGACAGTAGATCTAGCTGGTCTGTCATAAAACAGTAGAGGCAGTAGATTTAGCTGGTCTGTCATTATATAATAAAGACAGTAGATCTAGCTGGTCTGTCGTAATACAATAGAGACATTAGATCTAGCTGGACTGTCATATTATTATAGAGACAGTTGACCTAGCTGGTCTGTCGTAATACAATAGAGACATTAGATCTAGCTGGACTGTCATATTATTATAGAGACAGTTGACCTAGCTGGTCTGTCATAATATAATAGAGACATAGAGACAGTAGATCTAGCTGCTCTGTCATAATATAACAGAGACAGTAGATCTAGCTGCTCTGTCATAATTTAATAGAGACATAGAGAGAGTAGATCTAGCTGGTCTGTCATTGTATAATAGAGACAGTTACCTAGCTGATCTGTCATAATATAATAGAGACAGCAGATCTAGCTGGTCTGTCATAATATAATAGAGACAGTAGATTTGGCTGGTCTGACATAATATAATAGAGGCAGTAGATCTAACTGCTCTGTCATATTATAATAGAGACAGTAGATCTAGCTGGTCTGTCATAATATAATAGAGACAGTAGATCTAGCTGGTCTGTCATAATATAATAGAGACAGTAGATCTAGCTGGTCTGTCATAAAACAGTAGAGGCAGTAGATTTAGCTGGTCTGTCATTATATAATAAAGACAGTTGACCTAGCTGGTCTGTCATAATATAATAGAGACATAGAGACAGTAGATCTTGCTGGTCTGACATAATATAATAGAGGCAGTAGATCTAGCTGCTCTGTCATATTATAATAGAGACAGTAGATCTAGCTGGTCTGTCATAATATAATAGAGACAGTAGATCTAGCTGGTCTGTCATAATACAATAGAGACATTAGATCTAGCTGGACTGTCATATTATTATAGAGACAGTTGACCTAGCTGGTCTGTCATAATATAATAGAGACATAGAGACAGTAGATCTTGCTGCTCTGTCATAATATAATAGAGACAGTAGATCTAGCTGGTCTGTCATAATATAACAGAGACAGTAGATCTAGCTGGTCTGTCATAATATAATAGAGACATAGAGACAGTAGATCAAGCTGGTCTGTCATAATATAATAGAGACAGTAGATCTAGCTGGTCTTTCATAATACAATCGAGACAGTAGATTTAGCTGGTGTGTCATAATATAATAGAGACAGTAGATCTAGCTGCTCTGTCATAATATAATAGAGACAGTAGATCTAGCTGGTCTGTCATAATATAATAGAGACAGTAGATCTAGCTGGTCTGTCATATTATAATAGAGACAGTAGATCTAGCTGCTCTGTCATAATTTAATAGAGACATAGAGAGAGTAGATCTAGCTGGTCTGTCATATTATAATAGAGACAGTAGATCTAGCTTGTCTGTCATTGTATAATAGAGACAGTTACCTAGCTGATCTGTCATAATATAACAGAGACAGCAGATCTAGCTGGTCTGTCATAATATAATAGAGACAGTAGATTTGGCTGGTCTGACATAATATAATAGAGGCAGTAGATCTAGCTGCTCTGTCATAATATAATAGAGACATATAGACAGTAGATGGTCTGTCAAATTATAATAGAGGCAGTAGATCTAGCTGCTCTGTCATAATTTAATAGAGACATAGAGACAGTAGATCTAGCTGGCCTGTCATATTATAATAGAGACAGTAGATCTAGCTGGTCTGTCATAATATAATAGAGAGAGTAGAACTAGCTGGTCTGTCAAAATATAGTAGAGACATAGAGAGAGTAGATCTAGCTGGTCTGTCATATAATAATAGAGACAGTAGATCCAGCTTGTCTGTCATAATATAATAGAGACATAGAGACAGCAGATCTAGCTGGTCTGTCATAATATAATAGAGACAGTAGATTTGGCTGGTCTGACATAATATAATAGAGGCAGTAGATCTAGCTGCTCTGTCATAATTTAATAGAGACAGTAGATCTAGCTGGTCTGTCAAAATATAATAGAGACATTAGATTTGGCTGGTCTGACATAATATAATAGAGACAGTAGATCTAGCTGCTCTGTCATAATATAATAGAGACATATAGACAGTAGATCTAGATGGTCTGTCAAATTATAATAGAGACAGTAGATCTAGCTGGTATAACATAACATAATAGAGACAGTAGATCTAGCTGGTCTGTCATAATATAATAGAGACAGTAGATTTGGCTGGTCTGACATCATATAATAGAGGCAGTAGATCTAGCTGCTCTGTCATAATTTAATAGAGACAGTAGATCTAGCTGATCTGTCATATTATAATAGAGACAGTAGATCTAGCTGGTCTGTCAAAATATAATAGAGACAGTAGATTTGGCTGGTCTGACATAATATAATAGAGACAGTAGATCTAGCTGGTCTGTCATAATATAATAGACACAGTAGATCTAGATGGTCTGTCAAATTATAATAGAGACAGTATATCTAGCTGCTCTGTCATAATATAATAGAGACATAGAGACAGTAGATCTAGCTGGTCTAACATAACATAATAGAGACAGTAGATCTAGCTGGTCTGTCATAATATAATAGAGACATATAGACAGTAGATCTAGATGGTCTGTCAAATTATAATAGAGACAATATATCTAGCTGCTCTGTCATAATATAATAGAGACAGTAGATCTAGCTGGTCTGTCATAATATAATAGAGACAGTAGATCTAGCTGGTCTGTCATAATATAATAGAGACATAGAGACAGAAGATCTAGCTGGTCTGTCATAATATAATAGAGGCAGTAGATCTAGCTGCTCTGTCATAATTTAATAGAGACATAGAGACAGTAGATCTAGCTGGCCTGTCATATTATAATAGAGACAGTAGATCTAGCTGGTCTGTCATAATATAATAGAGACAGTAGATCTAGCTGCTCTGTCATAATATAATAGAGACAGTAGATTTGGCTGGTCTGACATAATATAATAGAGACAGTAGATCTAGCTGGCCTGTCATATTATAATAGAGACAGTAGATCTAGCTGCTCTGTCATAATATAATAGAGACAGAGACAGTAGATCTAGCTGGTCTGTCATAACATAATAGAGAAAGTAGAACTAGCTGGTCTGTCATATTATAATAGAGACAGTAGATCTAGCTGGTCTGTCATAATATAATAGAGACAGTAGATCTAGCTGGTCTGATATAATATAATAGAGACAGTAGATCTAGCTGGTATGTCATATTATAATAGAGACAGTAGATCTAGCTGGTCTGTCATAATATAATAGAGACAGTAGATCTAGCTGCTCTATCATAATATAATAGAGGCAGTAGATCTAGCTGGTCTGCCATAATATAACAGAGACAGTATATCTAGCTGGTCTGTCATAATATAATAGAGACAGTAGATCAAGCTGGTCTGTCAAATTATAATAGAGACAGTAGATCTAGATGGTCTGTCATTATATAATAGAGACAGTAGATCTAGCTGGTCTGTCATTATATAATAGAGACATAGACACAGAGACAGTAGATCTAGCTGGTCTGTCATAATATAATAGAGACAGTTACCTAGCTGGTCTGTCATAATATAATAGAGACAGTAGATCCAGCTGCTCTGTCATAATATAACAGAGACAGTAGATCTAGCTGGTCTGTCATTTTATAATAGAGACAGTTACCTAGCTGGTCTGTCATAATATAATAGAGACAGTAGATCTAGCTGGTCTGTCATAATATAATAGAGACAGTAGATCTAGCTGGTCTGTCATAGTATTTTAGAGACAGTAGATCTAGCTGGTTTGTCATAATATAATAGAGACAGTAGATCTAGCTGGTCTGTCATAATATAATAGAGACAGTAGATCTAGCTGGTCTGTCATAATATAATAGAGACAGTAGATCTAGCTGGTCTGTCATAATATAATAGAGACAGTAGATCTAGCTGGTTTGTCATAATATAATAGAGACAGTAGATCTAGCTGGTTTGTCATAATATAATAGAGACAGTAGATCTAGCTGGTCTGTCATAATATAATAGAGACAGTAGATCTAGCTGGTCTGTCAAATATAATAGAGACAGTAGATCTAGCTGGTCTGTCATAATATAATAGAGACAGTAGATCTAGCTGGTCTGTCATAATATAATAGAGACAGTAGATCTAGCTGGTCTGTCAAAATATAATAGAGACAGTAGATCTACCTGGTCTGTCATAATATAATAGAGACAGTATATCTACCTGGTCTGTCATAATATAATAGAGACAGTAGATCTAGCTGATCTGTCATAATATAATAGAGACAGTAGATCTAGCTGGTCTGTCATAATACAATAGAGACAGTAGATCTAGCTGGTCTGTCATAATATAATAGAGACAGTAGATCTAGCTGGTCTGTCATAATACAATAGAGACAGTAGATCTAGCTGGTATGTCATACAATAGAGACAGTAGATCTAGCTGGTCTGTCATAATATAATAGCGACAGTAGATCTACCTGGTCTGTCATAATATAATAGAGACAGTAGATCTAGCTGGTCTGTCATAATATAATAGAGACAGTAGATCTAGCTGGTCTATCATAATATAATAGAGACAGTAGATCTAGCTGGTCTGTCATAATATAATAGAGACAGTAGATCTAGCTGGTCTGTCATAATATAATAGAGACAGTAGATCTAGCTGGTCTGTCATAATATAATAGAGACAGTAGATCTAGCTGGTTTGTCATAATATAATAGAGACAGTAGATCTAGCTGGTCTGTCATAATGTAATAGAGACAGTAGATCTAGCTGGTTTGTCATAATATAATAGAGACAGTAGATCTAGCTGGTCTGTCATAGTACAATAGAGACAGTAGATCTAGCTGGTATGTCATACAATAGAGACAGTAGATCTAGCTGGTCTGTCATAATATAATAGAGACAGTAGATCTAGCTGGTCTGTCATAATATAATAGAGACAGTAGATCTAGCTGGTCTGTCATAATATAATAGAGACAGTAGATCTAGCTGGTCTGTCAAATTAGAATAGAGACAGTAGATCTAGCTGGTCTCTCATAGTACAATAGAGACAGTAGATCTAGCTGGTCTGTCATAATATAATAGAGACAGTAGATCTACCTGGTCTGTCAAAATATAATAGAGGCAGTAGATCTAGCTGGTCTGTCATAATATAATAGAGACAGTAGATCTAGCTGATCTGTCATAGTACAATAGAGACAGTAGATCTAGCAGATCTGTCATAATACATTAGAGACAGTAGATCTAGCTGGTCTGTCATAATACAGTAGAGACAGTAGATCTACCTGGTCTGTCATAATACAATACAGCCAGTAGATCTAGCTGGTATGTCATACAATAGAGACAGTAGATCTAGCTGGTCTGTCATTATATAATAGCGACAGTAGATCTACCTGGTCTGTCATAATATAATAGAGACAGTAGAGCTAGCTGGTCTGTCATAATATAATAGAGACAGTAGATCTACCTGGTCTGTCAAATTAGAATAGAGACAGTAGATCTAGCTGGTCTCTCATAGTACAATAGAGACAGTAGATCTAGCTGGTCTGTCATAATATAATAGAGATAGTAGATCTAGCTGGTCTGTCATAATATAATAGAGACAGTAGATCTAGCTGGTCTGTCATAATATAATAGAGACAATAGATCTAGCTGGTCTGTCATAATATAATAGAGACAGTAGATCTAGCTGGTCTGTCATAATATAATAGAGACAGTAGATCTAGCTGGTTTGTCATAATGTAATAGAGACAGTAGATCTAGCTGGTCTGTCATAATATAATAGAGACAGTAAATCTAGCTGGTTTGTCATAATATAATAGAGACAGTAGATCTAGCTGATCTGTCATAGTACAATAGAGACAGTAGATCTAGCTGATCTGTCATAGTACAATAGAGACAGTAGATCTAGCTGGTCTGTCATAATAGAATAGAGACAGTAGATATATTTGGTCTGTCATAATATAATAGAAACAGTAGATCTAGCTGGTCTGTCATAATATAATAGAGACAATATATCTAGCTGGTCTGTCATAATATAATAGAGACAGTAGATCTAGCTGGTCTGTCATAATATAATAGAGACAGTAGATCTAGCTGGTTTGTCATAATGTAATAGAAACAGTATATCTAGCTGGTCTGTCATAATATGATAGAGACAGTATATCTACATGGTCTGTCATAATATAATAGAGACAGTATATCTAGCTGGTCTGTCATAATATAATAGAGACAGTAGATCTAGCTGCTCTGTCATAATATAATAGAGACAGTAGATCTAGCTGGTCTGTCATAATATAATAAAGACAGTAGATCTAGCTGGTGTGTCATAATATAATAGAGACAATAGATCTAGCTGGTCTGTCATAATATAACAGAGACAGTAGATCTAGCTGATCTGTCATAGTACAATAGAGACAGTAGATCTAGCTGATCTGTCATAATACATTAGAGACAGTAGATCTAGCTGGTCTGTCATAATACAGTAGAGACAGTAGATCTACCTGGTCTGTCATAATACAATAGAGCCAGTAGATCTAGCTGGTATGTCATACAATCGAGACAGTAGATCTAGCTGGTCTGACATTATATAATAGCGACAGTAGATCTACCTGGTCTGTCATAATATAATAGAGACAGTAGAGCTAGCTGGTCTGTCATAATATAATAGAGACAGTAGATCTACCTGGTCTGTCAAATTAGAATAGAGACAGTAGATCTAGCTGGTCTCTCATAGTACAATAGAGACAGTAGATCTAGCTGGTCTGTCATAATATAATAGAGATAGTAGATCTAGCTGGTCTGTCATAATACAATAGAGACAGTAGTTCTAGCTGGTCTGTCATAATATAATAGAGTCAGTAGATCTAGCTGGTCTGTCATAATATAATAGAGACAGTAGATCTACCTGGTCTGTCAAAATATAATAGAGACAGTAGATCTAGCTGATCTGTCATAGTACAATAGAGACAGTAGATCTAGCTGGTCTGTCATAATAGAATAGAGACAGTAGATCTAGCTGGTCTGTCATTATATAATAGAGACATTATATCTACCTGGTCTGTCATAATATAATAGAGACAGTAGATCTAGCTGGTCTGTCATAATATAATAGAGACATAGAGACAGTAGATCTAGCTGGTCTGTCATAATATAATAGAGACAGTAGATCTAGCTGGTCTGTCATAATATAATAGAGACAGTATATCTACCTGGTCTGTCGTAATATAATAGAGACAGTACATCTAGCTGGTCTGTCATAATAAAATAGAGATAGTAGATCTAGCTGGTCTGTCATAATATAATAGAGACAGTAGATCTACCTGGTCTTTCATAATATAATAGAGACAGTAGATCTAGCTTGTCTGTCATAATATAATAGAGACAGTATATCTACCTGGTCTGTCGTAATATAATAGAGACAGTAGATCTAGCTGGTCTGTCATAATATAATAGAGATGGTAGATCTAGCTGGTCTCTCATAATATAATAGAGACAGTAGATCTACCTGGTCTGTCATAATATAATAGAGACAGTAGATCTAGCTGGTCTATCATAATATAAAAGAGACAGTAGATCTAGCTGGTCTGTCATAATACAAAAAAGACAGTAGATCTAGCTGGTCTGTCAAAATATAATAGAGATGGTAGATCTAGCTGGTCTGTCATATAATAGAGACAGTAGATCTAGCTGGTCTGTCATAATATAATAGCTACAGTAGATCTACCTGGTCTGTCATAATATAATAGAGACAGTAGATCTAGCTGGTGTGTCATAATATAATAGAGACAATAGATCTAGCTGGTCTGTCATAATATAACAGAGACAGTAGATCTAGCTGATCTGTCATAGTACAATAGAGACAGTAGATCTAGCTGATCTGTCATAATACATTAGAGACAGTAGATCTAGCTGGTCTGTCATAATACAGTAGAGACAGTAGATCTACCTGGTCTGTCATAATACAATAGAGCCAGTAGATCTAGCTGGTATGTCATACAATCGAGACAGTAGATCTAGCTGGTCTGACATTATATAATAGCGACAGTAGATCTACCTGGTCTGTCATAATATAATAGAGACAGTAGAGCTAGCTGGTCTGTCATAATATAATAGAGACAGTAGATCTACCTGGTCTGTCAAATTAGAATAGAGACAGTAGATCTAGCTGGTCTCTCATAGTACAATAGAGACAGTAGATCTAGCTGGTCTGTCATAATATAATAGAGATAGTAGATCTAGGTGGTCTGTCATAATACAATAGAGACAGTAGTTCTAGCTGGTCTGTCATAATATAATAGAGTCAGTAGATCTAGCTGGTCTGTCATAATATAATAGAGACAGTAGATCTACCTGGTCTGTCAAAATATAATAGAGACAGTAGATCTAGCTGATCTGTCATAGTACAATAGAGACAGTAGATCTAGCTGGTCTGTCATAATAGAATAGAGACAGTAGATCTAGCTGGTCTGTCATTATATAATAGAGACATTATATCTACCTGGTCTGTCATAATATAATAGAGACAGTAGATCTAGCTGGTCTGTCATAATATAATAGAGACATAGAGACAGTAGATCTAGCTGGTCTGTCATAATATAATAGAGACAGTATATCTACCTGGTCTGTCGTAATATAATAGAGACAGTACATCTAGCTGGTCTGTCATAATAAAATAGAGATAGTAGATCTAGCTGGTCTGTCATAATAAAATAGAGATAGTAGATCTAGCTGGTCTGTCATAATATAATAGAGACAGTAGATCTACCTGGTCTTTCATAATATAATAGAGACAGTAGATCTAGCTTGTCTGTCATAATATAATAGAGACAGTATATCTACCTGGTCTGTCGTAATATAATAGAGACAGTAGATCTAGCTGGTCTGTCATAATATAATAGAGATGGTAGATCTAGCTGGTCTCTCATAATATAATAGAGACAGTAGATCTACCTGGTCTGTCATAATATAATAGAGACAGTAGATCTAGCTGGTCTATCATAATATAAAAGAGACAGTAGATCTAGCTGGTCTGTCATAATACAAAAAAGACAGTAGATCTAGCTGGTCTGTCAAAATATAATAGAGATGGTAGATCTAGCTGGTCTGTCATATAATAGAGACAGTAGATCTAGCTGGTCTGTCATAATATAATAGCTACAGTAGATCTACCTGGTCTGTCATAATATAATAGAGACAGTAGATCTAGCTGGTCTGTCATAATATAATAGAGACAGTAGATTTAGCTGGTCTGTCATAATATAATAGAGACAGTTGATCTAGCTGGTCTGTCATAATATGATAGAGACAGTATATCTAGCGGGTATGTCATATAATAGAGACAGTAGATCTAGCTGGTCTGTCATAATATAATAGAGACAGTAGATCTACCTGGTCTGTCATAGTACAATAGAGACAGTAGATCTACCTTAAGGGAAGATTTTGGCAGTACCTGTATGGTTAGTGATAAAGTCCATATTGCAAATGTACGGTCCCTTACTAGACGTCCGAAATCGTTTGTAAAATTTGCGGACGGACGCGTCGGGCCGAGCTGCAGGGCCGGACCTACCAGGAAGTCATCAAATGAACTCGGACATTCGGTTTCCGTTTTACAAAAATAATAAGATTTAGGTCATTTTTCCGCTGTCCCGGAAATTCCCACAAGAGGGCATAAGCAATCATATTGGTATTGGACAAAACATCACGATTCACGACGGGGCCTTATCTCGAAAACTGAAAATATTTAGAAGCCGAAACTCGGTGAGCGTAGGGCGGCATAATGGGCAGTTGGCCCCGAACAAGATGGCGTCTAGGCCTCAACGGTTTTTGAGTTATGGCCATTCATCTGGGATTAAAGGTCCAAAATGAAAATAGAGAAATTATTTTTCCACTTCACGTCAAAGTCAAGGAGCCTCCGGTGTCAATAAAAAAGAACCAGCCATTTATCTATCGTCATTTAAGAGAAATCGTACAACGACACCTAGGTGATGTTCACGGATAGGTGTTTTTTTTTTTTTTTCAACGGTTACAGATCCAGTTGCAGGGTGTTCTTACGAATCTTTTTAAAGTGTGCTGCGGAGCTCTGCGAGATTTCTGTGATTTTCTATGATTTTCTGAAATAACACACACTCACTAAACCCTCCGTAAATAACTCAGTTCTTAACGTAAAGACTTCAAACTCAGGATTCTGTAAAGGCATACCCAAATCATGATATGAGTTTATTTATAGCTTCCTGTGCCAACCGGAAGTGCCTTAAATGGTGTCACAGTGGCAGTTTCCAAGGGTTAAAAAGGTCAGATCTTTTCAAAACTTCATATGTGTGATTAGGCAACCCCCATAAACTGTAAGTCAGTCATTTCTCCCAACAGATGTCAAAGAAAAGCTCTCTCTCACACACACACACACAGAAACACACACACAGCAAGGATGGAGTGACAAAGTGCGGTGCTTAAAGACACACAAAGCCTAAAAAGTGGGTTTGGTGTCAATTGGTATCAGTTCTGTGTCAGAATGACATCTAATTGACTGATGGACACTTGCTAGTTGACTTTTGTACATTAGCAATATGTTTAAACGGAGAGGGACCATCACCAAAATGGCATTCTGAAATCAACACAAAAAATGGCATCACCATAGTCTCCAGACTGTGCCGAGTTCAACGAGACGCCCCGCTTGACCGTAGCTCGCTCTGAGTGCAGTGACCTTGAAAAAAAGCAGAACCAAAATGAAGCCTGGCCCTCAATGTCATTTGCTTTTGGGTGACAGTGAGAGAACCGTTAGGGTGAGAAGCACAATTCGACCTCAGGTACGTTCCTAAGGTCCTCCCGATCCGTGCAAGCCTAACCTTGACCATGTAGCATTAACCCTTAATAGTTAAAAGGAGGTGTTTACTTCAAAGAGTTTGCATTGACTTCTCTCCCCATAGGAATACATTGCCTGCACCTCTAAATTCAACCTGAAGCCTATGTGGGTTATGAATGCCTAATGAACCTGTCTTCTATGACAGTCCATCAGACCACTATGAGGTCTACCTGTGTCGATTCTAAGCTTCCTGGAGCAACCGGAAGTGGTTAAAATCACCCTAAAAGTGTTTATCCATACCCTGCCTGCAGTTTGATAGACATAGTGCATTCAACCCTGTGTAAATCAGTCAATTCTTAACGTAAGACTTAAAACTCAGGATTCTGTAAAAGCATACCCCAATGAGGATATGTGTTGACTTATAGCTTCCTGTGCCAACCGGAAGTGCCTTAATTGGTGTCTCAGGGGCTGTTTTGAAGGGTTAAAAAGTCAGATCTTTCCAAAACTTCATATGTGTGATTAGGCAACCCCATGAACTGTAAATCAGTCATTTTTCCCATAAAATTTCAAAGGAAAACTAAATCACACAGACACACAACTTGGAAGGAGGGACGTATTGGGGTTTGTAGAGACAGACAGTGCCTCAATAGTTAGCTTTGTTCGAGCTAAAAGAACCGTCAGACCTAGAGTTCCGAAACTTTAGAAACCTGTTCTAGACCTCAGGTCGATAGTGAAAAGTAGGCCCAAAATTAAGTGGTGAGTTAGGTGGATCTAGAGGTTCTCGGACCGAGAAATAGCCTCGTACATTTGCAATGACTTCAATTCATTTTGACCATTACGAAAATGGCGACATTTAGAAAAGTCTCAGAGACACAAGACTAGGTGCATTGAAACCGGCTCGGCCCATAGAGACGGACCCCAAATTTCAACCGATAGCTCATTCAAGGACCCCATAGCAAGGCATTGAAAAAGTGGATTTTCAGCACCAATTAGGGTTTTACTCCTGGCAACCGAAGGACCTAAATCGAGCCAAAACTTTTTCGGGATTCGGGGTCGCCTCAGTTTGATAACATAGGCCTTCACATAATGTCCGACCTGGACCCGCAGCTAAAGAACGTAACTATGTGTTTTACATTTTTATTATGTTTTAAACTAATGGCGCTGTGAATTATGGGCCTGCTCTGACATATGTGATAGTTGGCTTCTAAATGAGTTGGAAAAAGTGGGTTTGGTGTCAATTGGTATCAGTTTGGTGTCAGAATGACATCTAATTGACTGATGGACACTGACTTGCTAGTTGACTTTTGTACATTAGCAATATGTTTAAACGGAGAGGGACCATCACCAAAATGGCATTCTGAAATCAACACAAAAATGGCATCACCATAGTCTCCAGACTGTGCCGAGTTCAACGAGACGCCCCGCTTGACCGTAGCTCGCTCTGAGTGCAGTGACCTTGAAAAAAAGCAGAACCAAAATGAAGCCTGGCCCTCAATGTCATTTGCTTTTGGGTGACAGTGAGAGAACCGTTAGGGTGAGAAGCACAATTCGACCTCAGGTACGTTCCTAAGGTCCTCCCGATCCGTGCAAGCCTAACCTTGACCGTGTAGCATTAACCCTTAATAGTTAAAAGAAGATGTTTACTTCAAAGAGTTTGCATTGACTTCTCTCCCCATAGGAATACATTGCCTGCACCTCTAAATTCAACCTGAAGCCTATGTGGGTTATGAATGCCTTATGAACCTGTCTTCTATGACAGTCCATCAGACCACTATGAGGTCTACCTGTGTCAATTCTAAGCTTCCTGGAGCAACCGGAAGTGGTTAAATAGACCCAAAAGGTGTTTTTTGATGTACATAACCTTCAAAGGTGAACATGACTACATTCAACCCTGTGTAGATCGTAGATCAGTCAATTCTTAACTTAAAGACTTAAAACTCAGGATTCTGTAAGTTTCTATGTCAATCAAGACATGTGTTTACTTATAGCTTCCTGTGCCAACCGGAAGTGCCTTTAATTGGGTCACACTGTCTGTTTTGAAGGGTTAAAAAGTCACATCTTTCCAAAACTTCATATGTGTGACTAGGTAACCCTCCTAAACTGTAAATCAGTCATTTCTCCCAATAGATGTCAAAGAAAAGCTCTCACACGCACACACAGCAAGGATGGAGTGAAAAAGGGCGGTGCTCAAAGACACAGAGAGCAGGCAATGGCATAAACATAATCTCTAGGCCGTGCCGAGTTCAACGAGATATCCCGCTTGACCATATTCTAGCTCGCTCGGTCTGAGCGCAGCAACCATTAGAAAAGTAGGCCCAAAATTAAGCCTGCCCCAACGTCATTTGCTTTTGGGTGACAGTGAGAGAACCGTTAGGGTGAGAAGCACAATTTTTTTCAACCTCAGGTACGTTCCTAAGGTCCTCCCGATCCGTGCAAGCCTAACCTTGACCGTGTGGCATTAACCCTTACTAGTTAAAAGAAGGTGTTTACTTCAAAGAGTTTGCATTGACTTGTCTCCCCATAGGAATACATTGCCTGCACCCCTAAATTCAACCTGAAGTCTATATGGGTTATGAATGCCGTATGAACCTGTCTTTGGTAACAGTCCATCAGGCCAGTATGAGGTCTACCTGTGTTGATTCTAAGCTTCCTGGACCAACCGGAAGTGGTTAAAATCACCCTAAAAGTGTTTTTCCATACCCTGCCTGCAGTTTGATAGACATAGTGCATTCAACCCTGTGTAAATCAGTCAATTCTTAACGTAAGGACTTAAAACTCAGGATTCTGTAACAGCATACCCCAGTGAGGATATGTGTTGACTTATAGCTTCCTGTGCCAACCGGAAGTGCCATTAATTGGTGTCTCTTGGGCTGTTTCGAGGGGTTAAAAAAGTCAGATCTTTCCAAAACTTCATATGTGTGATTAGGCAACCCCCATGAACTGTAAATCAGTCATTTTTCCCATAAAATTTCAAAGGAAAACTAAATCACACACACACACAGCTTGGAAGGAGGGACCCATTGGGGTGCGTAGAGACATACACTGCCTGCATTAGTTAACCTTGTTGGAACTTTTAAAGAACTGTTCAGTCAGACCTAGAGTTCCTGAAATTCTTTAGAATCCTGTTCTAGACCTCCTTTCTATAGTGCGTGGTGAGTTACGTGGCTCTAGACGGTTCTGGACCGAGAAAACACTCATTTTGACGGTTTGCAATGACTTAAATTCATTTTGACCATTCACGGCAAATGATAATTAGCAATTTTGGAAAAACTGAATACAAAACTAGGGAAAAAGACTAGGTGCATTCCACTAACGCTCTTGAACCCATATAGACAGAACCCCAATTTTCTACCGATTGCAGTCATTCAAGGACCCACAGGGTGTCATAGAAAAAGTGTCATTTCAGCACCAATTAGGGTTTTGCTCGGTCACCAAATGACCGGAGCCGTACTTGGGATTCGGTCGCCTCACCTAGGCCTATTTGCTTTAACATAAGAAATGGACCCGCATTTTTCTAGAACGTGAACTAATGTCTTTATGTTTTTTTATGGTTTGAACATAAGGCGTTGTGAATTTTGGGCCAGCTCTGAAGTATGTGATAGTTGGCATTACAAACGAGTTGGAAAAAGTGTTTTACTGAAAGTTTGTATCAGTTTGACTTTTTAGAATGATTCTAAAAACTGATGACGTTACCTGTTGTTGGTGATGTCTTGTCCATTTCACATAGTCTACATGACAGTAACCATCATCTAGTGAGGTCTATATGGACCGATTTAATCGAAATAAAGACCCAAATAGTGTTTATGGGATCTAGGAGTGCAGCTTGTCAAAGAAGATGGTGAGGAATAATGAATGTTTTCTAACCCTTGTGTAAAAATGCTAATTTTGAGGTCCATCACCAAAAGGGGTGTTCATGCTAAATCAGATAATAGCTTAAAACTCATTGAGATGAAAAGCATTTTAAAAACTGCTGTTGCCTGGTTCATCGACGGTAGTCAATTTCACATTCCTGCATGGTTTTTAAAAAATTTGAGATTTTCCAAAACTTCATATTGATTAGCATTTGAACTGTAAATCAGTCATTTTTCATAAAATTTCAAAGGAAAACTAAATCACAAACAACAGCTTGGAAGGACCCATTGGGGTGAATACACTGCCTGCATTAGTTAACCTCTTTTAAAGAACCGTCAGACCTAGAGTTCCGAAACTTTAGAATCCTGTTCTAGACCTCAGGTCGATAGTGCGTGGTGAGTTATGGCTCTAGACCAGTTCTCGGACCGAGAAACAGCTTTTTGTACATTTGCAATGACTTCAATTCATTTTGACCATTACGAAAATGGCGACATTTAGAAATGTCTCAGAGACACAAGACTAGGTGCATTGCACCGTCTCGCCCATATAGACAGACCCCAACGTTTCTGTCCGATAGCTCATTCAAGGACCCCGTGTAGCAAGTCATAGAAAAAAAAAGTGATTGATTTTCAGCACCAATTAGGGTTTTGCTCGGACACCAAATGACCATCGAGACCAGAAACTTGGGATTCCTGGGATTTTTAGCTAGGCCTACAAAACATAAGAAATGGACCCGCAGCTAGAACGTAACTATGTGTTTTATGTTTTTTTATGGTTTGAACCGAAGGCGTTGTGAATTTTGGGCCAGCTCTGAAGTATGTGATAGTTGGCTACTAAACAAATTGGAAAAAGTGGGTTTAGTGTCAGTTTGTATCAGTTTGGTGTCAGAATGATATCTAATTGACTGATGGACGATGACTTGCTGGTGACTCTTGTCCATTTGCAATATGTTTAAACAGTGAAAAAACCATCACCAAAAGTGACATTCTGAAATCAACCCTAACGAGCCATTGAGATGAACCAGAATCACTGCCCAGCCATCCCGAGTTCATCAGGCCAGTCAATTTCACATTCCTGCATGGTTTTTATAGCATGACAAATTCGTGATGGTACCTGCCCATTGAACCATATTGCAAATGCACAGTGACTTTGCAAAAGTGAGAAAACATAAACAAAAGGACATGATGAAATCAACACAACGAGTGATGGAAAGGTACAACTATCACTGCTCGGCCACCCTGTGTTCATCAGGCCAGTCAATTTAGCATTTTTGAGCATGTCAAATTTCATATGGTAATTGTCCATTGAACCATATTGCAAATGCACGTGCACTTGCAATATGATTCTATAGTGAAAAAACATCACCTAATGGACATGATGAAATCAACACAACGAGTGATGGAAATGAACCAGAATCACTGCCCAGCCATCCCGAGTTCATCGGGCCAGTCAATTTAGCATTTTTGAGCATGTCAAATTTCATATGGTAATTGTCCATTGAACCATATTGCAAATGCACGCGCACTTGCAATATGATTCTATAGTGAAAAAACATCACCTAATGGACATGATGAAATCAACACAACGAGTGATGGAAATGTACAACTATCACTGCTCGGCCATCCTGTGTTCATCAGACCAGTCAATTTTGCATTCCTGCAGGATTTTTGAGCATGTCAAATTTCATATGGCATTTGGCCCCAAAAAAGTGACTTTTGACTTTGACTTTTGACTTCCTATGAAATCATATTGTAAATGGACAAATCATATTCCTTATGCACAAGTAAAAAAAAAATGTAATATGATAATAAATACAACTAAAGTATGTTGATACAGTTCTTATACGTGTGTAATTGACACAAAATTTGAAAGAATTTCGAAAAACGGTCCAGAAAGCACTTTTTTAAGGGTGTGTGAAGTTTTTTACAAAATTTTGACATTTTTGACTTTTGACTTTTGACTTCCTATGAAATCATATTGAAAATGGACAAAACATATTACTTATGCATGTAAAAAAAAAAAAAATATGATAATAAAATTGGACAAAAGTATATTCATACAGTTCTTACACATGTGTAATTGACAAAAAAATCGAAAGAATTTCGAAAAACGGTCCAGAAAGCACTTTTTTAAGGGGTGATAAGTTTTTGACAAAAATTTTGCTTTTGGACGTTGACTTGGGTTACATTTCCAATATGAAAAACCACGGTGGAGCAGATTCGCCATCTGTTGAATTTTTAAAGTGTTACAACTGGCAATTGCCATATGGCATTTGCAATACACTTTGGATGAATCAACGCCGAATTGGGTGGTATTGGACAATGTGTATATGGTTTGGCAACTGCCAATAACTTCCCATTCATTTTTGTCCAATTCAGGGGGGTATTCCCTTACATAATATAATAGAGACAGTAGATCTAGCTGGTCTGTCATAATATAATAGAGACAGTAGATCTAGCTGGTCTGTCATAATATAATAGAGACAGTAGATCTAGCTGGTCTGTCATAATATAATAGAGACAGTAGATCTAGCTGGTCTGTCATAATATAATAGAGACAGTAGATCTAGCTGGTCTGTCATAATATAATAGAGACAGTAGATCTAGCTGGTCTGTCATAATATAATAGAGACAGTAGATCTAGCTGGTCTGTCATAATATAATAGAGACAGTAGATCTAGCTGGTCTGTCATAATATAATAGAGACAGTAGATCTAGCTGGTCTGTCATAATATAATAGAGACAGTAGATCTAGCTGGTCTGTCATAATATAATAGAGACAGTAGATCTAGCTGGTCTGTCATAATATAATAGAGACAGTAGATCTAGCTGGTCTGTCATAATATAATAGAGACAGTAGATCTAGCTGGTCTGTCATAATATAATAGAGACAGTAGATCTAGCTGGTCTGTCATAATATAATAGAGACAGTAGATCTAGCTGGTCTGTCATAATAATATAATAGAGACAGTAGATCTAGCTGGTCTGTCATAATATAATAGAGACAGTAGATCTAGCTGGTCTGTCATAATATAATAGAGACATAGAGACAGTAGATGGTCTAGCTGATCTAGTGGTCTGTCATAATATAATAGAGACAGAGATCTAGTAGTCATCTAGATCTAGCTGGTCTGTCATAATATAATAGAGACAGTAGATCTAGCTGGTCTGTCATAATATAATAGAGACAGTAGATCTAGCTGGTCTGTCATAATATAATAGAGACAGTAGATCTAGCTGGTCTGTCATAATATAATAGAGACAGTAGATCTAGCTGGTCTGTCATAATATAATAGAGACAGTAGATCTAGCTGGTCTGTCATAATATAATAGAGACAGTAGATCTAGCTGGTCTGTCATAATATAATAGAGACAGTAGATCTAGCTGGTCTGTCATAATATAATAGAGACAGTAGATCTAGCTGGTCTGTCATAATATAATAGAGACATAGAGACAGTAGATCTAGCTGGTCTGTCATAATATAATAGAGACAGTAGATCTAGCTGGTCTGTCATAATATAATAGAGACAGTAGATCTAGCTGGTCTGTCATAATATAATAGAGACAGTAGATCTAGCTGGTCTGTCATAATATAATAGAGACAGTAGATCTAGCTGGTCTGTCATAATATAATAGAGACAGTAGATCTACCTGGTCTGTCATAATATAATAGAGACAGTAGATCTAGCTGGTCTGTCATAATATAATAGAGACAGTAGATCTAGCTGGTCTGTCATAATATAGAGACAGTAGATCTAGCTGGTCTGTCATAATATAATAGAGACAGTAGATCTAGCTGGTCTGTCATAATATAATAGAGACAGTAGATCTAGCTGGTCTGTCATAATATAATAGAGACAGTAGATCTAGCTGGTCTGTCATAATATAATAGAGACAGTAGATCTAGCTGGTCTGTCATAATATAATAGACAGAGAGACAGTAGATCTAGCTGGTCTGTCATAATATAATAGAGACAGTAGATCTAGCTGGTCTGTCATAATATAATAGAGACAGTAGATCTAGCTGGTCTGTCATAATATAATAGAGACAGTAGATCTAGCTGGTCTGTCATAATATAATAGAGACAGTAGATCTAGCTGGTCTGTCATAATATAATAGAGACAGTAGATCTAGCTGGTCTGTCATAATATAATAGAGACAGTAGATCTAGCTGGTCTGTCATAATATAATAGAGACAGTAGATCTAGCTGGTCTGTCATAATATAATAGAGACAGTAGATCTAGCTGGTCTGTCATAATATAATAGAGACAGTAGATCTAGCTGGTCTGTCATAATATAATAGAGACAGTAGATCTAGCTGGTCTGTCATAATATAATAGAGACAGAGACAGTAGATCTAGCTGGTCTGTCATAATATAATAGAGACAGTAGATCTAGCTGGTCTGTCATAATATAATAGAGACAGTAGATCTAGCTGGTCTGTCATAATATAATAGAGACAGTAGATCTAGCTGGTCTGTCATAATATAATAGAGACAGTAGATCTAGCTGGTCTGTCATAATATAATAGAGACAGTAGATCTAGCTGGTCTGTCATAATATAATAGAGACAGTAGATCTAGCTGGTCTGTCATAATATAATAGAGACAGTAGAGACAGTAGATCTAGCTGGTCTGTCTGTCATATAATAGAGACAGAGACAGTATCTAGCTGGTCTGTCATAATATAATAGAGACAGTAGATCTAGCTGGTCTGTCATAATATAATAGAGACAGTAGATCTAGCTGGTCTGTCATAATATAATAGAGACAGTAGATCTAGCTGGTCTGTCATAATATAATAGAGACAGTAGATCTAGCTGGTCTGTCATAATATAATAGAGACAGTAGATCTAGCTGGTCTGTCATAATATAATAGAGACAGTAGATCTAGCTGGTCTGTCATAATATAATAGAGACAGTAGATCTAGCTGGTCTGTCATAATATAATAGAGACAGTAGATCTAGCTGGTCTGTCATAATATAATAGAGACAGTAGATCTAGCTGGTCTGTCATAATATAATAGAGACAGTAGATCTAGCTGGTCTGTCATAATATAATAGAGACAGTAGATCTAGCTGGTCTGTCATAATATAATAGAGACAGTAGATCTAGCTGGTCTGTCATAATATAATAGAGACAGTAGATCTAGCTGGTCTGTCATAATATAATAGAGACAGTAGATCTAGCTGGTCTGTCATAATATAATAGAGACAGTAGATCTAGCTGGTCTGTCATAATATAATAGAGACAGTAGATCTAGCTGGTCTGTCATAATATAATAGAGACAGTAGATCTAGCTGGTCTGTCATAATATAATAGAGACAGTAGATCTAGCTGGTCTGTCATAATATAATAGAGACAGTAGATCTAGCTGGTCTGTCATAATATAATAGAGACAGTAGATCTAGCTGGTCTGTCATAATATAATAGAGACAGTAGATCTAGCTGGTCTGTCATAATATAATAGAGACAGTAGATCTAGCTGGTCTGTCATAATATAATAGAGACAGTAGATCTAGCTGGTCTGTCATAATATAATAGAGACAGTAGATCTAGCTGGTCTGTCATAATATAATAGAGACAGTAGATCTAGCTGGTCTGTCATAATATAATAGAGACAGTAGATCTAGCTGGTCTGTCATAATATAATAGAGACAGTAGATCTAGCTGGTCTGTCATAATATAATAGAGACAGTAGATCTAGCTGGTCTGTCATAATATAATAGAGACAGTAGATCTAGCTGGTCTGTCATAATATAATAGAGACAGTAGATCTAGCTGGTCTGTCATATTATAATAGAGACAGTAGATCTAGCTGGTCTGTCATAATATAATAGAGACAGTAGATCTAGCTGGTCTGTCAAATAATAATAGAGACAGTAGATCTAGCTGGTCTGTCATAATATAATAGAGACAGTAGATCTAGCTGGTCTGTCATAATATAATAGAGACAGTAGATCTATCTGGTATTTCATAATATAATAGAGACAGTAGATGTATCTGGTCTGTCATAATATAATATAATACAATAGAGAGAGTAGATCTAGCTGGTCTGTCATAATATAATAGAGACAGTAGATCTAGCTGGTCTGTCATAATATAATAGAGACAGTAGATCTAGCTGGTCTGTCATAATATAATAGAGACAGTAGATCTAGCTGGTCTGTCATAATATAATAGACACAGTAGATCTAGCTGGTCTGTCATAATATAATAGAGACAGTAGATCTAGCTGGTCTGTCATAATATAATAGAGACAGTAGATCTAGCTGGTCTGTCATAATATAATAGAGACAGTAGATCTAGCTGGTCTGTCATAATATAATAGAGACAGTAGATCTAGCTGGTCTGTCATAATATAATAGAGACAGTAGATCTAGCTGGTCTGTCATAATATAATAGAGACAGTAGATCTAGCTGGTCTGTCATAATATAATAGAGACAGTAGATCTAGCTGGTCTGTCATAATATAATAGAGACAGTAGATCTAGCTGGTCTGTCATAATATAATAGAGACAGTAGATCTAGCTGGTCTGTCATAATATAATAGAGACAGTAGATCTAGCTGGTCTGTCATAATATAATAGAGACAGTAGATCTAGCTGGTCTGTCATAATATAATAGAGACAGTAGATCTAGCTGGTCTGTCATAATATAATAGAGACATAGAGACAGTAGATCTAGCTGGTCTGTCATAATATAATAGAGACAGTAGATCTAGCTGGTCTGTCATAATATAATAGAGACAGTAGATCTAGCTGGTCTGTCATAATATAATAGAGACAGTAGATCTAGCTGGTCTGTCATAATATAATAGAGACAGTAGATCTAGCTGGTCTGTCATAATATAATAGAGACAGTAGATCTAGCTGGTCTGTCATAATATAATAGAGACAGTAGATCTAGCTGGTCTGTCATAATATAATAGAGACAGTAGATCTAGCTGGTCTGTCATAATATAATAGAGACAGTAGATGTATCTGGTCTGTCATAATATAATATAATACAATAGAGAGAGTAGATCTAGCTGGTCTGTCATAATATAATAGAGACAGTAGATCTAGCTGGTCTGTCATAATATAATAGAGACAGTAGATCTAGCTGGTCTGTCATAATATAATAGAGACAGTAGATCTAGCTGGTCTGTCATAATATAATAGAGACAGTAGATCTAGCTGGTCTGTCATAATATAATAGAGACAGTAGATCTAGCTGGTCTGTCATAATATAATAGAGACAGTAGATCTAGCTGGTCTGTCATAATATAATAGAGACAGTAGATCTAGCTGGTCTGTCATAATATAATAGAGACAGTAGATCTAGCTGGTCTGTCATAATATAATAGAGACAGTAGATCTAGCTGGTCTGTCATAATATAATAGAGACAGTAGATCTAGCTGGTCTGTCATAATATAATAGAGACAGTAGATCTAGCTGGTCTGTCATAATATAATAGAGACAGTAGATCTAGCTGGTCTGTCATAATATAATAGAGACAGTAGATCTAGCTGGTCTGTCATAATATAATAGAGACAGTAGATCTAGCTGGTCTGTCATAATATAACAGAGACAGTAGATCTAGCTGGTCTGTCATTATATAATAGAGACATAGAGAGACAGTAGATCTAGCTGGTCTGTCATAATATAATAGAGACAGTAGATCTAGCTGATCTGTCATAATACAATTGAGACGGTAGATCTAGCTGGTCTGTCATAATATAATAGAGACAGTAGATCTAGCTGGTCTGTCATAATATAATAGAGACAGTAGATCTAGCTGGTCTGTCATAATATAATAGAGACAGTAGATCTAGCTGGTCTGTCATAATATAATAGAGACAGTAGATCTAGCTGGTCTGTCATAATATAATAGAGACAGTAGATCTAGCTGGTCTGTCATAATATAATAGAGACAGTAGATCTAGCTGGTCTGTCATAATATAATAGAGACAGTAGATCTAGCTGGTCTGTCATAATATAATAGAGACAGTAGATCTAGCTGGTCTGTCATAATATAATAGAGACAGTAGATCTAGCTGGTCTGTCATAATATAATAGAGACAGTAGATCTAGCTGGTCTGTCATAATATAATAGAGACAGTAGATCTAGCTGGTCTGTCATAATATAATAGAGACAGTAGATCTAGCTGGTCTGTCATAATATAATAGAGACAGTAGATCTAGCTGGTCTGTCATAATATAATAGAGACAGTAGATCTAGCTGGTCTGTCATAATATAATAGAGACAGTAGATCTAGCTGGTCTGTCATAATATAATAGAGACAGTAGATCTAGCTGGTCTGTCATAATATAATAGAGACAGTAGATCTAGCTGGTCTGTCATAATATAATAGAGACAGTAGATCTAGCTGGTCTGTCATAATATAATAGAGACATAGAGACAGTAGATCTAGCTGGTCTGTCATAATATAATAGAGACAGTAGATCTAGCTGGTCTGTCATAATATAATAGAGACAGTAGATCTAGCTGGTCTGTCATAATATAATAGAGACAGTAGATCTAGCTGGTCTGTCATAATATAATAGAGACAGTAGATCTAGCTGGTCTGTCATATTATAATAATAGAGACAGTAGATCTAGCTGGTCTGTCATAATATAATAGAGACAGTAGATCTAGCTGGTCTGTCATAATATAATAGAGACAGTAGATCTAGCTGGTCTGTCATAATATAATAGAGACAGTAGATCTAGCTGGTCTGTCATAATATAATAGAGACAGTATATCTAGCTGGTCTGTCATAATATAATAGAGACAGTAGATCTAGCTGGTCTGTCATAATATAATAGAGACAGTAGATCTAGCTGGTCTGTCATAATATAATAGAGACAGTAGATCTAGCTGGTCTGTCATAATATAATAGAGACAGTAGATCTAGCTGGTCTGTCATAATATAATAGAGACAGTAGATCTAGCTGGTCTGTCATAATATAATAGAGACAGTAGATCTAGCTGGTCTGTCATAATATAATAGAGACAGTAGATCTAGCTGGTCTGTCATAATATAATAGAGACAGTAGATCTAGCTGGTCTGTCATAATATAATAGAGACAGTAGATCTAGCTGGTCTGTCATAATATAATAGAGACAGTAGATCTAGCTGGTCTGTCATAATATAATAGAGACAGTAGATCTAGCTGGTCTGTCATAATATAATAGAGACAGTAGATCTAGCTGGTCTGTCATAATATAATAGAGACAGTAGATCTAGCTGGTCTGTCATAATATAAATAGAGACAGTAGATCTAGCTGGTCTGTCATAATATAATAGAGACAGTAGATCTAGCTGGTCTGTCATAATATAATAGAGACAGTAGATCTAGCTGGTCTGTCATAATATAATAGAGACAGAGACAGTAGATCTAGCTGGTCTGTCATAATATAATAGAGACAGTAGATCTAGCTGGTCTGGTCATAATATAATAGAGACAGTAGATCTAGCTGGTCTGTCATAATATAATAGAGACAGTAGATCTAGCTGGTCTGTCATAATATAATAGAGACAGTAGATCTAGCTGGTCTGTCATAATATAATAGAGACAGTAGATCTAGCTGGTCTGTCATAATCTAGCTGGTCTGTCATAATATAATAGAGACAGTAGATCTAGCTGGTCTGTCATAATAATAGAGACAGTAGATCTAGCTGGTCTGTCATAATATAATAGAATAGACAGTAGATCTAGCTGGTCTGTCATAATATAATAGAGACAGTAGATCTAGCTGGTCTGTCATAATATAATAGAGACAGTAGATCTAGCTGGTCTGTCATAATATAATAGAGACAGTAGATCTAGCTGGTCTGTCATAATATAATAGAGACAGTAGATCTAGCTGGTCTGTCATAATATAATAGAGACAGTAGATCTAGCTGGTCTGTCATAATATAATAGAGACAGTAGATCTAGCTGGTCTGTCATAATATAATAGAGACAGTAGATCTAGCTGGTCTGTCATAATATAATAGAGACAGTAGATCTAGCTGGTCTGTCATAATATAATAGAGACAGTAGATCTAGCTGGTCTGTCATAATATAATAGAGACAGTAGATCTAGCTGGTCTGTCATAATATAATAGAGACAGTAGATCTAGCTGGTCTGTCATAATATAATAGAGACAGTAGATCTAGCTGGTCTGTCATAATATAATAGAGACATAGAGACAGTAGATCTAGCTGGTCTGTCATAATATAATAGAGACAGTAGATCTAGCTGGTCTGTCATAATATAATAGAGACAGTAGATCTAGCTGGTCTGTCATAATATAATAGAGACAGTAGATCTAGCTGGTCTGTCATAATATAATAGAGACAGTAGATCTAGCTGGTCTGTCATAATATAATAGAGACAGTAGATCTAGCTGGTCTGTCATAATATAATAGAGACAGTAGATCTAGCTGGTCTGTCATAATATAATAGAGACAGTAGATCTAGCTGGTCTGTCATAATATAATAGAGACAGTAGATCTAGCTGGTCTGTCATAATATAATAGAGACAGTAGATCTAGCTGGTCTGTCATAATATAATAGAGACAGTAGATCTAGCTGGTCTGTCATAATATAATAGAGACAGTAGATCTAGCTGGTCTGTCATAATATAATAGAGACAGTAGATCTAGCTGGTCTGTCATAATATAATAGAGACAGTAGATCTAGCTGGTCTGTCATAATATAATAGAGACAGTAGATCTAGCTGGTCTGTCATAATATAATAGAGACAGTAGATCTAGCTGGTCTGTCATAATATAATAGAGACAGTAGATCTAGCTGGTCTGTCATAATATAATAGAGACACAGTAGATCTAGCTGGTCTGTCATAATATAATAGAGACAGTAGATCTAGCTGGTCTGTCATAATATAATAGAGACAGTAGATCTAGCTGGTCTGTCATAATATAATAGAGACAGTAGATCTAGCTGGTCTGTCATAATATAATAGAGACAGTAGATCTAGCTGGTCTGTCATAATATAATAGAGACAGTAGATCTAGCTGGTCTGTCATAATAATAGAGACAGTAGATCTAGCTGGTCTGTCATAATATAATAGAGACAGTAGATCTAGCTGGTCTGTCATAATATAATAGAGACAGTAGATCTAGCTGGTCTGTCATAATATAATAGAGACAGTAGATCTAGCTGGTCTGTCATAATATAATAGAGACAGTAGATCTAGCTGGTCTGTCATAATATAATAGAGACAGTAGATCTAGCTGGTCTGTCATAATATAATAGAGACAGTAGATCTAGCTGGTCTGTCATAATATAATAGAGACAGTAGATCTAGCTGGTCTGTCATAATATAATAGAGACAGTAGATCTAGCTGGTCTGTCATAATATAATAGAGACAGTAGATCTAGCTGGTCTGTCATAATATAATAGAGACAGTAGATCTAGCTGGTCTGTCATAATATAATAGAGACAGTAGATCTAGCTGGTCTGTCATAATATAATAGAGACAGTAGATCTAGCTGGTCTGTCATAATATAATAGAGACAGTAGATCTAGCTGGTCTGTCATAATATAATAGAGACAGTAGATCTAGCTGGTCTGTCATAATATAATAGAGACAGTAGATCTAGCTGGTCTGTCATAATATAATAGAGACAGTAGATCTAGCTGGTCTGTCATAATATAATAGAGACAGTAGATCTAGCTGGTCTGTCATAATATAATAGAGACAGTAGATCTAGCTGGTCTGTCATAATATAATAGAGACAGTAGATCTAGCTGGTCTGTCATAATATAATAGACAGTAGATCTAGCTGGTCTGTCATAGTACAATTAAGACAGTAGATCTAGCTGGTCTGTCATAATATAATAGAGACAGTAGATCTAGCTTGTCTGTCATAATATAATAGAGACAGTAGATCTAGCTGGTCTGTCATAATATAATAGAGACAGTAGATCTAGCTGGTCTGTCATAATATAATAGAGACAGTAGATCTAGCTGGTCTGTCATAATATAATAGAGACAGTAGATCTAGCTTGTCTGTCATAATATAATAGAGACAGTAGATCTAGCTGGTCTGTCATAATATAATAGAGACAGTAGATCTAGCTGGTCTGTCATAATATAGAGACAGTAGATCTAGCTGGTCTGTCATAATATAATAGAGACAGTAGATCTAGCTGGTCTGTCATAATATAATAGAGACAGTAGATCTAGCTGGTCTGTCATAATATAATAGAGACAGTAGATCTAGCTGGTCTGTCATAATATAATAGAGACAGTAGATCTAGCTGGTCTGTCATAATATAATAGAGACAGTAGATCTAGCTGGTCTGTCATAATATAATAGAGACAGTAGATCTAGCTGGTCTGTCATAATATAATAGAGACAGTAGAGACAGTAGATCTAGCTGGTCTGTCATAATATAATAGAGACAGTAGATCTAGCTGGTCTGTCATAATATAATAGAGACAGTAGATCTAGCTGGTCTGTCATAATATAATAGAGACAGTAGATCTAGCTGGTCTGTCATAATATAATAGAGACAGTAGATCTAGCTGGTCTGTCATAATATAATAGAGACAGTAGATCTAGCTGGTCTGTCATAATATAATAGAGACAGTAGATCTAGCTGGTCTGTCATAATATAATAGAGACATAGAGACAGTAGATCTAGCTGGTCTGTCATAATATAATAGAGACAGTAGAGACAGTAGATCTAGCTGGTCTGTCATAATATAATAGAGACAGTAGATCTAGCTGGTCTGTCATAATATAATAGAGACAGTAGATCTAGCTGGTCTGTCATAATATAATAGAGACAGTAGATCTAGCTGGTCTGTCATAATATAATAGAGACAGTAGATCTAGCTGGTCTGTCATAATATAATAGAGACAGTAGATCTAGCTGGTCTGTCATAATATAATAGAGACAGTAGATCTAGCTGGTCTGTCATAATATAATAGAGACAGTAGATCTAGCTGGTCTGTCATAATATAATAGAGACAGTAGATCTAGCTGGTCTGTCATAATATAATAGAGACAGTAGATCTAGCTGGTCTGTCATAATATAATAGAGACAGTAGATCTAGCTGGTCTGTCATAATATAATAGAGACAGTAGATCTAGCTGGTCTGTCATAATATAATAGAGACAGTAGATCTAGCTGGTCTGTCATAATATAATAGAGACAGTAGATCTAGCTGGTCTGTCATGCTAGAATATAGGTCTGTCAAATATAATAGAGACAGTAGATCTAGCTGGTCTGTCATAATATAATAGAGACAGTAGATCTAGCTGGTCTAATCAATAGAGACAGTAGATCTAGCTGGTCTGTCATTTATAATAGAGACAGTAGATCTAGCTGGTCTGTCATAATATAATAGAGACAGTAGATCTAGCTGGTCTGTCATAATATAATAGAGACAGTAGATCTAGCTGGTCTGTCATAATATAATAGAGACAGTAGATCTAGCTGGTCTGTCATAATATAATAGAGACAGTAGATCTAGCTGGTCTGTCTAATATAATAGAGACAGGATCTGTGGTCTGTCATAATATAATAGAGACAGTAGATCTAGCTGGTCTGTCATAATATAATAGAGACAGTAGATCTAGCTGGTCTGTCATAATATAATAGAGACAGTAGATCTAGCTGGTCTGTCATAATATAATAGAGACAGTAGATCTAGCTGGTCTGTCATAATATAATAGAGACAGTAGATCTAGCTGGTCTGTCATAATATAATAGAGACAGTAGATCTAGCTGGTCTGTCATAATATAATATACATAGAGACAGTAGATCTAGCTGGTCTGTCATAATAAAATAGAGACAGTAGATCTAGCTGGTCTGTCATAATATAATAGAGATTCAGTAGATCTAGCTGGTCTGTCATAATATAATAGAGAGACAGTAGATCTAGCTGGTCTGTCATAATATAATAGAGACAGTAGATCTAGCTGGTCTGTCATAATATAATAGAGACAGTAGATCTAGCTGGTCTGTCATAATATAATAGAGACAGTAGATCTGGCTGGTCTGTCATAATATAATAGAGACAGTAGATCTAGCTGGTCTGTCATAATATAATAGAGACAGTAGATCTAGCTGGTCTGTCATAATATAATAGAGACATAGATCTAGCTGGTCTGTCATAAAATAATAGAGACAGTAGATCTCGCTGGTCTCTCATAATATAATAGAGTAGATCTAGCTGGTCTGTCATAATATAATAGAGACAGTAGATCTAGCTGGTCTGTCATAATATAATAGAGACAGTAGATCTAGCTGGTCTGTCATAATATAATAGAGACAGTAGATCTAGCTGGTCTGTCATAATATAATAGAGACAGTAGATCTAGGCCATGGTCCTAGTCATAGATAGCTGGTCTGTCATAATATAATAGAGACTAGATCTAGCTGGTCTGTCATAATATAATAGAGACAGTAGATCTAGCTGGTCTGTCATAATATAATAGAGACAGTAGATCTAGCTGGTCTGTCATAATATAAATAGAGACAGTAGATCTAGCTGGTCTGTCATAATATAATAGAGACAGTAGATCTAGCTGGTCTGTCATAATATAATAGAACAGTAGATCTAGCTGGTCTGTCATAATATAATAGAGACAGTAGATCTAGCTGGTCTGTCATAATATAATAGAGACAGTAGATCTAGCTGGTCTGTCATAATATAATAATAGAGACAGTAGATCTAGCTGGTCTGTCATAATGAGACAGTAGATAATATAATAGAGACAGTAGATCTAGCTGGTCTGTCATAATATAATATTTGAGACAGTAGATCTAGCTGGTCTGTCATAATATAATAGAGACAGATCTAGCTGGTCTGTCATAATATAATAGAGACAGTAGATCTAGGTGGTGTCATAATATAATAGGTCAGTAGATTAGGTCTAGCTGGTCTGTCATAATATAATAGAGACAGTAGATCTAGCTGGTCTGTCATAATATAATAGAGACAGTAGATCTAGCTGGTCTGTCATAATATAAGGAGACAGTAGATCTAGCTGGTCTGTCATAATATAATAGAGACAGTAGATCTAGCTGGTCTGTCATAATATAATAGAGACAGTAGATCTAGCTGGTCTGTCATAATATAATAGAGACAGTAGATCTAGCTGGTCTGTCATAATATAATAGAGACAGTAGATCTAGCTGGTCTGTCATAATATAATAGAGACAGTAGATCTAGCTGGTCTGTCATAATATAATAGAGACAGTAGATCTAGCTGGTCTGTCATAATATAATAGAGACAGTAGATCTAGCTGGTCTGTCATAATATAATAGCGACAGTAGATCTAGCTGGTCTGTCATAATATAATAGAGACAGTAGATCTAGCTGGTCTGTCATAATATAATAGAGACAGTAGATCTAGCTGGTCTGTCATAATATAATATAATAGAGACAGTAGATCTAGCTGGTCTGTCATAATATAATAGAGACAGTAGATCTAGCTGGTCTGTCATAATATAATAGAGACAGTAGATCTAGCTGGTCTGTCATAATATAATAGAGACAGTAGATCTAGCTGGTCTGTCATAATATAATAGAGACAGTAGATCTAGCTGGTCTGTCATAATATAATAGAGACAGAGAGACAGTAGATCTAGCTGGTCTGTCATAATATAATAGAGACAGTAGATCTAGCTGGTCTGTCATAATATAATAGAGACAGTAGATCTAGCTGGTCTGTCATAATATAATAGAGACAGTAGATCTAGCTGGTCTGTCATAATATAATAGAGACAGTAGATCTAGCTGGTCTGTCATAATATAATAGAGACAGTAGATCTAGCTGGTCTGTCATAATATAATAGAGACAGTAGATCTAGCTGGTCTGTCATAATATAATAGAGACAGTAGATCTAGCTGGTCTGTCATAATATAATAGAGACAGTAGATCTAGCTGGTCTGTCATAATATAATAGAGACAGTAGATCTAGCTGGTCTGTCATAATATAATAGAGACAGTAGATCTAGCTGGTCTGTCATAATATAATAGAGACAGTAGATCTAGCTGGTCTGTCATAATATAATAGAGACAGTAGATCTAGCTGGTCTGTCATAATATAATAGAGACAGTAGATCTAGCTGGTCTGTCATAATATAATAGAGACAGTAGATCTAGCTGGTCTGTCATAATATAATAGAGACAGTAGATCTAGCTGGTCTGTCATAATATAATAGAGACAGTAGATCTAGCTGGTCTGTCATAATATAATAGAGACAGTAGATCTAGCTGGTCTGTCATAATATAATAGAGACAGTAGACAGTAGATCTAGCTGGTCTGTCATAATATAATAGAGACAGTAGATCTAGCTGGTCTGTCATAATATAATAGAGACAGTAGATCTAGCTGGTCTGTCATAATATAATAGAGACAGTAGATCTAGCTGGTCTGTCATAATATAATAGAGACAGTAGATCTAGCTGGTCTGTCATAATATAATAGAGACAGTAGATCTAGCTGGTCTGTCATAATATAATAGAGACAGTAGATCTAGCTGGTCTGTCATAATATAATAGAGACAGTAGATCTAGCTGGTCTGTCATAATATAATAGAGACAGTAGATCTAGCTGGTCTGTCATAATATAATAGAGACAGTAGATCTAGCTGGTCTGTCATAATATAATAGAGACAGTAGATCTAGCTGGTCTGTCATAATATAATAGAGACAGTAGATCTAGCTGGTCTGTCATAATATAATAGAGACAGTAGATCTAGCTGGTCTGTCATAATATAATAGAGACAGTAGATCTAGCTGGTCTGTCATAATATAATAGAGACAGTAGATCTAGCTGGTCTGTCATAATATAATAGAGACAGTAGATCTAGCTGGTCTGTCATAATATAATAGAGACATAGCTGGTCTGTCACAGTAGATCTAGCTGGTCTGTCATAATATAATAGAGACAGTAGATCTAGCTGGTCTGTCATAATATAATAGAGACAGTAGATCTAGCTGGTCTGTCATAATATAATAGAGACAGTAGATCTAGCTGGTCTGTCATAATATAATAGAGACAGTAGATCTAGCTGGTCTGTCATAATATAATAGAGACAGTAGATCTAGCTGGTCTGTCATAATATAATAGAGACAGTAGATCTAGCTGGTCTGTCATAATATAATAGAGACAGTAGATCTAGCTGGTCTGTCATAATATAATAGAGACAGTAGATCTAGCTGGTCTGTCATAATATAATAGAGACAGTAGATCTAGCTGGTCTGTCATAATATAATAGAGACAGTAGATCTACCTGGTCTGTCATAATATAATAGAGACAGTAGATCTAGCTGGTCTGTCATAATATAATAGAGACAGTAGATCTAGCTGGTCTGTCATAATATAATAGAGACAGTAGATCTAGCTGGTCTGTCATAATATAATAGAGACAGTAGATCTAGCTGGTCTGTCATAATATAAGACATAGAGACAGTAGATCTAGCTGGTCTGTCATAATATAATAGAGACAGTAGATCTAGCTGGTCTGTCATAATATAATAGAGACAGTAGATCTAGCTGGTCTGTCATAATATAATAGAGACAGTAGATCTAGCTGGTCTGTCATAATATAATAGAGACAGTAGATCTAGCTGGTCTGTCATAATATAATAGAGACAGTAGATCTAGCTGGTCTGTCATAATATAATAGAGACAGTAGATCTAGCTGGTCTGTCATAATATAATAGAGACAGTAGATCTAGCTGGTCTGTCATAATATAATAGAGACAGTAGATCTAGCTGGTCTGTCATAATATAATAGAGACAGTAGATCTAGCTGGTCTGTCATAATATAATAGAGACATAGAGACAGTAGATCTAGCTGGTCTGTCATAATATAATAGAGACAGTAGATCTAGCTGGTCTGTCATAATATAATAGAGACAGTAGATCTAGCTGGTCTGTCATAATATAATAGAGACATAGAGACAGTAGATCTAGCTGGTCTGTCATAATATAATAGAGACAGTAGATCTAGCTGGTCTGTCATAATATAGAGAAAGTAGATCTAGCTGGTCTGTCACAGAGAGACAGTAGATCTAGCTGGTCTGTCATAATATAATAGAGACAGTAGATCTAGCTGGTCTGTCATAATATAATAGAGACAGTAGATCTAGCTGGTCTGTCATAATATAATAGAGACAGTAGATCTAGCTGGTCTGTCATAATATAATAGAGACAGTAGATCTAGCTGGTCTGTCATAATATAATAGAGACAGTAGATCTAGCTGGTCTGTCATAATATAATAGAGACAGTAGATCTAGCTGGTCTGTCATAATATAATAGAGACAGTAGATCTAGCTGGTCTGTCATAATATAATAGAGACAGTAGATCTAGCTGGTCTGTCATAATATAATAGAGACAGTAGATCTAGCTGGTCTGTCATAATATAATAGAGACAGTAGATCTAGCTGGTCTGTCATAATATAATAGACAGTAGTAGATCTAGCTGGTCTGTCATAATATAATAGAGACAGTAGATCTAGCTGGTCTGTCATAATATAATAGAGACAGTAGATCTAGCTGGTCTGTCATAATATAATAGAGACAGTAGATCTAGCTGGTCTGTCATAATATAATAGAGACAGTAGATCTAGCTGGTCTGTCATAATATAATAGAGACAGTAGATCTAGCTGGTCTGTCATAATATAATAGAGACAGTAGATCTAGCTGGTCTGTCATAATATAATAGAGACAGTAGATCTAGCTGGTCTGTCATAATATAATAGAGACAGTAGATCTAGCTGGTCTGTCATAATATAATAGAGACAGTAGATCTAGCTGGTCTGTCATAATATAATAGAGACAGTAGATCTAGCTGGTCTGTCATAATATAATAGAGACAGTAGATCTAGCTGGTCTGTCATAATATAATAGAGACAGTAGATCTAGCTGGTCTGTCATAATATAATAGAGACAGTAGATCTAGCTGGTCTGTCATAATATAATAGAGACAGTAGATCTAGCTGGTCTGTCATAATATAATAGAGACAGTAGATCTAGCTGGTCTGTCATAATATAATAGAGACAGTAGATCTAGCTGGTCTGTCATAATATAATAGAGACAGTAGATCTAGCTGGTCTGTCATAATATAATAGAGACAGTAGATCTAGCTGGTCTGTCATAATATAATAGAGACAGTAGATCTAGCTGGTCTGTCATAATATAATAGAGACAGTAGATCTAGCTGGTCTGTCATAATATAATAGAGACAGTAGATCTAGCTGGTCTGTCATAATATAATAGAGACAGTAGATCTAGCTGGTCTGTCATAATATAATAGAGACAGTAGATCTAGCTGGTCTGTCATAATATAATAGAGACAGTAGATCTAGCTGGTCTGTCATAATATAATAGAGACAGTAGATCTAGCTGGTCTGTCATAATATAATAGAGACAGTAGATCTAGCTGGTCTGTCATAATATAATAGAGACAGTAGATCTAGCTGGTCTGTCATAATATAATAGAGACAGTAGATCTAGCTGGTCTGTCATAATATAATAGAGACAGTAGATCTAGCTGGTCTGTCATAATATAATAGAGACAGTAGATCTAGCTGGTCTGTCATAATATAATAGAGACAGTAGATCTAGCTGGTCTGTCATAATATAATAGAGACAGTAGATCTAGCTGGTCTGTCATAATATAATAGAGACAGTAGATCTAGCTGGTCTGTCATAATATAATAGAGACAGTAGATCTAGCTGGTCTGTCATAATATAATAGAGACAGTAGATCTAGCTGGTCTGTCATATATAATAGAGACAGTAGATCTAGCTGGTCTGTCATAATATAATAGAGACAGTAGATCTAGCTGGTCTGTCATAATATAATAGAGACAGTAGATCTAGCTGGTCTGTCATAATATAATAGAGACAGTAGATCTAGCTGGTCTGTCATAATATAATAGAGACAGTAGATCTAGCTGGTCTGTCATAATATAATAGAGACAGTAGATCTAGCTGGTCTGTCATAATATAATAGAGACAGTAGATCTAGCTGGTCTGTCATAATATAATAGAGACAGTAGATCTAGCTGGTCTGTCATAATATAATAGAGACAGTAGATCTAGCTGGTCTGTCATAATATAATAGAGACAGTAGATCTAGCTGGTCTGTCATAATATAATAGAGACAGTAGATCTAGCTGGTCTGTCATAATATAATAGAGACAGTAGATCTAGCTGGTCTGTCATAATATAATAGAGACAGTAGATCTAGCTGGTCTGTCATAATATAATAGAGACAGTAGATCTAGCTGGTCTGTCATAATATAATAGAGACAGTAGATCTAGCTGGTCTGTCATAATATAATAGAGACAGTAGATCTAGCTGGTCTGTCATAATATAATAGAGACAGTAGATCTAGCTGGTCTGTCATAATATAATAGAGACAGTAGATCTAGCTGGTCTGTCATAATATAATAGAGACAGTAGATCTAGCTGGTCTGTCATAATATAATAGAGACAGTAGATCTAGCTGGTCTGTCATAATATAATAGAGACAGTAGATCTAGCTGGTCTGTCATAATATAATAGAGACAGTAGATCTAGCTGGTCTGTCATAATATAATAGAGACAGTAGATCTAGCTGGTCTGTCATAATATAATAGAGACAGTAGATCTAGCTGGTCTGTCATAATATAATAATAGAGACAGTAGATCTAGCTGGTCTGTCATAATATAATAGAGACAGTAGATCTAGCTGATCTGTCATATATAATAAGACATAGAGACAGTAGATCTAGCTGGTCTGTCATAATATAATAGAGACAGTAGATCTAGCTGGTCTGTCATAATATAATAGAGACAGTAGATCTAGCTGGTCTGTCATAATATAATAGAGACAGTAGATCTAGCTGGTCTGTCATAATATAATAGAGACAGTAGATCTAGCTGGTCTGTCATAATATAATAGAGACAGTAGATCTAGCTGGTCTGTCATAATATAATAGAGACAGTAGATCTAGCTGGTCTGTCATAATATAATAGAGACAGTAGATCTAGCTGGTCTGTCATAATATAATAGAGACAGTAGATCTAGCTGGTCTGTCATAATATAATAGAGACAGTAGATCTAGCTGGTCTGTCATAATATAATAGAGACAGTAGATCTAGCTGGTCTGTCATAATATAATAGAGACAGTAGATCTAGCTGGTCTGTCATAATATAATAGAGACAGTAGATCTAGCTGGTCTGTCATAATATAATAGAGACAGTAGATCTAGCTGGTCTGTCATAATATAATAGAGACAGTAGATCTAGCTGGTCTGTCATAATATAATAGAGACAGTAGATCTAGCTGGTCTGTCATAATATAATAGAGACAGTAGATCTAGCTGGTCTGTCATAATATAATAGAGACAGTAGATCTAGCTGGTCTGTCATAATATAATAGAGACAGTAGATCTAGCTGGTCTGTCATAATATAATAGAGACAGTAGATCTAGCTGGTCTGTCATAATATAATAGAGACAGTAGATCTAGCTGGTCTGTCATAATATAATAGAGACAGTAGATCTAGCTGGTCTGTCATAATATAATAGAGACAGTAGATCTAGCTGATCTGTCATAATATAATAGAGACAGTAGATAGTAGATCTAGCTGGTCTGTCATAATACAATAGAGACAGTAGATCTAGCTGGTCTGTCATAATATAATAGAGACAGTATATCTACCTGGTCTGTCATAATATAATAGAGACATAGAGACAGTAGATCTACCTGGTCTGTCATAATATAATAGAGACAGTAGATCTAGCTGGTCTGTCATAATATAATAGAGACAGTAGATCTAGCTGGTCTGTCATAATATAATAGAGACAGTAGATCTAGCTGGTCTGTCATAATATAATAGAGACAGTAGATCTAGCTGGTCTGTCATAATATAATAGAGACAGTAGACAGTAGATCTAGCTGGTCTGTCATAATATAATAGAGACAGTAGATCTAGCTGGTCTGTCATAATATAATAGAGACAGTAGATCTAGCTGGTCTGTCATAATATAATAGAGACAGTAGATCTAGCTGGTCTGTCATAATATAATAGAGACAGTAGATCTAGCTGGTCTGTCATAATATAATAGAGACAGTAGATCTACCTGGTCTGTCATAATATAATAGAGACAGTAGATATAGCTGGTCTGTCATAATATAATAGAAACAGTAGATCTAGCTGGTCTGTCATAATATAATAGAGACAGTAGATCTAGCTGGTCTGTCATAATATAATAGAGACAGTAGATCTAGCTGGTCTGTCATAATATAATAGAGACAGTAGATCTAGCTGGTCTGTCATAATATAATAGAGACAGTAGATCTAGCTGGTCTGTCATATTATAATAGAGACAATAGTTCTAGCTGGTCTGTCATAATATAATAGAGACAGTAGATCTAGCTGGTCTGTCATAATATAATAGAGACAGTAGATCTAGCTGGTCTGTCATAATATAATAGAGACAGTAGATCTAGCTGATCTGTCATCATATAATAGAGACAGAGAGACAGTAGATCTAGCTGGTCTGTCATAATATAATAGAGACAGTAGATCTAGCTGGTCTGTCATAATATAATAGAGACAGTAGATCTAGCTGGTCTGTCATAATATAATAGAGACAGTAGATCTAGCTGGTCTGTCATAATATAATAGAGACAGTAGATCTACCTGGTCTGTCATAATATAATAGAGACAGTAGATCTACCTGGTCTGTCATAATATAATAGAGACAGTAGATCTAGCTGGTCTGTCATAATATAATAGAGACAGTAGATCTAGCTGGTCTGTCATAATATAATAGAGACAGTAGATCTAGCTGATCTGTCATAATACATTTGAGACAGTAGATCTAGCTGGTCTATCATAATATAAAAGAGACAGTAGATCTAGCTGGTCTGTCATAATACAATAGAGACAGTAGATCTAGCTGGTCTGTCATAATATAATAGAGACAGTAGATCTACCTGGTCTGTCATAATATAATAGAGACAGTAGATCTAGCTGGTATGTCATATAATAGAGACAGTAGATCTAGCTGGTCTGTCATAATATAATAGAGACAGTAGATCTACCTGGTCTGTCATAATATAATAGAGACAGTAGATATAGCTGGTCTGTCATAATATAATAGAAACAGTAGATCTAGCTGGTCTGTCATAATATAATAGAGACAGTAGATCTAGCTGGTCTGTCATTATATAATAGAGACAGTATATCTACCTGGTCTGTCATAATATAATAGAGACAGTAGATCTAGCTGGTCTATCATAATATAATTAGAGACAGTTGATCTAGCTGGTCTGTCATTATATAATAGAGACAGTATATCTACCTTGTCTGTCGTAATATAATAGAGACAGTAGATCTAGCTGGTCTGTCATAATATAATAGAGACAGTAGATCTACCTGGTCTGTCATAATATAATAGAGACAGTAGATCTACCTGGTCTGTCATAATATAATAGAGACAGTAGATCTAGCTGGTCTGTCATAATATTTTAGAGACAGTAGATCTACCTGGTCTGTCATAATATAATAGAGACAGTAGATCTACCTGGTCTGTCATAATATAATAGAGACAGTAGATCTAGCTGGTCTGTCATAATATAATAGAGACAGTAGATCTAGCTGGTCTGTCATAATATAATAGACACAGTAGATCTAGCTGGTCTGTCATAATATAATAGAGACAGTAGATCTAGCTGGTCTGTCATAATATAATAGAGACAGTAGATCTAGCTGGTCTGTCATAATATGATAGAGACAGTATATCTACATGGTCTGTCATAATATATTAGAGACAGTAGATCTAGCTGGTCTGTTATAATATAATAGAGACAGCAGATCTACCTGGTCTGTCATATTATAATAGAGACATTACATTACATTTACATTTAAGTCATTTAGCAGACGCTCTTATCCAGAGCGACTTACAAATTGGTGCATTCACCTTATGACATCCAGTGGAACAGCCACTTTACAATAGTGCATCTAAATCTTTTAAGGGGGGTGGGAAGGATTACTTTATCCTATCCTAGGTATTCCTTAAAGAGGTGGGGTTTCAGGTGTCTCCGGAAGGTGGTGATTGACTCCGCTGTCCTGGCGTCGTGAGGGAGTTTTTTCCACCATTGGGGGGCCAGAGCAGCGAACAGTTTTGAGAGGGCTGAGCGGGAACTGTACTTCCTCAGTGGTAGGGAGGCGAGCAGGCCAGAGGTGGATGAACGCAGTGCCCTTGTTTGGGTGTAGGGCCTGATCAGAGCCTGGAGGTACTGAGGTGCCGTTCCCCTCACAGCTCCGTAGGCAAGCACCATGGTCTTGTAGCGGATGCGAGCTTCAACTGGAAGCCAGTGGAGAGAGCGGAGGAGCGGGGTGACGTGAGAGAACTTGGGAAGGTTGAACACCAGACGGGCTGCGGCGTTCTGGATGAGTTGTAGGGGTTTAATGGCACAGGCAGGGAGCCCAGCCAACAGCGAGTTGCAGTAATCCAGACGGGAGATGACAAGTGCCTGGATTAGGACCTGCGCCGCTTCCTCTGTGAGGCAGGGTCGTACTCTGCGGATGTTGTAGAGCATGAACCTACAGGAACGGGCCACCGCCTTGATGTTAGTTGAGAACGACAGGGTGTTGTCCAGGATCACGCCAAGGTTCTTAGCGCTCTGGGAGGAGGACACAGTGGAGTTGTCAACCGTGATGGCGAGATCATGGAACGGGCAGTCCTTCCCCGGGAGGAAGAGCAGCTCCGTCTTGCCGAGGTTCAGCTTGAGGTGGTGATCCGTCATCCACACTGATATGTCTGCCAGACATGCAGAGATGCGATTCGCCACCTGGTCATCAGAAGGGGGAAAGGAGAAGATTAATTGTGTGTCGTCTGCATAGCAATGATAGGAGAGACCATGTGAGGTTATGACAGAGCCAAGTGACTTGGTGTATAGCGAGAATAGGAGAGGGCCTAGAACAGAGCCCTGGGGACACCAGTGGTGAGCACGTGGTGAGGAGACGGATTCTCGCCACGCCACCTGGTAGGAGCGACCTGTCAGGTAGGACGCAATCCAGCGTGGGCCGCGCCGGAGATGCCCAACTCGGAGAGGGTGGAGAGGAGGATCTGATGGTTCACAGTATCGAAGGCAGCCGATAGGTCTAGAAGGATGAGAGCAGAGGAGAGAGAGTTAGCTTTAGCAGTGCGGAGCGCCTCCGTGATACAGAGAAGAGCAGTCTCAGTTGAATGACTAGTCTTGAAACCTGACTGATTTGGATCAAGAAGGTCATTCTGAGAGAAATAGCGGGAGAGCTGGCCAAGGACGGCACGTTCAAGGGTTTTGGAGAGAAAAGAAAGAAGGGATACTGGTCTGTAGTTGTTGACATCGGAGGGATCGAGTGTAGGTTTTTTCAGAAGGGTGCAACTCTCGCTCTCTTGAAGACGGAAGGGACGTAGCCAGCGGTCAGGGATGAGTTGATGAGCGAGGTGAGGTAAGGGAGAAGGTCTCCGGAAATGGTCTGGAGAAGAGAGGAGGATAGGGTCAAGCGGGCAGGTTGTTGGGCGGCCGGCCGTCACAAGACGCGAGATTTCATCTGGAGAGAGAGGGGAGAAAGAGGTCAGAGCACAGGGTAGGGCAGTGTGAGCAGAACCAGCGGTGTCGTTTGACTTAGCAAACGAGGATCGGATGTCGTCGACCTTCTTTTCAAAATGGTTGACGAAGTCATCTGCAGAGAGGGAGGAGGGGGATTCAGGAGGGAGGAGAAGGTGGCAAAGAGCTTCCTAGGGTTAGAGGCAGATGCTTGGAATTTAGAGTGGTAGAAAGTGGCTTTAGCAGCAGCGACAGAAGAGGAAAATGTAGAGAGGAGGGAGTGAAAGGTCCGCAGGGAGGCGAGTTTTCCTCCATTTCCGCTCGGCTGCCAGGAGCCCTGTTCTGTGAGCTCGCAATGAGTCGTCGAGCCACGGAGGCGGGAGGGAGGACCGAGCCGGCCTGGAGGATAGGGGACATAGAGAGTCAAAGGATGCAGAAAGGGAGGAGAGGAGGGTTGAGGAGACAGAATCAGGAGATAGGTTGGAGAAGGTTTGAGCAGAGGGAAGAGATGATAGGATGGAAGAGGAGAGAGTAGCGGGGAGAGAGAGCGAAGGTTGGGACGGCGCGATACCATCCGAGTAGGGGCAGTGTGGGAAGTGTTGGATGAGAGCGAGAGGGAAAAGGATACAAGGTAGTGGTCGGAGACTTGGAGGAGTTGCAATGAGGTTAGTGGAAGAACAGCATCTAGTAAAGATGAGGTCGAGCGTATTGCCTGCCTTGTGAGTAGGGGGAAGGTGAGAGGGAGAGGTCAAAAGAGGAGAGGAGTGGAAAGAAGGAGGCAGAGAGGAATGAGTCAAAGGTAGACGTGGGGAGGTTAAAGTCGCCCAGAACTGTGAGAGGTGAGCCGTCCTCAGGAAAGGAGCTTATCAAGGCATCAAGCTCATTGATGAACTCTCCGAGGGAACCTGGAGGGCGCTAAATGATAAAGATGTTAAGCTTGAAAGGGCTGGTAACTGTGACAGCATGGAATTCAAAGGAGGCGATAGACAGATGGGTAAGGGGAGAAAGAGAGAATGACCACTTGGGAGAGATGAGGATCCCGGTGCCACCACCCCGCTGACCAGAAGCTCTCGGGGTGTGCGAGAACACGTGGGCGGACGAAGAGAGAGCAGTAGGAGTAGCAGTGTTATCTGTGGTGATCCATGTTTCCGTCAGTGCCAAGAAGTCGAGGGACTGGAGGGGGCATAGGCTGAGATGAACTCTGCCTTGTTGGCCTCAGATCGGCAGTTCCAGAGGCTACCGGAGACCTGGAACTCCACGTGGGTCGTGCGCGCTGGGACCACCAGATTAGGGTGGCCGCGGCCACGCGGTGTGGAGCGTTTGTATGGTCTGTGCAGAGAGGAGAGAACAGGGATAGACAGACACATAGTTGACAGGCTACAGAAGAGGCTACGCTAATGCAAAGGAGATTGGAATGACAAGTGGACTACACGTCTCGAATGTTCAGAAAGTTGAGCTTACGTAGCAAGAATCTTATTGACTAAAATGATTAAAAATGATACAGTACTGCTGAAGTAGGCTAGCTGGCAGTGGCTGCGTTGTTGACTTTGTAGGCTAGCTGGCAGTGGCTGCGTTGTTGATTCGGGGGCTAGCTGGCTAGCTAGCAGTGTTGATTACGTTACGTTGCGTTAAAAGAACGACAATAGCTGGCTAGGTAACCTAGAAAATCGCTCTAGACTACACAATTATCTTTGATACAGAGACGGCTATGTAGCTAGCTATGTAGCTAGCTACGATCAAACAAATCAAACCGTTGTACTGTAATGAAATGAAATGAAAATGTGATACTACCTGTGGAGCGAGGCGGAATGCGACCGGGTTGTTGAGTTCTAATCGGTAGACGTTGGCTAGCTGTTGGCTAGCTAGCAGTGTCTCCTACGTTAAGGACGACAAATAGTAATAGTAATAGTAATTAAAACATGCTAATGGTTAAAACATGCTAATAATGGTCCTCTGAGTACATCTAAATATGTTTGGTATACCTCAACTGGTATGCCATCCAGCCCTGGAGTTTTCCCAGATTTAAAGTCTTTAATTGCATTATATATATTTTCAAAGAAGTGTCATGACGTTGCCCTCTTTGGGTACAGCAAGCCCCATCCCCCTCTCCCTGCCTCCCCCTTTCCTACTTCAACTACGCTGCTGTGGTCAGAGAGGTCGTAAATTCCTGAGGATCTCCTCATGGCCACACAGTATAGAGATAGAGTGAAGTTTCATAGAGAATAAAGGAATTTCTTCCACCTCACAGAACTCGACGTCCGAACAAATTTCATGTTCCGGAGAAAGTATAAAAGATCAGTGAAGATTCCAGCTACGAACTGGTCCGTTTGTTACAACTTGGGGAAGCTCATGGGAGATGGTGTGGCCACATTACCATAACGCTGTTTATATAACAGCCTCAGATGAGGTTTACATCTAATTGTTGTATAAGATGAATGAGTGAATATGATACGGTTTACACAATTTTACAATGTGATTTTGGACTGTTTAATGAAGAAAAACTCAGAAAGGGAATTGGGGTTAGGGTCAGGCATCCTGGAACAGCCCTTTTCTGCAATTCCGAATAAAACCCAACTTTGAGAAATGATCACCAGACCATATTTCTCTCAATCATGGGAGTACAAAGGTTGCAGACCATTGCTGAATCTTTTAACCATACCACGTTGTTAAACTCTTAGACTATCGATACCGACAGAATAAGAACAAGTCTTTGATATTAACCTGTAGCGACGAGCAATCCCGTATACGGGATCGTAATTATAGCCTCAAGCTCATTACCATAACGCAACGTTAACTATTCATGAAAATCGCAAATGAAATAAATATATTGGCTCTCAAGCTTAGCCTTTTGTTAACAACACTGTCATCTCAGATTTTCAAAATATGCTTTTCAACCATAGCAAAACAAGCATTTGTGTAAGAGTATTGATAGCTAGCATAGCATTAAGCCTAGCATTCAGCAGGCAACATTTTCACAAAAACAAGAAAAGCATTCAAATAAAATCATTTACCTTTGAAGAACTTCGGATGTTTTCAATGAGGAGACTCTCAGTTAGATAGCAAATGTTAAATTTTTTCAAAAATATTATTTGTGTAGGAGAAATCGCTCCGTTTTGTTCATCACGTTTGGCTAAGAAAAAAATGCGAAAATGCAGTCATCAAAACGCCAAACTTTTTTCCAAATTAACTCCATAATATCGACAGAAACATGGCAAACGTTGTTTAGAATCAATCCTCAAGGTGTTTTTCACATATCTATTCGATGATAAGTCAATCGTGGCAGTTTGGTTTCTCCTCTGAATCACATGGAAAAATACATGAGGCTGGAGAATACGCACCAATTTCGACGGAGGACATCAGGTGGACACCTGGTAAATGTAGTCTCTTATGGTCAATCTTCCAATGATATGCCTACAAATACGTCACAATGCTGCAGACACCTTGGGGAAACGACAGAAAGTGTAGGCTCGTTCCTGGCGCATTCACAGCCATATAAGGAGACATTGGAACACAGCGCCTCAAAAATCTGGCTCACTTCCTGTTTGAAGTTTCATCTTTGTTTCGCCTGTAGAATTAGTTCTGTGGCACTCACAGACAATATCTTTGCAGTTTTGGAAACGTCAGAGTGTTTTCTTTCCAAAGCTGTCAATTATATGTATAGTCGAGCATCTTTTCGTGACAAAATATCTTGTTTAAAACGGGAACGTTTTTCATCCAAAAATGAAATACTGCCCCCAGAGGTTCAAGAGGTTAATTACTAGTCTGCAGCTAGGAATTCGGTATCATTGAACGCGAAGAACGACAACTGCCGGAACATCCATTCTACAACAACATGAATGAATGTCGCTCTGAACTATCCCCTCTAACCAGAGACAGAGAGACGGACAAAAGTCTCCAACATAAACAAACTTTTCAACAAAGACCCCGACGACACACTGAGCGTAAATATATTGATTGATTGCAATTGTTCCTGAATGGGTGAGCGTTCATGTGCAAAGGATTAGCATTTCAATTGTTATAAGTATCAACTTTGTAGCGTCTCATCTCAGTTGACCCCTACTTCCCCTTAGGACTGAGGGGTAGCACAGGACTGAGATGTAGCTCAGAACTGAGAGGTAGCTCAGGCTGATTGACGGCTCTGGCAGCTTCTGGCTGAATGGCGGCTCTGGCGGATCCTGGCTGACTGTCGGCTCTGGACAGACGGGAGACTTTGGCGGCTCTGGACAGACGGGAGACTCTGGCGGCTCTGGACAGACGGGAGACTCTGGCGGCTCTGGACAGACGGGAGACTCTGGCGGCTCTGGACAGACGGGAGACTCTCTGGACAGGCTCTGGACAGACGGGAGACTCTGGCGGCTCTGGACAGACGGGAGACTCTGGCGGCTCTGGACAGACGGGAGACTCTGGCGGCTCTGGACAGACGGGAGACTCTGGCGGCTCTGGACAGACGGGAGACTCTGGCGGTGTGTGGAGGTGGCACTGGTTAGACCGGACCGTGCAGGCGCACTGGAGCTCTTGAGCACCGAGCCTGCCCAACCTTACCTGGTTGAATGCTCCCGGTCGCCCTGCCAGTGCGGCGAGGTGGAATAGCCCGCACTGGGCTGTGCAGGCGAACCGGGGACACCATGCGTAAGGCTGGTGCCATGTACGCAGGCCCAAGGAGACCAGATGCGTAGAGCCGGCTTCATGGCACTTGGCTCGATGCCCTCTCTAGCCTGGCCGATACGAGGTGCTGGTATGTACCGCACCGGGCTATGCACCCGCACTGGGGACACCGTACGCTCCACAGCATAACACGGGGCTGACTCTCGGGCTTCCATTCTCCTATAACCCTCCTCGCACTGCTCCAGCGAATCCCAGGCGGGCTCCGGCACTCTCCCTGGGTCGACCGCCCACCTGTCTATCTCTTCCCAAGTCGTATAGTCCAGATTCTGCTTCTCTTGCTGTTGTTGCTGCTGCTGCTGCTTCTTTTCACCACGCCGTTTTGGTCCTGTTGTGGTGGGTGATTCTGTCACGGCTTTCTTCCTGGGAAGGAGAGGCGGACCAAAACGCAGCGTGGTTATAGTTCATGGTTATTTAATAAGAGACACTTAACATGAACTAACTACAAAACAATAAACGTGAAAACCGAAACAGTCCTAACTGGTGCAGAAAACACAAAGACAGGAAACAATTAACACACAAAATACCCAAAGAATATGGCTGTCTAAATATGGCTCCCAATCAGAGACAACGATAAACACCTGCCTCCGATTGAGAACCAATCCAGGCAACCATAGACTTACCTAGACACCTAAAAAAAACACAACCCCATAAATCTACAAAAACCCCTAGACAAGACAAAAACACATAAATCACCCATGTCGCACCCTGGCCTAACCAAGATAATAAAGAAAACAAAGATAACTAAGGTCAGGGCGTAACACCCCTTTTGTCTAACAAGCTGCCATGCCGGTTTAGCCTACTTGTCTTGTAACCATATTTACCTTGTTTGTTTGTTTATGCATTTCGGGGGGAATTACTCAGTTAGTAATTAATAAATGATTTAAGACAATTGAAGTATGGATGACTCATAGTGAAGACTGGGTTTGTGCAGATAACCAACAATTTAAGACGTTTGGAATGAGACTAACGTGAGGTAAAGTAAATAGTTCATTAATTCGAAGACTAATTGATCAGAAAAGTTATTTTAGGAAATGATAACTTTGTAATCTGAATATTTTCCTTGGTGCCCCGACTTCCTAGTTAATTACAGTTACATAATTAATCAATTTGATCGCGTAATACTAATTACAGAGAATCTTTGATAAAAACGAAACGTCTTCATTTAATGAAAGTAAAGACACGACAGAAGCGTGGATCATCATTATTTGGTCTGTAAGGTTAATGAGCCAAATCTGTTTATGGTCCAATAACACATTTAAAATCATCCATCTGCCTCGATGATCTGTTTATGGTCCAATAACACGTTTAAAATCATCCATCTGCCTCGATGATCTGTTTATGGTCCAATAACACGTTTAAAATCATCCATCTGCCTCGATGATCTGTTTATGGTCCAATAACACATTTAAAATCATCCATCTGCCTCGATGATCTGTTTATGGTCCAATAACACGTTTAAAATCATCCATCTGCCTCGATGATCTGTTTATGGTCCAATAACACATTTAAAATCATCCATCTACCTCGATGATGTGTTTATGGTCCAATAACACATTTAAAATCATCCATCTGCCTCGATGATCTGTTTATGGTCCAATAACACAGCATGGCCAATGTTGAACGTTTCTCCTTTTAAGCCTAGAAAAGAGACCCTTAAACCCAGATTTGGGACCACACACCCACTCGACTGAATAGCAGGCTAGTGATTGCTTTGCATTGCTTACAGTTAGCCACTGTTTCCTTCAAAGCCACTCATTATTCAATTTGCTATTTCTAACTTGTGTAACGTTTATGTCCAATGGCCGATGAGCACTGATAAGTTTTATCTATAATTTCTCTTCATACGAGAAGGATTTTCCAGTAGATTGTCGACTTGATTCGATGATGATGACTGCTTGCTAAGATTTTGAAAGTACGTTGCCATGATCAGTCCAATCAAAGCTACGGTAGATATATAACGTGATTTGACAAATTTTTATCTGTGTCCAATGACCTTGAGCCTTCTTGGATGGGCACTTCTAATGTAACTCTATAGTAGCACACAGGGGGGCTTGAATTTGAGCTCTCCACATAGATTTTGGGGTGATTTTAGAATAAGGCTGTGACGTTACAAAATGTGGAAAAAGTCAAGGGGTCTGAATACTTTCCGAATGCACTGTACGGACCACCTAAAAAAAACAGGCCACTTCGATAGAGCTATGGCCAGATCTGACTTTTTTGTACCAAGTTAGGAGAATTTTCACCACAGGTTAAGAGAATAAGGTTAAGGTTAGGAAAGGGGGGTTAAAAAAAAATTGGTGGTTGTCCTATTTCACACATACAAGGTTAGATGAAAATGTAAGAGGCGAGAGGGTTTACTCCACCCAAAATCTGTCCACGACAATAAGACCATGAAGTGAGGAAGTATGTTGCATTGAGAAATCCCATGCAGCCTTCAAGTTGAAAACACTGGAATGTGATCATCTCAATCATTATTTCCTTGAATGATTTTTCAATTTTCTGAATTTCTAACAATTGGATGGGTGTGGCTTCGTGACAAAGAGCAGCTGCTCACCGATTTGACGGTTCCCGCACAGTTCTCCCTTCAAAACACCATCCATGCGGCCGACTAACCAGTTAACACAGGTTTCAAGACTAGTCATTCAACTGAGACTGCTCTTCTCTGTATCACGGAGGCACTCCGCACTGCTAAAGCTAACTCTCTCTCCTCTGCTCTCATCCTTCTAGACCTATCGGCTGCCTTCAATACTGTGAACCATCAGATCCTCCTCTCCACCCTCTCCGAGTTGGGCATCTCCGGCGCGGCCCACGCTTGGATTGCGTCCTACCTGACAGGTCGCTCCTACCAGGTGGCGTGGCGAGAATCTGTCTCCTCACCACGCGCTCTCACCACTGGTGTCCCCCAGGGCTCTGTTCTAGGCCCTCTCCTATTCTCGATATACACCAAGTCACTTGGCTCTGTCATAACCTCACATGGTCTCTCCTATCATTGCTATGCAGACGACACACAATTAATCTTCTCCTTTCCCCCCTCTGATGACCAGGTGGCGAATCGCATCTCTGCATGTCTGGCAGACATATCAGTGTGGATGACGGATCACCACCTCAAGCTGAACCTCGGCAAGACGGAGCTGCTCTTCCTCCCGGGGAAGGACTGCCCGTTCCATGATCTCGCCATCACGGTTGACAACTCCATCGTGTCCTCCTCCCAGAGCGCTAAGAACCTTGGCGTGATCCTGGACAACACCCTGTCGTTCTCAACTAACATCAAGGCGGTGGCCCGTTCCTGTAGGTTCATGCTCTACAACATCCGCAGAGTACGACCCTGCCTCACACAGGAAGCGGCGCAGGTCCTAATCCAGGCACTTGTCATCTCCCGTCTGGATTACTGCAACTCGCTGTTGGCTGGGCTCCCTGCCTGTGCCATTAAACCCCTACAACTCATCCAGAACGCCGCAGCCCGTCTGGTGTTCAACCTTCCCAAGTTCTCTCACGTCACCCCGCTCCTCCGCTCTCTCCACTGGCTTCCAGTTGAAGCTCGCATCCGCTACAAGACCATGGTGCTTGCCTACGGAGCTGTGAGGGGAACGGCACCTCAGTACCTCCAGGCTCTGATCAGGCCCTACACCCAAACAAGGGCACTGCGTTCATCCACCTCTGGCCTGCTCGCCTCCCTACCACTGAGGAAGTACAGTTCCCGCTCAGCCCAGTCAAAGCTGTTCGCTGCTCTGGCCCCCCAATGGTGGAACAAACTCCCTCATGACGCCAGGACAGCGGAGTCAATCACCACCTTCCGGAGACACCTGAAACCCCACCTCTTTAAGGAATACCTAGGATAGGATAAAGTAATCCTTCTCACCCCCCCTTAAAAGACCTAGATGCACTATTGTAAAGTGGCTGTTCCACTGGATGTCATAAGGTGAATGCACCAATTTGTAAGTCGCTCTGGATAAGAGCGTCTGCTAAATGACTTAAATGTAAACACTTCATCTGATTGAATTTAGGCCTCATGCTCTTTAAGCTAATTCAGTGATGTTTGTGTTCTGGTGGATTTTGCTGAATAATGTATTCATGTATAAATGTGATATTTTGTTTAAAGAATGTATTAAATCAATGTAAGTACTGTTCAGAAAGCCAGTGGGACAGTAGAGCACTAGTGTCATAGTGGGTCAGTCACTGGTTCAGATCTTATAAAGAAAAAGACAACCATTTTATTAACTTGAGAGAATTCTACGTAGACGTACAGACACAAGTTCAGACAAATCACTTAAACCAAGTTGACAAAGCAGAGCCATACAGAGACAAAGCATTTAAACCAAGTTGACAAAGCATTTAAACCAAGTTGACAAAGCATTTAAACCAAGTTGACAAAGCATTTAAACCAAGTTGACAAAGCAGAGCCATGTTGACAAACCATTTAAACCAAGTTGACAAACTATTTAAACCAAGTTGACAAACCATTTAAACCAAGTTGACAAAGCAGAGCCATACAGAGACGAATTTTGAAGTAGTGATACATCTATCTCGATCAACAAACAACCTCAACCATTGTTCAGTCTGAGAAATGGTTTCAGTACCTGTATAGTGAGTCTACGTGTAGACTATCTGGACAGAGAGAGTGCTACTGTAATGTACAGGTTAAAGGGATACGTTGAGATTTTGACAATGAAGCCAGTTATCTACTTCCCCACAGTCAGATAAAAATGGTGTCCATACAAAAGTATTCAGACCCTTTGCCTTATGACTTGAAATGGAGCTCAGGTACATCCTGTTTCCATTGACCATCCTTGAGATGTTTCTACAACTTGATTGGAGTCCACTTGAGGTAAATTCAATTGATTGGACATGATTTGGAAAGGCACACACCTGTCTATATAAGGTCCCACAGTTGACAGTGCATGTCAGATCAAAAACCAAGTCATGAGGTTGAAAGATTTGTCCGTATAGCTCCGAGACAGGATGGTATCAAGGCACAGATCTGGGGAAGGGTACCAATAAATGTCTGCAGTATTGAAGGTCCCCAAGAAAACAGTGGCCTCCATCATTCTTAAATGGAAGAAGTTTGGAACCACCAAGACTCTTCCTAGAGCTGGCCGTCCAGCCAAACTGAGCAATCGGGGGAGAAGGGCCTTGGTCAGGGAGGTGACTAATAACCCGATGGTCACTCTGACAGAGCTCCAGCGTTCCTCTGTGGAGATGGGAGAACCTTCCAGAAGGACAACCATCTCTGCAGCATTCCACCAATCAGGCCTTTATGGTAGAGTGGCCAGATGGAAGCCACTCTTCAGTAAAAGGCACATGACAGCCAGCTTAGAGTTTGCCAAAGGGCACCTAAAGGACTCTCAGACCATGAGAAACAAGATTCTCTGGTCTGATGAAACCAAGATTGACCACTTTGGCCTGAATGCTGAGTGTCAAGTCTGGAGGAAACCTGGCACCATCCCTACGGTGAAGCATGGTGGTGGCAGCATCATGCTGTGGGACTTGGAGACTAGTCAGGATCGAGAGAAAGATGAACAGAGCAAAGTACAGAGAGAGATCCTTGATGAAAACCTGCTAAGGACCTCAGACTGGGGCGAAGGTTCCCCTTCCAACAGGACAACGACACTAAGCACACAGCCAAGACAACGCAGGAGTGGCTTCAGGACAAGTCTCTGGAGAGACCTGAAAATAGCTGTGCAGCAATGCTCTCCATCCAACCTGACAGAGTAAATGCAATACGTTTTTATTTTTAATACATTTGCCAACATTTCTAAAAACCTGTTTTTGCTTTGTCATTATGGGGTATTGTGATGTCATTATGGGGTATTGTGATGTCATTATGGGGTATTGTGATGTCATTATGGGGTGTATATTGATGAGGAAAGACAACAATATAATCCATTTTAGAATAAGGCGTAACGAAATGTGGAAAAAGTCAAGGGGTCTGAATACTTTCCGGATGCTCTGTATATGATATCAGCTAGCATGACCTCTGACTTCCTACCTACTGAATGCAGAGACACAAAAACGGCATCCACATGGTAATCATCTGACTCTGGGGAAGTCAATAAATGGTCAAAATCCCAAAGTTTGCTGTTAACTCCAGGTGGCAGATGATGGACAGTTGAATCTGTTTGGTCACGTTTCCTTCATCCTCCACTCCTCAACCCCGCCGTCTTCTACCTCACATCATGTCCAGCTGTAGGGAGAGGAGATAAACCATGGTAGAGAAGTCACATATACAACTGTTGATCTTGTAGATGTGTAGCCGCCAACCCCCCACGAACACACTTTCTCCCTGAAAATGTAACCACAAAAGATGAACACTCACCAAGTCGTCCACATCTCCTGTATCGTCCACCACAGCTGCTACCACCTCCTCTTTCTTCTCCCCTGCAGTCAGGAACTAAGGACAGAGTCAGGCTTCAATCAGGAAATAGGACTGGACAACTTCTCGTCAGTCATTTTACAACCACTCACGATATACTGACCAAACATATACACGCAACAATTTCAAAGACTTTACTGAGTTACAGTTCATATAAGGAAATCAGTCAATTGAAATCAATTCATTATGTCCTAATCTATGGATTTGACATGACTGGGCAGTGGTGTAGCCATGGGTGGGCCTGGGAGGGCATGGGCCCACCCGCTAGGGAGGCAGGTCTAGCCAATTAGAATCAGTTTTCCCCACAGACAAAAAAAATCCTCCTCAGCACCCCCCTTCAGACAATCCCACAGGTGAGGAAGCAGGATGTGGAGGTCCTGGGCTGGCGTGGTTACACGTGGTCTGCGGGTGAGGCCAAATACTCTAAAATGACGTTGGAGGTGGCTTACGGTAGAGAAATTAACATAAAATTATCCGGCAACAGCTGTTGGACATTCTTGCAGTCAGCATGCCAATTGCACACTCCCTCAAAACTTGAGACATCTGTGGCGTTGTACTTTTTAGAGTGGCCTATTATACACACAAGGTGTGTAATGATCACGCTGTTTAATCAACTTCCTTGATATGCCACACCTGTCAGGTGGATGGATGAACTTGGCGAAGGAGTAATGCTCACTAACAGGGATGAAAACACATTTGTGCACCAAATTTGAGAGAAATAAGCTTTTTGTGTGTATGGAACATTTCTGGGATCTTTTATTTCAGCTCATGAAACATGGGACCAACACTTTAAATGTTGCCTTTATATTTTTGTGGGTCTGTTAATTTCAAATGAACCATTCTAACGCCTGGTTACCCTGGATGAAGGTAGTTAGCTGGTTCTCCTGTACCTGCTTTGCATCATGACTCGAGAACGCGCTCCCTTCAACTTCGTCCTTGTTGATCAGGGTCAGGGCATCTGTTAATCAATACCACAATTAATAACCTGCTCACATAACGCTGCTTTAATAAAGAGCGTTAACATGAGGCCTGCTATTGTACCTTGGACTAGCATGTCCCAGAATTCCTGAAGGCCTCTAACAGGAATACTGGTCTTCAGAGACTGGATGTAGCTGTTGTAGTGATCAGCATTCCCAACCTGAAGAAAGAGTTACAATAGGAGATCCACATTACCTACCTACCTACCTACCTACCTACCTACCTACCTACCTACCTACCTACCTACCTACCTACCTACCTACCGGAGAGGGAGGTACAATAGGAGATCCACACTACCTACCTACCTACCTACCTACCTACCTACCTACCTACCTACCTACCTACCTACCTACCAACCAGAGAGGGAGGTACAATAGGAGATCCACACTACCTACCTACCTACCTACCTACCTACCTACCTACCTACCTACCTACCTACCTACCTACCTACCTACCTGAGAGGGAGGTACAATAGGAGATCCACACTACCTACCTACCTACCTACCAGAGAGGGAAGTACAATAGGAGTTCCACACTACCTACCTACCTACCTACCTACAATAGGAGTTCCACACTACCTACCTACCTACCTACCTACCAGAGAGGGAGGTACAATAGGAGATCCACATTACCTACCTACCTACCTACCTACCTACCTACCTACCTACCTACCGGAGAGGGAGGTACAATAGGAGATCCACACTACCTACCTACCTACCTACCTACCTACCGGAGAGGGAGGTACAATAGGAGATCCACACTACCTACCTACCTACCTACCTACCGGAGAGGGAGGTACAATAGGAGATCCACATTACCTACCTACCTACCTACCTACAATAGGAGATCCACATTACCTACCTACCTACCTACCTACCTACCTACCTACCGGAGAGGGAGGTACAATAGGAGATCCACATGACCTACCTGCCTACCTACCTACAATAGGAGATCCACATTACTGTTATGAATTTTATGTATATTTTTTAATTTTAATTGTTTACCAATAGATTATGTACAGCTGCAGCGATCGGTTAGCTGCTCAGATAGCAGATGTTTGAAGTTGGTGAGAGAGATAAGTCTCCAACTTCAGCGATTTTTGCAATTCGTTCCAGTCACAGGCAGCAGAGTACTGGAACGAAAGGCGGCCGAATGAGGTGTTGGCTTTAGGGATGATCAGTGAGATACACCTGCTGGAGCGCGTGCTACGGATGGGTGTTTCCATCGTGACCAGTGAACTGAGATAAGGCGGAGCTTTACCTAGCATGGCCTTGTAGATGACCTGGAGCCAGTGGGTCTGGCGACGAATATGTAGCAAGGGCCAGCCGACTAGAGCATACAAGTCGCAGTGGTGGGTAGTATAAGGTGCTTTAGTGACAAAACGGATGGCACTGTGATAAACTGCATCCAGTTTTACTAGGGTAAGCTTGGCAGCGTGAGTGAAGGAGGCTTTGTTGCGGAATAGAAAGCCGACTCTTGATTTGATTTTCGATTGGAGATGTTTGATATGGGTCTGGAAGGAGAGTTTGCAGTCTAGCCAGTCACCTAGGTACTTATAGGTGTCCACATATTCAAGGTCGGAACCATCCAGGGTGGTGATGCTGGTCAGGCGTGCAGGTGCAGGCAGCGATCGGTTGAAAAGCATGCATTTGGTTTTACTAGCGTTTAAGAGCAGTTGGAGGCCACGGAAGGAGTGTTGTATGGCATTGAAGCTCGTTTGGAGGTTAGATAGCACAGTGTCCAATGACGGGCCGAAAGTATATAGAATGGTGTCGTCTGCGTAGAGGTGGATCAGGGAATCGCCCGCAGCAAGAGCAACATCATTGATATATACAGAGAAAAGAGTTGGCCCGAGAATTGAACCCTGTGGCACCCCCATAGAGACTGCCAGAGGACCGGACAGCATGCCCTCCGATTTGACACACTGAGCTCTGTCTGCAAAGTAATTGGTGAACCAGGCAAGGCAGTCATCCGAAAAACCGAGGCTATTGAGTCTGCCGATAAGAATATGGTGATTGACAGAGTCGAAAGCCTTGGCGAGGTCGATGAAGACGGCTGCACAGTACTGTCTTTTATCGATGGCGGTTATGATATCGTTTAGTACCTTGAGTGTGGCTGAGGTGCACCCGTGACCGGCTCGGAAACCAGATTGCACAGCGGAGAAGGTACGGTGGGATTCGAGATGGTCAGTGACCTGTTTGTTGACTTGGCTTTCGAAGACCTTAGATAGGCAGGGCAGGATGGATATAGGTCTATAGCAGTTTGGGTCCAGGGTGTCTCCCCCTTTGAAGAGGGGATGACTGCGGCAGCTTTCAATCCTTGGGGATCTCAGACGATATGAAAGAGAGGTTGAACAGGCTGGTAATAGGGGTTGCGACAATGGCGGCAGATAGTTTCAGAAATAGAGGGTCCAGATTGTCAAGCCCAGCTGATTTGTACGGGTCCAGGTTTTGCAGCTCTTTCAGAACATCTGCTATCTGGATTTGGGTAAAGGAGAACCTGGAGAGGCTTGGGCGAGGAGCTGCGGGGGGCGGAGCTGTTGGCCGAGGTAGGAGTAGCCAGGCGGAAGGCATGGCCAGCCGTTGAGAAATGCTTGTTGAAGTTTTCGATAATCATGGATTTGTCGGTGGTGACCGTGTTCCCTAGCCTCAGTGCAGTGGGCAGCTGGGAGGAGGTGCTCTTGTTCTCCATGGACTTCACAGTGTCCCAGAACTTTTTGGAGTTGGAGCTACAGGATGCAAACTTCTGCCTGAAGAAGCTGGCCTTAGCTTTCCTGACTGACTGCGTGTATTGGTTCCTGACTTCCCTGAACAGTTGCATATCGCGGGGACTGTTCGATGCTATTGCAGTCCGCCACAGGATGTTTTTGTGCTGGTCGAGGGCAGTCAGGTCTGGAGTGAACCAAGGGCTGTATCTGTTCTTAGTTCTGCATTCTTTGAACGGAGCATGCTTATCTAAAATGGTGAGGAAGTTACTCTTAAAGAATGACCAGGCATCCTCAACTGACGGGATGAGGTCAATGTCCTTCCAGGAAACCCGGGCCAGGTCGATTAGAAAGGCCTGCTCACAGAAGTGTTTTAGGGAGCGTTTGACAGTGATGAGGGGTGGTCGTTTGACTGCGGCTCCGTAGCGGATACAGGCAATGAGGCAGTGATCGCTGAGATCCTGGTTGAAGACAGCGGAGGTGTATTTGGAGGGCCAGTTGGTCAGGATGACGTCTATGAGGGTGCCCTTGTTTACAGAGTTAGGGTTGTACCTGGTGGGTTCCTTGATGATTTGTGTGAGATTGAGGGCATCTAGCTAAATGATGTATACATTTAAAGTAATGATAGGACTATATCTAACAGAATTCTACCCTGTCTCTGTTTGTTAAACATACACTGTAAAACCTGTTCACAGGCTACCGACATGTAAAACGGTTGTATTGAATGGTCACCTGAACAGACTGCTCTCTGAAGGTCTGGATACAGGGGATGCACTTGATGTAGTAGTTCATGTTCTTGTTGCCAAGCAACTGCTCTATCCTGCCAGTCAGCTGTTGACACACTGGAGGAAACACATACAGACATGGGGTCAGGAAGATGTCAGGATGGGGTCAGGATGGGGTCATGACAGGTCAAAGGCTAGCCAGAGGGGTATCCTACCAAGCAGGGTTATCTAAAGCTAGCCAGCTTCAGTTATAAAAACAAATTAAAATGACATTTTAATCTTTATTTTTACTAGGCAAGTCAGTTGAGAACAAATTCATATTTACATTTACATTACATTTAAGTCATTTAGCAGACGCTCTTATCCAGAGCGACTTACAAATTGGTGCTTTCTGCCTAGGAACAGTGGGTTAACTGCCTTGTTCATGGGCAGAATGACCGATTTGTACCTGTATCAGGATTCGGTATTCGATCTAGCTAACCTTTCAGTTACTGGCCCAACGCTCTAACCACTAGACTACCTACTGGTTACTGACCCAACGCTCTAACCACTAGGCCACCTACTGGTTTCTGGCCCAACGCTCTAACCACTAGACTACCTACTGGTTACTGGCCCAACGCTCTAACCACTACATTACATTTACATTTAAGTCATTTAGCAGACGCTCTTATCCAGAGCGACTTACAAATTGGTGCGTTCACCTTATGACATCCAGTGGAACTGCCACTTTACAATAGTGCATCTAAATCTTTTAAGGGGGGGGGGTGAGTAGGATTACTTTATCCTATCCTAGGTATTCCTTAAAGAGGTGGGGTTTCAGGTGTCTCCGGAAGGTGGTGATTGACTCCGCTGTCCTGGCGTCGTGAGGGAGTTTGTTCCACCATTGGGGGGCCAGAGCAGCGAACAGTTTTGACTGGGCTGAGCGGGAACTGTACTTCCTCAGTGGTAGGGAGGCGAGCAGGCCAGAGGTGGATGAACGCAGTGCCCTTGTTTGGGTGTAGGGCCTGATCAGAGCCTGGAGGTACTGAGGTGCCGTTCCCCTCACAGCTCCGTAGGCAAGCACCATGGTCTTGTAGCGGATGCGAGCTTCAACTGGAAGCCAGTGGAGAGAGCGGAGGAGCGGGGTGACGTGAGAGAACTTGGGAAGGTTGAACACCAGACGGGCTGCGGCGTTCTGGATGAGCTGTAGGGGTTTAATGGCACAGGCAGGGAGCCCAGCCAACAGCGAGTTGCAGTAATCCAGACGGGAGATGACAAGTGCCTGAATTAGGACCTGCGCCGCTTCCTGTGTGAGGCAGGGTCGTACTCTGCGGATGTTGTAGAGCATGAACCTACAGGAACGGGCCACTGCCTTGATGTTATTTGAGAACGACAGGGTGTTGTCCAGGATCACGCCAAGGTTCTTAGCGCTCTGGGAGGAGGACACAATGGAGTTGTCAACCGTGATGGCGAGATCATGGAACGGGCAGTCCTTCCCCGGGAGGAAGAGCAGCTCCGTCTTGCTGAGGTTCAGCTTGAGGTGATGATCCGTCATCCACACTGATATGTCTGCCAGACATGCAGAGATGCGATTCGCCACCTGGTCGTCAGAAGGGGGAAAGGAGAAGATTAATTGTGTGTCGTCTGCATAGCAATGATAGGAGAGACCATGTGAGGTTATGACAGAGCCAAGTGACTTGGTGTATAGCGAGAATAGGAGAGGGCCTAGAACAGAGCCCTGGGGACACCAGTGGTGAGAGCACGTGGTGAGGAGACAGATTCTCGCCACGCCACCTGGTAGGAGCGACCTGTCAGGTAGGACGCAATCCAAGCGTGGGCCGCGCCGGAGATGCCCAACTCGGAGAGGGTGGAGAGGAGGATCTGATGGTTCACAGTATCGAAGGCAGCCGATAGGTCTAGAAGGATGAGAGCAGAGCAGAGAGAGTTAGCTTTAGCAGTGCGGAGCGCCTCCGTGATACAGAGAAGAGCAGTCTCAGTTGAATGACTAGTCTTGAAACCTGACTGATTTGGATCAAGAAGGTCATTCTGAGAGAGATAGCGGAGAGCTGGCCAAGGACGGCACGTTCAAGAGTTTTGGAGAGAAAAGAAAGAAGGGATACTGGTCTGTAGTTGTTGACATCGGAGGGATCGAGTGTAGGTTTTTTCAGAAGGGGTGCAACTCTCGCTCTCTTGAAGACGGAAGGGACGTAGCCAGCGGTCAGGGATGAGTTGATGAGCGAGGTGAGGTAAGGGAGAAGGTCACCGGAAATGGTCTGGAGAAGAGAGGAGGGGATAGGGTCAAGCGGGCAGGTTGTTGGGCGGCCTGCCGTCACGAGACGCGAGATTTCATCTGGAGAGAGAGGGGGAGAAAGAGGTCAGAGCACAGGGTAGGGCAGTGTGAGCAGAACCAGCGGTGTCGTTTGACTTAGCAAACGAGGATCGGATGTCGTCGACCTTCTTTTCAAAATGGTTGACGAAGAAGTCATCTGCAGAGAGGGAGGAGGGGGGAGGATTCAGGAGGGAGGAGAAGGTGGCAAAGAGCTTCCTAGGGTTAGAGGCAGATGCTTGGAATTTAGAGTGGTAGAAAGTGGCTTTAGCAGCAGAGACAGAAGAGGAAAATGTAGAGAGGAGGGAGTGAAAGGATGCCAGGTCCGCAGGGAGGCGAGTTTTCCTCCATTTCCGCTCGGCTGCCCGGAGCCCTGTTCTGTGAGCTCGCAATGAGTCGTCGAGCCACGGAGCGGGAGGGGAGGACCGAGCCGGCCTGGAGGATAGGGGACATAGAGAGTCAAAGGATGCAGAAAGGGAGGAGAGGAGGGTTGAGGAGGCAGAATAGGGAGATAGGTTGGAGAAGGTTTGAGCAGAGGGAAGAGATGATAGGATGGAAGAGGAGAGAGTAGCGGGGGAGAGAGAGCGAAGGTTGGGACGGCGCGATACCATCCGAGTAGGGGCAGTGTGGGAAGTGTTGGATGAGAGCGAGAGGGAAAAGGATACAAGGTAGTGGTCGGAGACTTGGAGGGGAGTTGCAATGAGGTTAGTGGAAGAACAGCATCTAGTAAAGATGAGGTTGAGCGTATTGCCTGCCTTGTGAGTAGGGGGGGAAGGTGAGAGGGTGAGGTCAAAAGAGGAGAGGAGTGGAAAGAAGGAGGCAGAGAGGAATGAGTCAAAGGTAGACGTGGGGAGGTTAAAGTCGCCCAGAACTGTGAGAGGTGAGCCGTCCTCAGGAAAGGAGCTTATCAAGGCATCAAGCTCATTGATGAACTCTCCGAGGAACCTGGAGGGCGATAAATGATAAGGATGTTAAGCTTGAAAGGGCTGGTAACTGTGACAGCATGGAATTCAAAGGAGGCGATAGACAGATGGGTAAGGGGAGAAAGAGAGAATGACCACTTGGGAGAGATGAGGATCCCGGTGCCACCACCCCGCTGACCAGAAGCTCTCGGGGTGTGCGAGAACACGTGGGCGGACGAAGAGAGAGCAGTAGGAGTAGCAGTGTTATCTGTGGTGATCCATGTTTCCGTCAGTGCCAAGAAGTCGAGGGACTGGAGGGAGGCATAGGCTGAGATGAACTCTGCCTTGTTGGCCGCAGATCGGCAGTTCCAGAGGCTACCGGAGACCTGGAACTCCACGTGGGTCGTGCGCGCTGGGACCACCAGATTAGGGTGGCCGCGGCCACGCGGTGTGGAGCGTTTGTATGGTCTGTGCAGAGAGGAGAGAACAGGGATAGACAGACACATAGTTGACAGGCTACAGAAGAGGCTACGCTAATGCAAAGGAGATTGGAATGACAAGTGGACTACGCGTCTCGAATGTTCAGAAAGTTAAGCTTACGTAGCAAGAATCTTATTGACTAAAATTATTAAAATGATACAGTACTGCTGAAGTAGGCTAGCTGGCAGTGGCTGCGTTGTTGACTTTGTAGGCTAGCTGGCAGTGGCTGCGTTGTTGACACTACACTAATCAAGTCGTTCCGTTGGGTGTGATAGTTTCGACAGTGCTGCTATTCGGGGGCTAGCTGGCTAGCTAGCAGTGTTGATTACGTTACGTTGCGTTAAAAGAACGACAATAGCTGGCTAGCTAACCTAGAAAATCGCTCTAGACTACACAATTATCTTTGATACAAAGACGGCTATGTAGCTAGCTAACTAGACTACCTACTGGTTTCTGGCCCAACGCTCTAACCACTAGACTACCTACTGGTTACTGGCCCAACGCTCTAACCACTAGACTACCTACTGGTTACTGGCCCAACGCTCTAACCACTAGGCCACCTTTCAGTTAGTGGCCCAAACGCTGCTAACCACTAGGCCACCTGCTGGTTACTGGCCCAACGCTCTAACCACTAGGCTACCTACTGGTTACTGGCCCAACGCTCTAACCACTAGGCTACCTGCTGGTTACTGGCCCAACCACTAGGCTACCTCTAACCACTAGGCTCTAACCACTAAGCTACCTGCCACCCAAAATGAAGGAAAATATATCAGCAGGCTGTGAAATGGGCTTTTAGAAGTGGCGTCTCTATTGTATTACTTCTCGTTAATGCCGTCTTTGGTGGGCTTATCAATGCAGGGGGACCTTTTCCCACTCCTATCCATAAAATATGAATCACAATTATATTTGTCAAACAAAGGTTTTACTGTGAGTTAAGTTTCAAATGCATTCTGTCATTGCTCAAGTATTTCAACTTATTATAAAAAATAAACTGACAAATCTAGTTCTCTTCCTCAAATGAAGGGGATGATGGCACAATATTTGTGAGGGAAGGAATCTGATTTAATTGGTCCTCAACTCACAGCTAAGACACTTCATTCAGGATAAATGGAGTTAGCCCTGAGTTAGCCTGCCCCGGAGAAGGTTAGTTCTGAATGCAGGATAGTGGAGTTAGCCCTGAGTTAGCCTGCCCCGGAGCAGGTTAGTTCTGAATGCAGGATAGTGGAGTTAGCCCTGAGTTAGTCTGCCCTGGAGCAGGTTAGTTCTCAATGCAGGATAGTGGAGTTAGCCCTGAGTTAGCCTGCCCTGGAGCACGTTAGCCCTGAGTTAGCCTGCCCTGGAGCAGGTTAGTTCTGAATGCAGGATAGTGGAGTTAGCCTTGAGTTAGCCTGCCCTGGAGCAGGTTAGTTCTGAATGCAGGATAGTGGAGTTAGCCCTGAGTTAGCCTGCCCTGGAGCAGGTTAGTTATGAAGGATTCCTTGCTATAGAAATGTACCTGGCTAAAAGGTGAGCCACATTCATATGACTAGTTATCCCGAGTTGAACTCAAGTGTAAACATACAGTATAGAACACCTGATTGGTAGGATACCCCCTCGTGGTCATCTTGCCAATGACCATAAGAGCTGCCAAGACTGTACAAACAGATCTGGGACCAGGCTAGGCAAAAACCGTGGGCCATGAGACTTGTTTGAGAAGGAGAGAGTAGAACCAGCCAATCATCTCACCCTCTCCAAACGGAAGACTCTTCTGGCGAATCAGAGTGCGGAAATCCCGTGCTGGATCTACACTGCCCACCTGGTAGAGGAACACACAGGTCAACATACAGTAGAGAACACCTGGTAGAGGAACACAGGTAAATTATATGATATAAAGTGGGGCAAAAAAGTATTTAGTCAGCCACCAATTGTGCAAGTTCTCCCACTTAAAAAGATGAGAGAGGCCTGTAATTTTCATCATAGGTACACTTCAACTATGACAGACAAAATGAGAAAAAAAAATCCAGAAAATCACATTGTAGGATTTTTAATGAATTTATTTGCAAATTATGGTGGAAAATAAGTATTTGGTCAATAACAAAAGTTTATCTCAATACTTTGTTATATACCCTTTGTTGGCAATGACAGAGGTCAAACGTTTTCTGTAAGTCTTCACAAGGTTTTCACACACTGTTGCTGGTATTTTGGCCCATTCCTCCATGCAGATCTCCTCTAGAGCAGTGATGTTTTGGGGCTGTTGCTGGGCAACACGGACTTTCAACTCCCTCCAAAGATTTTCTATGGGGATGAGCTCTGGAGACCGGCTAGGCCACTCCAGGACCTTGAAATGCTTCTTACGAAGCCACTCCTTTGTTGCCCGGGCAGTGTGTTTGGGATCATTGTCATGCTGAAAGACCCAGCCACGTTTCAACTTCAATGCCCTTGCTGATGGAAGGAGGTTTTCACTGAAAATCTCACGATACATGGCCCCATTCATTCTTTCCTTTACACGGATCAGTCGTCCTGGTCCCTTTGTAGAAAAACAGCCCGAAGCATGATGTTTCCACCCCCATGATTCACAGTAGGTATGGTGTACTGGCTTAACTTCTTGCGTCGAGCAATCCCGTATCCGGGAGTGTAATCATAGCCTCAAGCTCATTACCATAACGCAACGTTAACTATTCATGAAAATCGCAAATGAAATGAAAGAAATATATTCACTCACAAGCTTAGCCTTTTGTTAACAACACTGTCATCTCAGATTTTCAAAATATGCTTTTCAACCATAGCTACACAAGCATTTGTGTAAGAGTACTGATAGCTAGCATAGCATTAAGCCTAGCATTCAGCAGGCAACATTTTCACAAAAACAAGAAAAGCATTCAAATAAAATCATTTACCTTTGAATAACTTCGGATGTTTTCAATGAGGAGACTCTCAGTTAGATAGCAAATGTTCAGTTTTTCCCAAAATATTATTTGTGTAGGAGAAATCGCTCCGTTTTGTTCATCGTTTTGTTCATCAGTCATTACAATGCCGAACTTTTTCCCAAATTAACTCCATAATATCGACAGAAAAATGGCAAACGTTGTTTAGAATCAATCCTCAAGGTGTTTTTCACATATCTATTCGATGATAAATAATTCGTGGCAGTTGGGTTTCTCCTCGGAAGCAAATGGAAAAATACACACAGCTGGAGATTACGCAATAATTGCGACGGAGGACACCAATCGAGCACCTGGTAGATGTAGTGTAAAATGGTCAATCTTCCAATGATATGCCTACAAACACGTCACAATGCTGCAGACACCTTGGGGAAACGACAGAAAGTGTAAGCTCATTCCTGGCCCACAGCCATATAAGGAGACATTGGAACACAGAGCCTTTCAAATCTGGGGCACTTCCTGTTTGAAATTTCATCGTGGTTTCGCCTGTCGCATCAGTTCTGTGGCACTCACAGACAATATCTTTGCAGTATTGGAAACGTCAGAGTGTTTTCTTTCCAAAGCTGTCAATTATATGCATAGTCAAGCATCTTTTCGTGACAAAATATCTTGTTTAAAACGGGAACGTTTTTTTTATCCAAAAATTAAAAGAGCGCCCCCTATATCCAAGAAGTTAAGCAGGGGGACACGTCTGGCACTGCAGGATTTGAGTCCGTAGGTTACGTAGTGTGCGTAGTGTGTTACTGATGGTAGGCTTTGTTACTTTGGTCCCAGCTCTCTGCAGGTCATTCACTAGGTCCCCCCGTGTGGTTCTGGTATTTTTGCTCACCGTTCTTGTGATCATTTTGACCCCACGGGGTGAGATCTTGCGTGGAGCCCCAGTTCGAGGCAGATTATCAGTTGTCTTGTATGTCTTCCATTTCCTAATAATTGCTCCCACAGTTGATTTCTTCAAACCAAGCTGCTTACCTATTACAGATTCAGTCTTCCCAGCCTGGTGCAGGTCTACAATTTTGTTTCTGGTGTTCTTTGACAGCTCTTTGGTCTTGGCCATAGTGGAGTTTGGAGTGTGACTGTTTGAGGTTGTGGACAGGTCTTTTATACTGATAACAAGTTCAAACAGGTGCTATTAATACAGGTAACGAGTGGAGGACAGAGGAGCCTCTTAAAGAAGAAGTTACAGGTCTGTGAGAGCCAGAAATCTTGCTTGTTTGTAGGTGACTAAATACTCATTTTCCACCATAATTTGCAAATAAATTCATAAAAAATCCTACAATGTGATTTTCTGGATTTTTTTTCTCATTTTGTCTGTCATAGTTGAAGTGTACCTATGATGAAAATTACAGGCCTCTCTCATCTTTTTAAGTGGGAGAACTTGCACAATTGGTGGCTGACTAAATACCTTTTTGCCCCAATATATGTGTGTTTTTTATATATATTCCATGTCAGATATATATATTTTCCATTTTTTTATTCAAATGGAATGGAGTAGAACAGCAAACACACACTTGGCCACTGCGCCTGCTACTCCTCTCCATTTCCATATGAAATAGCCATTGGGTGCTGTTCAAGGGAGGGCAGGCCCACAACAATGCCGGAGTTGAATGGGACAGCACTTCACCTTAGTGACTGTTCCCTCTGCTCTATACAATACATATCTGTTTATTTAATGTGATGATGAAAGGCTCATACAATACAAATATTTCTTTAATGTTTTCTTTCACAGTGATAGTGACTCTCACTGGGAGCCCCCAGTGCCAAGCTGCCCGCTCTACCTCTGCCCCCAGTAGTGTTCATATGCCACAGTTCATTACTGCAGGCATGACTGTGCCTCAGGGCCAAAAGGGCACAGCATGGAGGTGTCGTTGTGTTCTGTGTCGCATGAACGGCACCACTTGTTCAGTTTGCCTCCGTTTTACATCAGAAAGAGACTGCTATGGGACATGGCACAGGCAGCAAAATATTGTGTAGAGGACTTCCAAAAGGTGTACTGTTTTTTAATAAATATTTTTTCTAATATATATATTTTTTTGTGGCTTTTTTGTGTGTTAGAATTGCTTTTTGATATGTTGTATATAGTTATTTGCACTATTGTATATAGTTATAGGTCATTTCACCAATTCGGCCACTTGGGTACATTTGGGCAACTTGTGTGGGACACCTGAGTGACTTCATGCTAAATGTCATGTAGCTCACTCATTCCTGAAGTTATCAGTCTGAAACTTTGCACACCTACATTTGCCCTCTTGTGTTATCCATCAAAATTATCTCCAGCATCCTATTCTAGTACTTGTGAAAGATGCTACAACAATAAAAAACAGAAAACGTATGCTCTTTCTTTCTCTTTCCTTCCACCAGATCTACTGTGTTATATTCTCCTACATTCAATTAACATTTCCACAAATTTCAGAATGTTTCCATTCAAATGATACCAAGAATATGCATATCCTTGCCTCTGGGGCTGAGCTACAGGCAGTTAGATTAGGGTATGTCTTCAGGCGGAAATTGAGAACAAGGGATGCAGCCATAAGAGGTTAAGGAAAAGCAACAAACCAGTGCTCAGCATATGTGGGAACTCCTTCAAGATTGTTGGAAAAGCATTCCAGGTGAAGCTGGTTGAGAGAATGCCAAGAGTGTGCAAAGCTCTCATCAAGGTAAAGGGTGGCTACTTTGAAGAATCTCAAATAGAAGATATATTTTGATTTAACACTTTTTTGGTTACTACATGATTCCATATGTGTTATTTCATAGTTGATGTCTTCACTATTATTCTACAATGTTGAAAATATTTAAAAAATGAAAAAAAAAAACGTTGAATGAGTAGGTATGTGCAAACTTTTGATTGGTACTGTATATGATAGTGTACTTTCAATAATTCCAGATCCCATGTTAAGTTTTCTGGCCTACTCTCACCTGTGTGATGCTTCCCTCTGTGATGTCAGCCAGGTTAAAGTCTTCTTCCTCGTCAACTTTGGCCTTCTTGGCATCAGGCTCCTCAGTGCTGCAGAGGATAAAGAGGGTCAGTTATATGGGGATATACTCAACTGGTTTTGCGTGACTCCTCACGCACTCCGTACTCTCCTCCTTTTGAAAAAGGTCAAAGGTCACCGAGAAGAGGAAATACATGCGCTTGTATGAAACAATCCTCTATCTCCACTAACATGTCATGAGGCAAATTCCGTTTACATAGGAGGAATCCCAAAACACGTGTAAAGACATACAAATAAAAGCAGCAAGTCGTGCGAGCCATTTTCTAGATTAAAGGATAAGTAGCGTTTTCTCCTTTGAGAAAAGAGCGGACTCAAAGGGGGTGTGGATTATTAAAACAATGCCGCGCTAGCTGCCGGGAGGTCCCACCCGGAGGCCATTGAGGAGATCAAACTCCTCCGTTTGCCTATTAACAACCTGCCTCTACATATGGTGCCCCCTTATCGGTTTCTGGACAGAGTCGTTGAAGAGAGAACAGACTTTTGCCCAATACTGAATCTCCCATGGAGTGTTCTACACAACTGATATGATCACAATATTGTTTCCAGCCCTGTAGTTAAGAAAGAGATAACAAATAGTTTAGAACCCATCTGAAACTAAGCATTAATGAGGTGACAAACTAGTAGCTATGAGATTTGAATCACATTCCTACCTGTTCCCAAACAGCTAGAATGTAGACCACCCGTTCCCAAACAGTTAATGATGTAGACCTACCCGTTCCCAAACAGCTAATGATGTAGACCTACCCGTTCCCAAAGTAGAATGTAGACCTACCCGTTCCCAAACAGCTAGAATATAGACCTACCCGTTCTCAAACAGCTAGAATGTAGACCTACCCGTTCCCAAACAGCCTGTATATAGACCGACCTGTTCTCAAACAGCGAGAATATAGACCTACCCGTTCTCAAACAGCTAGAATGTAGATCTACCCGTTCCCAAACAGCTAGAATGTAGACCTACCTGTTCTCAAACAGCTAGAAGGTAGACCTACCCGTTCCCAAACAGCTAGAATGTAGACCTACCCGTTCCCAAACAGCCTGTATATAGACCGACCCGTTCTCAAACAGCGAGAATATAGACCTACCCGTTCTCAAACAGCTAGAATGTAGATCTACCCGTTCCCAAAGTAGAATGTAGACCCCTTGGGTTGTGCCGTGGCGGAGATCTATGTGGGCTATACTCAGCCTTGTCTCAGGATGGTAAGTTGGTGGTTGAAGATATCCCTCTAGTGGTGTGGGGGCTGTGCTTTGGCAAAGAGGGTGGGGTTATATCCTTCCTGTTTGGCCCTGTCCGGGGGTGTCCTCGGATGGGGCCACAGTGTCTCCTGACCCCTCCTGTCTCAGCCTCCAGTATTTATGCTGCAGTAGTTTATGTGTCGGGGGGCTGGGGTCAGTTTGTTATATCTGGAGTACTTCTCCTGTCCTATTCGGTGTCCTGTGTGAATCTAAGTGTGCGTTCTCTAATTCTCTCCTTCTCTCTCTCGGAGGACCTGAGCCCTAGGACCATGCCCCAGGACTACCTGACATGATGACTCCTTGCTGTCCCCAGTCCACCTGGCCATGCTGCTGTTCCAGTTTCAACTGACCTGAGCCCCTAGGACCATGCCCCAGGACCACCAGACATGATGACTCCTTGCTGTCCCCAGTCCACCTGGCCGTGCTGCTGCTCCAGTTTCAACTGTTCTGCCTTATTATTATTCGACCATGCTGGTCATTTATGAACATTTGAACATCTTGGCCATGTTCTGTTATAATCTCCACCCGGCACAGCCAGAAGAGGACTGGCCACCCCACATAGCCTGGTTCCTCTCTAGGTTTCTTCCTAGGTTTTGGCCTTTCTAGGGAGTTTTTCCTAGCCACCGTGCTTCTACACCTGCATTGCTTGCTGTTTGGGGTTTTAGGCTGGGTTTCTGTACAGCACTTTGAGAACAGGGCTCCGGGCAGCCGAGCGGAAATGGAGGAAAACTCGCCTCCCTGGGGACCTGGCATCCTTTCACTCCCTCCTCTCTACATTTTCCTCCTCTGTCTCTGCTGCTAAAGCCACTTTCTACCACTCTAAATTCCAAGCATCTGCCTCTAACCCTAGGAAGCTCTTTGCCACCTTCTCCTCCCCCCTCCTCCCTCTCTGCAGATGACTTCGTCAACCATTTTGAAAAGAAGGTCGACGACATCCGATCCTCGTTTGCTAAGTCAAACGACACCGCTGGTTCTGCTCACACTGCCCTACCCTGTGCTCTGACCTCTTTCTCCCCTCTCTCTCCAGATGACATCTCGCGTCTTGTGACGGCCGGCCGCCCAACAACCTGCCCGCTTGACCCTATCCCCTCCTCTCTTCTCCAGACCATTTCCGGTGACCTTCTCCCTTACCTCACCTCGCTCATCAACTCATCCCTGACCGCTGGCTACGTCCCTCCCGTCTTCAAGAGAGCGAGAGTTGCACCCCTTCTGAAAAAACCTACACTCGATCCCTCCGATGTCAACAACTACAGACCAGTATCCCTTCTTTCTTTTCTCTCCAAAACTCTTGAACGTGCCGTCCTTGGCCAGCTCTCCCGCTATCTCTCTCAGAATTACCTTCTTGATCCAAATCAGTCAGGTTTCAAGACTTGTCATTCAACTGAGACTGCTCTTCTCTGTATCACGGAGGCACTCCACACTGCTAAAGCTAACTCTCTCTCCTCTGCTCTCATCCTTCTAGACCTATCGGCTGCCTTCGATACTGTGAACCATCAGATCCTCCTCTCCACCCTCTCCGAGTTGGGCATCTCCGGCGCGGCCCATGCTTGGATTGCGTCCTACCTGACAGGTCGCTCCTACCAGGTGGTGTGGCGAGAATCTGTCTCCTCACCACGCGCTCTCACCACTGGTGTCCCCCAGGGCTCTGTTCTAGGCCCTCTCCTATTCTCGCTATACACCAAGTCACTTGGCTCTGTCATAACCTCACATGGTCTCTCCTATCATTGCTATGCAGACGACACACAATTAATCTTCTCCTTTCCCCCCTCTGATGACCAGGTGGCGAATCGCATCTCTGCATGTCTGGCAGACATATCAGTGTGGATGACGGATCACCACCTCAAGCTGAACCTCGGCAAGACGGAGCTGCTCTTCCTCCCGGGAAGGACTGCCCGTTCCATGATCTCGCCATCACGGTTGACAACTCCATCGTGTCCTCCTCCCAGAGCGCTAAGAACCTTGGCGTGATCCTGGACAACACCCTGTCGTTCTCAACTAACATCAAGGCGGTGGCCCGTTCCTGTAGGTTCATGCTCTACAACATCCGCAGAGTACGACCCTGCCTCACACAGGAAGCGGCCCAGGTCCTAATCCAGGCACTTGTCATCTCCCGTCTGGATTACTGCAACTCGCTGTTGGCTGGGCTCCCTGCCTGTGCCATTAAACCCCTACAACTCATCCAGAATGCCGCAGCCCGTCTGGTGTTCAACCTTCCCAAGTTCTCTCACGTCACCCCGCTCCTCCGCTCTCTCCACTGGCTTCCAGTTGAAGCTCGCATCCGCTACAAGACCATGGTGCTTGCCTACGGAGCTGTGAGGGGAACGGCACCTCAGTACCTCCAGGCTCTGATCAGGCCCTACACCCAAACAAGGGCACTGCGTTCATCCACCTCTGGCCTGCTCGCCTCCCTACCACTGAGGAAGTACAGTTCCCGCTCAGCTCAGTCAAAACTGTTCGCTGCTCTGGCCCCCCAATGGTGGAACAAACTCCCTCACGACGCCAGGACAGCGGAGTCAATCACCACCTTCCGGAGACACCTGAAACCCCACCTCTTTAAGGAATACCTAGGATAGGATAAAGTAATCCTTCTCACCCCCCTTAAAATATCTAGATGCACTATTGTAAAGTGGCTGTTCCACTGGATGTCATAAGGTGAATGCACCAATTTGTAAGTCGCTCTGGATAAGAGCGTCTGCTAAATGACTTAAATGTAAATGTAAATGTATATCAGCTGATGTACGAAGGGCTATATAAATACATTTGATTTGATTTTGATTTAGACCTACCCGTTCCCAAACAGCTAGAATATAGACCTACCCGTTCTCAAACAGCTAGAATGTAGACCTGCCCGTTCCCAAACAGCTAGAATATAGACCTACCCATTCTCAAACAGCTAGAATGTAGACCTACCCGTTCCCAAACAGCCTGTATATAGACCGACCCGTTCTCAAACAGCGAGAATATAGACCTACCCGTTCTCAAACAGCTAGAATGTAGACCTACCCGTTCTCAAACAGCTAGAATGTAGACCTACCCGTTCCCAAACAGCCTGTATATAGACCGACCAGGTTCTCAAACAGCGAGAATATAGACCTACCTGTTCTCAAACAGCTAGAATGTAGATCTACCCGTTCCCAAACAGCTAGAATGTAGACCTACTCGTTCCCAAACAGCTAGAATGTAGACCTACCCGTTCCCAAACAGCTAGAATGTAGACCTACCCGTTCTCAAATAGCTAGAATATAGACCGACCCGTTCTCAAACAGCGAGAATATAGACCTACCTGTTCTCAAACAGCTAGAATGTAGATCTACCCGTTCCCAAACAGCTAGAATGTAGACCTACCCGTTCCCAAACAGCTAGAATGTAGACCTACCCGTTCCCAAACAGCTAGAATGTAGACCTACCCGTTCTCAAACAGCTAGAATATAGACCTACCCGTTCTCAAACAGCTAGAATGTAGACCTACCCGTTCCCAAACAGCTAGTGATGTAGACCTACCCGTTCCCAAACAGCTCTGCTAGTGATGTAGACCTACCCGTTCCCAAAAAGTTAGAATGTAGACCTACCCGTTCCCAAACAGCTAGAATGTAGATCTACCCGTTTAAAAGTGGTGTGGGGGCTGTGCTTTGGCAAAGTGGGTGGGGTTATATCCTTCCTGTTTGGCCCTGTCCGGGGGTATCATGGGATGGGGCCACAGTGTCTCCTGACCCCTCATGTCTCAGCCTCCAGTATTTATGTGTCGGGGGGCTAGGGTCAGGTTGTTATATCTGGAGTACTTCTCCTGTCTTATCCAGTGTCCTGTGTGAAATTAAGTATGCTCTCTCTAATTCTCTCTTTCTTTCTCTCTCTCTGGCAGGAGCTGAGCCCTAGGACCATGCCTCAGGACTACCTGGCATGATGACTCCTTGCTGTCCCCAGTCCACCTGGCCGTGCTGCTGCTCCAGTTTCAACTGTTCTGCCTGTGATTATTATTATTTGACCATGCTGGTCATTTATGAACATTTGAACATCTTGGCCATGCTCTGTTATATTCTCCACCCGGCACAGCCAGAAGAGGACTGGCCACCCCACATAGCCTGGTTCCTCTCTAGGTTTCTTCCTAGGTTTTGGCCTTTCTAGGGAGTTTTTCCTAGCCACCGTGCTTCTACACCTGCATTGCTTGCTGTTTGGGGTTTTAGGCTGGGTTTCTGTACAGCACTTTGAGATATCAGCTGATGTACGAAGGGCTATATAAATAAATTTGATTAGACCTACCCGTTCCCAAACAGCTAGTGATGTAGAGCTACCCGTTCCCAAACAGCTAGTGATGCAGACCTACCCGTTCCCAAACAGCTAGTGATGCAGACCTACCTGTTCCCAAACAGCTAGTGATGCAGACCTACCCGTTCCCAAAGTAGAATGTAGACCTACCAATTCCCAAACAGCTAGTGATGTAGACTCACCCGTTCCCAAACTAGAATGTAGACCTACCCGTTCCCAAACTAGAATGTAGACCTACCTGTTCCCAAACAGCTAGTGATGCAGACTTACCCGTTCCCAAACAGCTAATGATGTAGACCTACCCGTTCCCAAACAGCTAGTGATGTAGACCTACCCGTTCCCAAAGTAGAATGTAGACCTACCCGTTCCCAAAGTAGAATGTAGACCTACCCGTTCCCAAACAGCTAGTGATGTAGACCTACCCGTTCCCAAACTAGAATGTAGACCTACCCTTTCCTAAACTAGAATGTAGACCTACCCGTTCCCAAACTAGAATGTAGACCTACCTGTTCCCAAACAGCTAGTGATGCAGACCTACCCGTTCCCAAACAGCTAGTGATGCAGACCTACCCGTTCCCAAACAGCTAGTGATGCAGACCTACCCGTTCCCAAACTAGAATGTAGACCTACCCGTTCCCAAACTAGAATGTAGACCTACCCGTTCCCAAACTAGAATGTAGACCTACCCGTTCCCAAACAGCTAGTGATGCAGACCTACCCGTTCCCAAACAGCTAGTGATGTAGACCTACCCGTTCCCAAACAGCTAGTGATGCAGACCTACCCGTTCCCAAACAGCTAGAATGTAGACCTACCCGTTCCCAAACAGCTAGAATGTAGACCTACCCGTTCCCAAACAGCTAGTGATGCAGACCTACCCATTACCAAACAGCTAGTGATGTAGACCTACCCGTTCCCAAACAGCTAGTGATGTAGACCTACCCATTCCCAAACAGCTAGTGATGCAGACCTACCCATTACCAAACAGCTAGTGATGTAGACCTACCCGTTCCCAAAGTAGAATGTAGACCTACCCGTTCCCAAACAGCTAGTGATGCAGACCTACCCATTACCAAACAGCTAGTGATGTAGACCTACCCGTTCCCAAACAGCTAGTGATGTAGACCTACCCGTTCCCAAACAGCTAGTGATGTAGACCTACCCTTTCCCAAACAGCTAGTGATGTAGACCTACCCTTTCCCAAACAGCTAGTGATGTAGACCTACCCGTTCCCAAACTAGAATGTAGACCTCCCGTGATGATGTAGACCCGTTCCCAAACAGCTAGTGATGTAGACCTACCCATTACCAAACAGCTAGAATGTAGACCTACCCATTCCCAAACAGCTAGTGATGCAGACCTACCCGTTCCCAAACTAGAATGTAGACCTACCCGTTCCCAAACAGCTAGTGATGTAGACCTACCCGTTCCCAAACAGCTAGAATGTAGACATACCCGTTCCCAAACTAGAATGTAGACCTACCCGTTCCCAAACAGCTAGTGATGTAGACATACCCGTTCCCAAACAGCTAATGATGTAGACCTACCCGTTCCCAAACAGCTAGTGATGTAGACCTACCCGTTCCCAAAGTAGAATGTAGACCTACCCGTTCCCAAAGTAGAATGTAGACCTACCCGTTCCCAAACAGCTAGTGATGTAGACCTACCCGTTCCCAAACTAGAATGTAGACCTACCCTTTCCTAAACTAGAATGTAGACCTACCCGTTCCCAAACTAGAATGTAGACCTACCTGTTCCCAAACAGCTAGTGATGCAGACCTACCCGTTCCCAAACAGCTAGTGATGCAGACCTACCCGTTCCCAAACAGCTAGTGATGCAGACCTACCCGTTCCCAAACTAGAATGTAGACCTACCCGTTCCCAAACTAGAATGTAGACCTACCCGTTCCCAAACTAGAATGTAGACCTACCCGTTCCCAAACAGCTAGTGATGCAGACCTACCCGTTCCCAAACAGCTAGTGATGTAGACCTACCCGTTCCCAAACAGCTAGTGATGCAGACCTACCCGTTCCCAAACAGCTAGAATGTAGACCTACCCGTTCCCAAACAGCTAGAATGTAGACCTACCCGTTCCCAAACAGCTAGTGATGCAGACCTACCCATTACCAAACAGCTAGTGATGTAGACCTACCCGTTCCCAAACAGCTAGTGATGTAGACCTACCCATTCCCAAACAGCTAGTGATGCAGACCTACCCATTACCAAACAGCTAGTGATGTAGACCTACCCGTTCCCAAAGTAGAATGTAGACCTACCCGTTCCCAAACAGCTAGTGATGCAGACCTACCCATTACCAAACAGCTAGTGATGTAGACCTACCCGTTCCCAAACAGCTAGTGATGTAGACCTACCCGTTCCCAAACAGCTAGTGATGTAGACCTACCCTTTCCCAAACAGCTAGTGATGTAGACCTACCCTTTCCCAAACAGCTAGTGATGTAGACCTACCCGTTCCCAAACTAGAATGTAGACCTCCCGTTCCCAAACAGCTAGTGATGTAGACCTACCCGTTCCCAAACAGCTAGTGATGTAGACCTACCCATTACCAAACAGCTAGAATGTAGACCTACCCATTCCCAAACAGCTAGTGATGCAGACCTACCCGTTCCCAAACTAGAATGTAGACCTACCCGTTCCCAAACAGCTAGTGATGTAGACCTACCCGTTCCCAAACAGCTAGAATGTAGACATACCCGTTCCCAAACTAGAATGTAGACCTACCCGTTCCCAAACAGCTAGTGATGTAGACATACCCGTTCCCAAACAGCTAATGATGTAGACCTACCCGTTCCCAAACAGCTAGTGATGTAGACCTACCCGTTCCCAAAGTAGAATGTAGACCTACCCGTTCCCAAAGTAGAATGTAGACCTACCCGTTCCCAAACAGCTAGTGATGTAGACCTACCCGTTCCCAAACTAGAATGTAGACCTACCCTTTCCTAAACTAGAATGTAGACCTACCCGTTCCCAAACTAGAATGTAGACCTACCTGTTCCCAAACAGCTAGTGATGCAGACCTACCCGTTCCCAAACAGCTAGTGATGCAGACCTACCCGTTCCCAAACAGCTAGTGATGCAGACCTACCCGTTCCCAAACTAGAATGTAGACCTACCCGTTCCCAAACTAGAATGTAGACCTACCCGTTCCCAAACTAGAATGTAGACCTACCCGTTCCCAAACAGCTAGTGATGCAGACCTACCCGTTCCCAAACAGCTAGTGATGTAGACCTACCCGTTCCCAAACAGCTAGTGATGCAGACCTACCCGTTCCCAAACAGCTAGAATGTAGACCTACCCGTTCCCAAACAGCTAGAATGTAGACCTACCCGTTCCCAAACAGCTAGTGATGCAGACCTACCCATTACCAAACAGCTAGTGATGTAGACCTACCCGTTCCCAAACAGCTAGTGATGTAGACCTACCCATTCCCAAACAGCTAGTGATGCAGACCTACCCATTACCAAACAGCTAGTGATGTAGACCTACCCGTTCCCAAAGTAGAATGTAGACCTACCCGTTCCCAAACAGCTAGTGATGCAGACCTACCCATTACCAAACAGCTAGTGATGTAGACCTACCCGTTCCCAAACAGCTAGTGATGTAGACCTACCCGTTCCCAAACAGCTAGTGATGTAGACCTACCCTTTCCCAAACAGCTAGTGATGTAGACCTACCCTTTCCCAAACAGCTAGTGATGTAGACCTACCCGTTCCCAAACTAGAATGTAGACCTCCCGTTCCCAAACAGCTAGTGATGTAGACCTACCCGTTCCCAAACAGCTAGTGATGTAGACCTACCCATTACCAAACAGCTAGAATGTAGACCTACCCATTCCCAAACAGCTAGTGATGCAGACCTACCCGTTCCCAAACTAGAATGTAGACCTACCCGTTCCCAAACAGCTAGTGATGTAGACCTACCCGTTCCCAAACAGCTAGAATGTAGACATACCCGTTCCCAAACTAGAATGTAGACCTACCCGTTCCCAAACAGCTAGTGATGTAGACATACCCGTTCCCAAACAGCTAGTGATGCAGACCTACCCGTTCCCAAACAGCTAGTGATGTAGACCTACCCGTTCCCAAACAGCTAGTGATGTAGACCTACCCGTTCCCAAACAGCTAGTGATGTAGACCTACCCGTTCCCAAACAGCTAGTGATGTAGACCTACCCTTTCCCAAACAGCTAGTGATGTAGACCTACCCGTTCCCAAACTAGAATGTAGACCACCCGTTCCCAAACAGCTAGTGATGTAGACCTACCCATTACCAAACAGCTAGAATGTAGACCTACCCATTCCCAAACAGCTAGTGATGCAGACCTACCCGTTCCCAAACAGCTAGTGATGCAGACCTACCCGTTCCCAAACTAGAATGTAGACCTACCCGTTCCCAAACAGCTAGTGATGTAGACCTACCCATTACCAAACAGCTAGAATGTAGACCTACCCGTTCCCAAACAGCTAGTGATGTAGACCTACCCTTTCCCAAACAGCTAGTGATGTAGACCTACCCGTTCCCAAACTAGAATGTAGACCACCCGTTCCCAAACAGCTAGTGATGTAGACCTACCCATTACCAAACAGCTAGAATGTAGACCTACCCATTCCCAAACAGCTAGTGATGTAGACCTACCCGTTCCCAAACAGCTAGTGATGCAGACCTACCCATTCCCAAACAGCTAGTGATGCAGACCTACCCATTCCCAAACTAGAATGTAGACCTACCCGTTCCCAAACAGCTAGTGATGTAGACCTACCCGTTCCCAAACAGCTAGAATGTAGACCTACCCGTTCCCAAACTAGAATGTAGACCTACCCGTTCCCAAACAGCTAGTGATGTAGACCTACCTGTTCCCAAACAGCTAGTGATGTAGATCTACCTGTTCCCAAACAGCTAGTGATGTAGAGCTACCCGTTCCCAAACTAGAATGCAGACCTACCCGTTCCCAAACAGCTAGTGATGTAGACCTACCCGTTCCCAAACAGCTAGTGATGCAGACCTATCCGTTCCCAAAGTAGAATGTAGACCTACCCATTACCAAACAGCTAGTGATGTAGACTCACCCGTTCCCAAACAGCTAGTGATGTAGACCTACCTGTTCCCAAACTAGAATGTAGACCTACCTGTTCCCAAACAGCTAGTGATGCAGACCTACCCGTTCCCAAACAGCTAGTGATGTAGACCTACCCGTTCCCAAACAGCTAGTGATGTAGACCTACCCGTTCCCAAACAGCTAGTGATGTAGACCTACCCGTTCCCAAACAGCTAGTGATGCAGACCTACCCGTTCCCAAACAGATAGTGATGTAGACCTACCCGTTCCCAAACAGCTAGTGATGTAGACCTACCCGTTCCCAAACAGCTAGTGATGCAGACCTACCCGTTCCCAAACAGCTAGTGATGTAGACCTACCCATTCCCAAACAGCTAGTGATGCAGACCTACCCGTTCCCAAACTAGAATGTAGACCTACCCGTTCCCAAACTAGTGATGTAGACCTACCCGTTCCCAAACTAGTGATGTAGACCTACCCGTTCCCAAACAGCTAGTGATGTAGACCTACCTGTTCCCAAAGTAGAATGTAGACCTACCCGTTCCCAAACAGCTAGTGATGTAGACCTACCCGTTCCCAAACAGCTAGTGATGCAGACCTACCCGTTCCCAAACAGCTAGTGATGCAGACCTACCCGTTCCCAAACAGCTAGTGATGCAGACCTACCCGTTCCCAAACAGCTAGTGATGCAGACCTACCTGTTCCCAAACAGCTCCTTGCTGGTCTTCAGTTCCTTCTTCTTGACCACTTCCTTCAGAGGGAACTTCTTCTTCAGTGTCTCCAGGGGGGCTTGACAGCGGGTGGCCACCGCCAGGGGGCGCTGGAGAGCTGTAGTCAGCCAGGGGTCCATGGGGGGGAGGGGGGCACTGGGGTTCACCGCCCGATGGTGCAGGCACTGTAGTGGGAGAAGTGTGTTTTGTGGGGGGGGTGAAATATGAGGGACAATTAAGACGTAGAAAAGTAATAGCTGATTGAGAACGCGTTACATGGAGAAAGGAGCCCTACCTGGAACAGTCTCTGGTACTGAGGGTTGGGGATGTGGTAACTACCTAGAACAGTCTCTGGTACTGGGGGTTGGAGATGTGGTAACTACCTGGAACAGTCTCTGGTACTGAGGGTTGGAGATGTGGTAACTACCTGGAACAGTCTCTGGTACTGAGGGTTGGGGATGTGGTAACTACCTGGAACAGTCTCTGGTACTGAGGGTTGGAGATGTGGTAACTACCTGGAACAGTCTCTGGTACTGAGGGTTGGAGATGTGGTAACTACCTGGAACAGTCTCTGGTACTGGGGGATGGAGATGTGGTAACTACCTGGAACAGTCTCTGGTACTGGGGGTTGGAGATGTGGTAACTACCTAGAACAGTCTCTGGTACTGAGGATGTGGTAACTACCTAGAACAGTCTCTGGTACTGAGGATGTGGTAACTACCTAGAACAGTCTCTGGTACTGAGGATGTAGTAACTACCTGGAACAGTCTCTGGTACTGAGGGTTGGGGATGTGGTAACTACCTGGAACAGCCTCTGGTACTGAGGGTTGGTGATGTGGTAACTACCTGGAACAGTCTCTGGTACTGAGGGTTGGGGATGTGGTAACTACCTGGAACAGTCTCTGGTACTGAGGGTTGTGGTAACTACCTGGAACAGTCTCTGGTACTGAGGGTTGGGGATGTGGTAACTACCTAGAACAGTCTCTGGTACTGAGGGTTGGGGATGTGGTAACTACCTGGAACAGTCTCTGGTACTGAGGGTTGGGGATGTGGTAACTACCTGGAACAGTCTCTGGTATTGAGGGTTGGGGACGTGGTAACTACCTGGAACAGTCTCTGGTACTGAGGGTTGGGGACGTGGTAACTACCTGGAACAGTCTCTGGTACTGAGGGTTGGGGACGTGGTAACTACCTGGAACAGTCTCTGGTACTGGGGATGTGGTAACTACCTGGAACAGTCTCTGGTACTGGGGATGTGGTAACTACCTGGTACAGCCTCTGGTACTGAGGGTTGGGGACGTGGTAACTACCTGGAACAGTCTCTGGTACTGAGGGTTGGGGATGTGGTAACTACCTGGAACAGTCTCTGGTACTGAGGGTTGAGGATGTGGTAACTACCTGGAACAGTCTCTGGTACTGAGGGTTGATGGGTATGTGGGGTAATGTGGTAACTACCTGGAACAGTCTCTGGTACTGAGGGTTGGAGATGTGGTAACTACCTGGAACAGTCTCTGGTACTGAGGGTTGGGGATGTGGTAACTACCTGGAACAGTCTCTGGTACTGAGGGTTGGGGATGTGGTAACTACCCGGAACAGTCTCTGGTACTGAGGGTTGGAGATGTGGTAACTACCTGGAACAGTCTCTGGTACTGAGGATGTAGTAACTACATGGAACAGTCTCTGGTACTGAGGGTTGGGGATGTGGTAACTACCTAGAACAGTCTCTGGTACTGAGGATGTGGTAACTACCTAGAACAGTCTCTGGTACTGAGGATGTAGTAACTACCTGGAACAGTCTCTGGTAATGAGGGTTGGGGATGTGGTAACTACCTAGAACAGTCTCTGGTACTGAGGATGTGGTAACTACCTGGAACAGTCTCTGGTACTGAGGGTTGGGGACGTGGTAACTACCTGGAACAGTCTCTGGTACTGAGGGTTGGTGATGTGGTAACTACCTGGAACAGTCTCTGGTACTGAGGGTTGGGGATGTGGTAACTACCTGGAACAGTCTCTGGTACTGAGGGTTGTGGTAACTACCTGGAACAGTCTCTGGTACTGAGGGTTGGGGATGTGGTAACTACCTAGAACAGTCTCTGGTACTGAGGGTTGGGGATGTGGTAACTACCTGGAACAGTCTCTGGTACTGAGGGTTGGGGATGTGGTAACTACCTGGAACAGTCTCTGGTACTGAGGGTTGGGGATGTGGTAACTACCTGGAACAGTCTCTGGTACTGAGGGTTGGGGATGTGGTAACTACCTGGAACAGTCTCTGGTACTGAGGATGTAGTAACTACCTGGAACAGTCTCTGGTACTGAGGGTTGAGGATGTGGTAACTACCTGGAACAGTCGCTGGTACTGAGGGTTGGGGATGTGGTAACTACCTGGAAAAGTCTCTGGTACTGAGGGTTGAGGATGTGGTAACTACCTGGAACAGTCTCTGGTACTGAGGATGTAGTAACTACCTGGAACAGTCTCTGGTAATGAGGGTTGGGGATGTGGTAACTACCTAGAACAGTCTCTGGTACTGAGGATGTGGTAACTACCTGGAACAGTCTCTGGTACTGAGGGTTGGGGACGTGGTAACTACCTGGAACAGTCTCTGGTACTGAGGGTTGGTGATGTGGTAACTACCTGGAACAGTCTCTGGTACTGAGGGTTGGGGATGTGGTAACTACCTGGAACAGTCTCTGGTACTGAGGGTTGTGGTAACTACCTGGAACAGTCTCTGGTACTGAGGGTTGGGGATGTGGTAACTACCTAGAACAGTCTCTGGTACTGAGGGTTGGGGATGTGGTAACTACCTGGAACAGTCTCTGGTACTGAGGGTTGGGGATGTGGTAACTACCTGGAACAGTCTCTGGTACTGAGGGTTGGGGATGTGGTAACTACCTGGAACAGTCTCTGGTACTGAGGGTTGGGGATGTGGTAACTACCTGGAACAGTCTCTGGTACTGAGGATGTAGTAACTACCTGGAACAGTCTCTGGTACTGAGGGTTGAGGATGTGGTAACTACCTGGAACAGTCGCTGGTACTGAGGGTTGGGGATGTGGTAACTACCTGGAAAAGTCTCTGGTACTGAGGGTTGAGGATGTGGTAACTACCTGGAACAGTCTCTGGTACTGAGGGTTGGGGATGTGGTAACTACCTGGAACAGTCTCTGGTACTGGGGATGTGGTAACTACCTGGAAAAGTCTCTGGTACTGAGGATGTGGTAACTACCTGGAACAGTCTCTGGTACTGAGGGTTGGGGATGTGGTAACTACCTGGAACAGTCTCTGGTACTGAGGGTTGCGGACGTGGTAACTACCTGGAACAGTCTCTGGTACTGAGGGTTGAGGATGTGGTAACTACCTGGAACAGTCTCTAGTACTGAGGGTTGGGGACGTGGTAACTACCTGGAAAAGTCTCTGGTACTGAGGATGTGGTAACTACCTGGAACAGTCTCTGGTACTGAGGGTTGGGGATGTGGTAACTACCTGGAACAGTCTCTGGTACTGAGGGTTGGGGATGTGGTAACTACCTGGAACAGTCTCTGGTACTGAAGGTTTGGGACGTGGTAACTACCTGGAACAGTCTCTGGTACTGAGGGTTGGGGATGTGGTAACTACCTGGAACAGTCTCTGGTACTGGGGATGTGGTAACTACCTGGAACAGTCTCTGGTACTGGGGACGTGGTAACTACCTGGAACAGTCTCTGGTACTGGGGACGTGGTAACTACCTGGAACAGTCTCTGGTACTGAGGGTTGAGGATGTGGTAACTACCTGGAAAAGTCTCTGGTACTGAGGATATGGTAACTACCTGGAACAGTCTCTGGTACTGAGGGTTGGGGACGTGGTAACTACCTGGAACAGTCTCTGGTACTGAGGGTTGGGGACGTGGTAACTACCTGGAACAGTCTCTGGTACTGAGGGTTGGGGACGTGGTAACTACCTGGAACAGTCTCTGGTACTGGGGATGTGGTAACTACCTGGAACAGTCTCTGGTACTGGGGATGTGGTAACTACCTGGTACAGCCTCTGGTACTGAGGGTTGGGGACGTGCTAACTACCTGGAACAGTCTCTGGTACTGAGGGTTGGGGATGTGGTAACTACCTGGAACAGTCTCTGGTACTGAGGGTTGGGGATGTGGTAACTACCTGGAACAGTCTCTGGTACTGAGGGTTGAGGATGTGGTAACTACCTGGAACAGTCTCTGGTACTGAGGGTTGGAGATGTGGTAACTACCTGGAACAGTCTCTGGTACTGAGGTTTGGGGATGTGGTAAGTACCTGGAACAGTCTCTGGTACTGAGGGTTGGGGATGTGGTAACTACCCGGAACAGTCTCTGGTACTGAGGGTTGGAGATGTGGTAACTACCTGGAACAGTCTCTGGTACTGAGGGTTGGAGATGTGGTAACTACCTGGAACAGTCTCTGGTACTGAGGGTTGGGGATGTGGTAACTACCTGGAACAGTCTCTGGTACTGAGTGCTGGGGATGTGGTAACTACCTAGAACAGTCTCTGGTACTAGGGATGTGGTAACTACCTGGAACAGTCTCTGGTACTGAGGGTTGGGGATGTGGTAACTACCTGGAACAGTCTCTGGTACTGAGGGTTGAGGATGTGGTAACTACCTGGAACAGTCTCTGGTACTGAGGGTTGGAGATGTGGTAACTACCTGGAACAGTCTCTGGTACTGAGGTTTGGGGATGTGGTAAGTACCTGGAACAGTCTCTGGTACTGAGGGTTGGGGATGTGGTAACTACCCGGAACAGTCTCTGGTACTGAGGGTTGGAGATGTGGTAACTACCTGGAACAGTCTCTGGTACTGAGGGTTGAGGATGTGGTAACTACCTGGAACAGTCTCTGGTACTGAGGGTTGGAGATGTGGTAACTACCTGGAACAGTCTCTGGTACTGAGGTTTGGGGATGTGGTAAGTACCTGGAACAGTCTCTGGTACTGAGGGTTGGGGATGTGGTAACTACCCGGAACAGTCTCTGGTACTGAGGGTTGGAGATGTGGTAACTACCTGGAACAGTCTCTGGTACTGAGGGTTGGAGATGTGGTAACTACCTGGAACAGTCTCTGGTACTGAGGGTTGGGGATGTGGTAACTACCTGGAACAGTCTCTGGTACTGAGTGCTGGGGATGTGGTAACTACCTAGAACAGTCTCTGGTACTAGGGATGTGGTAACTACCTGGAACAGTCTCTGGTACTGAGGGTTGGGGATGTGGTAACTACCTGGAACAGTCTCTGGTACTGAGGGTTGGGGATGTGGTAACTACCTGGAACAGTCTCTGGTACTGAGGGTTGGGGATGTGGTAACTACCTGGAACAGTCTCTGGTACTGAGGGTTGGGGATGTGGTAACTACCTGGAACAGTCTCTGGTACTGGGGATGTGGTAACTACCTGGAACAGTCTCTGGTACTGAGGGTTGGGGATGTGGTAACTACCTGGAACAGTCTCTGGTACTGAGGGTTGGGGATGTGGTAACTACCTGGAACAGTCTCTGGTACTGAGGGTTTTGGGATGTGGTAACTACCTGGAACAGTCTCTGGTACTGAGGGTTGGGGATGTGGTTGACTTTGAAGAGGTCTTTTTTCTCTCCATCTTCATCCTCCTCCACCAACATCATGGAGTCAATCAGAGAGTCCACCGCCGACAGCTGGTCCTCTGGGAACAGGAAACAGGAAACACATTGATAAAAAACATTCAAGGAAAATAAAAGCAGTCAGACAATATACTGAGGATAGTGCTTATTGGTTGATCAACTACCTGAGTGGTCCACTAGCCTACCTGAGGTAGTGTACATCCTAGGGCAGGAGTGGTCCACTAGCCTACCTGAGGTAGTGTACATCCTAACAGAGGAGTGGTCCACTAGCCTACCTGAGGGAGTGTACATCCTAACAGAGGAGTGGTCCATTAGCCTAGCTGAGGGAGTGTACATCCTAGGGCAGGAGTGGTCCACTAGCCTACCTGAGGTAGTGTACATCCTAACAGAGGAGTGGTCCACTAGCCTAGCTGAGGGAGTGTACATCCTAACAGAGGAGTGGTCCACTAGCCTAGCTGAGGGAGTGTACATCCTAACAGAGGAGTGGTCCACTAGCCTACCTGAGGTAGTGTACATCCTAACAGAGGAGTGGTCCACTAGCCTAGCTGAGGGAGTGTACATCCTAACAGAGGAGTGGTCAACTAGCCTAGCTGAGGGAGTGTACATCCTAACAGAGGAGTGGTCCACTAGCCTAGCTGAGGGAGTGTACATCCTAACAGAGGAGTGGTCCACTAGCCTAGCTGAGGGAGTGTACATCCTAACAGAGGAGGGGTCCACTAGCCTAGCTGAGGTAGTGTACATCCTAACAGAGGAGTGGTCCACTAGCCTAGCTGAGGGAGTGTACATCCTAGGGCAGGAGTGGTCCACTAGCCTACCTGAGGTAGTGTACATCCTAACAGAGGAGTGGTCCACTAGCCTAGCTGAGGGAGTGTACATCCTAACAGAGGAGTGGTCCACTAGCCTACCTGAGGTAGTGTACATCCTAACAGAGGAGTGGTCCACTAGCCTAGCTGAGGGAGTGTACATCCTAACAGAGGAGTGGTCCACTAGCCTAGCTGAGGGAGTGTACATCCTAACAGAGGAGTGGTCCACTAGCCTAGCTGAGGGAGTGTACATCCTAACAGAGGAGTGGTCCACTAGCCTAGCTGAGGGAGTGTACATCCTAACAGAGGAGGGGTCCACTAGCCTAGCTGAGGTAGTGTACATCCTAACAGAGGAGTGGTCCACTAGCCTAGCTGAGGGAGTGTACATCCTAGGGCAGGAGTGGTCCACTAGCCTACCTGAGGTAGTGTACATCCTAACAGAGGAGTGGTCCACTAGCCTAGCTGAGCGAGTGTACATCCTAACAGAGGAGTGGTCCACTAGCCTAGCTGAGGGAGTGTACATCCTAGGGCAGGAGTGGTCCACTAGCCTACCTGAGGTAGTGTACATCCTAACAGAGGAGTGGTCCACTAGCCTAGCTGAGGGAGTGTACATCCTAGGGCAGGAGTGGTCCACTAGCCTACCTGAGGGAGTGTACATCCTAGGGCAGGAGTGATCCACTAGCCTACCTGAGGGAGTGTACATCCTAACAGAGGAGTGGTCCACTAGCCTAGCTGAGGGAGTGTACATCCTAACAGAGGAGTGGTCCACTAGCCTACCTGAGGTAGTGTACATCCTAACAGAGGAGTGGTCCACTAGCCTAGCTGAGGGAGTGTACATCCTAACAGAGGAGTGGTCCACTAGCCTAGCTGAGGGAGTGTACATCCTAACAGAGGAGTGGTCCACTAGCCTAGCTGAGGGAGTGTACATCCTAACAGAGGAGTGGTCCACTAGCCTAGCTGAGGGAGTGTACATCCTAACAGAGGAGGGGTCCACTAGCCTAGCTGAGGTAGTGTACATCCTAACAGAGGAGTGGTCCACTAGCCTAGCTGAGGGAGTGTACATCCTAGGGCAGGAGTGGTCCACTAGCCTACCTGAGGTAGTGTACATCCTAACAGAGGAGTGGTCCACTAGCCTAGCTGAGCGAGTGTACATCCTAACAGAGGAGTGGTCCACTAGCCTAGCTGAGGGAGTGTACATCCTAGGGCAGGAGTGGTCCACTAGCCTACCTGAGGTAGTGTACATCCTAACAGAGGAGTGGTCCACTAGCCTAGCTGAGGGAGTGTACATCCTAGGGCAGGAGTGGTCCACTAGCCTACCTGAGGGAGTGTACATCCTAGGGCAGGAGTGATCCACTAGCCTACCTGAGGGAGTGTACATCCTAACAGAGGAGTGGTCCACTAGCCTAGCTGAGGGAGTGTACATCCTAACAGAGGAGTGGTCCACTAGCCTAGCTGAGGGAGTGTACATCCTAGGGCAGGAGTGGTCCACTAGCCTACCTGAGGGAGTGTACATCCTAGGGCAGGAGTGGTCCACTAGCCTACCTGAGGGAGTGTACATCCTAGGGCAGGAGTGGTCCACTAGCCTAGCTGAGGGAGTGTACATCCTAGGGCAGGAGTGGTCCACTAGCCTACCTGAGGGAGTGTACATCTTAGCAGAGGAGTGATCCACTAGCCTACCTGAGGGAGTGTACATCCTAGGGCAGGAGTGGTCCACTAGCCTACCTGAGGGAGTGTACATCCTAGGGCAGGAGTGGTCCACTAGCCTAGCTGAGGGAGTGTACATCCTAACAGAGGAGTGGTCCACTAGCCTAGCTGAGGGAGTGTACATCCTAGGGCAGGAGTGGTCCACTAGCCTACCTGAGGGAGTGTACATCCTAGGGCAGGAGTGGTCCACTAGCCTAGCTGAGGGAGTGTACATCTTAGCAGAGGAGTGATCCACTAGCCTACCTGAGGGAGTGTACATCCTAGGGCAGGAGTGGTCCACTAGCCTACCTGAGGGAGTGTACATCCTAGGGCAGGAGTGGTCCACTAGCCTACCTGAGGGAGTGTACTTCTTGTTGTTCTCCAGAGAAGGGAAGCTGTACTGCCTCAGATCTTCCATGAACGGAAGCTGAACATACACCAGACACTAAGAACACAGAAGGTTCTAGAGTTAGCCCAATGGCGTCTGGTCCAAAACAGTGCACCATAAAGGGAATAGGGTATGACTCACCTCATACTTCTCCTTAATACAAGGGAAGGCTGCTCCTACTTGTGGGTTTCCATTGCGGGCGTAAACATACCTCACCACCGCCACCATCTTGAGGTCATCCAGAGCACGGATCAGACCTGAGAGAGCTACACCTGCATGCTGAGCTCAGACAGACAGGCAGACAGACACAGGCAGACAGACACAGGCAGGCAGACAGACAAGCAGGCAGACAGACACACAGACACAGGCAGGCAGACAGACACAGGCAGACAGACAGAGAAGCAGGCAGACAGACACAGGCAGGCAGACAGACACAGGCAGACAGACAGACAAGCAGGCAGACAGACACACAGACACAGGCAGACAGAGAAAATGAGTATGAAGACAAGTCCCTCTCTTGATTCAATAACATCCGGTCACTATTCTCACCTCATCATCTTTAGGGGCGAACACCTTGAGGACCTGATTCCCCACGAACTGGTGTCTGTTGATCTGTAGCAGAACAACACAGGTTAGAGGGACTGTTGATCTGTAGCAGAACAATACAGGTTAGAGGGACTGTTGGTCTGTATCAGAACAATACAGGTTAGAGGGACTGTTGGTCTGTAGCAGAACAATACAGGTTAGAGGGACTGTTGGTCTGTAGCAGAACAATACAGGTTAGAGGGACTGTTGGTCTGTAGCAGAACAATACAGGTTAGAGGGTCTGTAGCAGAACAATACAGGTTAGAGGGTCTGTATCAGAACAATACAGGTTAGAGGGACTGTTGGTCTGTAGCAGAACAACACAGGTTAGAGGGTCTGTTGGTCTGTATCAGAACAATACAGGTTAGAGGGACTGTTGGTCTGTAGCAGAACAATACAGGTTAGAGGGACTGTTGGTCTGTAGCAGAACAATACAGGTTAGAGGGACTGTTGGTCTGTATCAGAACAATACAAGTTAGAGGGACTGTTGGTCTGTATCAGAACAATACAGGTTAGAGGGACTGTAGCAGAACAATACAGGTTAGAGGGACTGTAGCAGAACAATACAGGTTAGAGGGACTGTATCAGAACAATACAGGTTAGAGGGACTGTTGGTCTGTATCAGAACAACACAGGTTAGAGGGACTGTTGATCTGTAGCAGAACAATACAGGTTAGAGGGACTGTTGGTCTGTATCAGAACAATACAGGTTAGAGAGACTGTTGGTCTGTAGCAGAACAATACAGGTTAGAGGGACTGTTGGTCTGTATCAGAACAATACAGGTTACAGGGACTGTTGGTCTGTATCAGAACAATACAGGTTAGAGGGAATGTAGCAGAACAATACAGGTTAGAGGGACTGTTGGTCTGTATCAGAACAATACAGGTTAGAGGGACTGTAGCAGAACAATACAGGTTAGAGGGTCTGTTGGTCTGTAGCAGAACAATACAGGTTAGAGGGACTGTTGGTCTGTATCAGAACAATACAGGTTAGAGGGACTGTTGGTCTGTAGCAGAACAACACAGGTTAGAGGGACTGTTGGTCTGTAGCAGAACAACACAGGTTAGAGGGACTGTAGCAGAACAATACAGGTTAGAGGGACTGTATCAGAACAATACAGGTTAGAGGGACTGTTGGTCTGTATCAGAACAACACAGGTTAGAGGGACTGTTGATCTGTAGCAGAACAATACAGGTTAGAGGGACTGTTGGTCTGTATCAGAACAATACAGGTTAGAGAGACTGTTGGTCTGTAGCAGAACAATACAGGTTAGAGGGACTGTTGGTCTGTATCAGAACAATACAGGTTACAGGGACTGTTGGTCTGTATCAGAACAATACAGGTTAGAGGGAATGTAGCAGAACAATACAGGTTAGAGGGACTGTTGGTCTGTATCAGAACAATACAGGTTAGAGGGACTGTAGCAGAACAATACAGGTTAGAGGGTCTGTTGGTCTGTAGCAGAACAATACAGGTTAGAGGGACTGTTGGTCTGTATCAGAACAATACAGGTTAGAGGGACTGTTGGTCTGTAGCAGAACAACACAGGTTAGAGGGACTGTTGGTCTGTAGCAGAACAACACAGGTTAGAGGGACTGTAGCAGAACAACACAGGTTAGAGGGACTGTTGGTCTGTAGCAGAACAACACAGGTTAGAGGGACTGTAGCAGAACAATACAGGTTAGAGGGACTGTTGGTCTGTATCAGAACAATACAGGTTAGAGGGTCTGTTGGTCTGTATCAGAACAATACAGGTTAGAGGGACTGTTGGTCTGTATCAGAACAATACAGGTTAGAGGGACTGTTGGTCTGTAGCAGAACAATACAGGTTAGAGGGACTGTATCAGAACAACACAGGTTAGAGGGACTGTAGCAGAACAACACAGGTTAGAGGGACTGTATCAGAACAACACAGGTTAGAGGGACTGTTGGTCTGTATCAGAACAATACAGGTTAGAGGGTCTGTTGGTCTGTAGCAGAACAATACAGGTTAGAGGGACTGTAGCAGAACAATACAGGTTAGAGGGACTGTTGGTCTGTATCAGAACAATACAGGTTAGAGGGACTGTAGCAGAACAATACAGGTTAGAGGGACTGTTGGTCTGTAGCAGAACAATACAGGTTAGAGGGACTGTTGATCTGTATCAGAACAATACAGGTTAGAGGGACTGTTGGTCTGTAGCAGAACAATACAGGTTAGAGGGTCTGTTGGTCTGTAGCAGAACAATACAGGTTACAGGGACTGTAGCAGAACAATACAGGTTAGAGGGACTGTTGGTCTGTAGCAGAACAACAGGTTAGAGGGACTGTTGATCTGTAGCAGAACAATACAGGTTAGAGGGACTGTTGGTCTGTAGCAGAACAATACAGGTTAGAGGGACTGTAGCAGAACAATACAGGTTAGAGGGACTGTAGCAGAACAATACAGGTTAGAGGGACTGTTGGTCTGTAGCAGAACAATACAGGTTAGAGGGACTGTAGCAGAACAACACAGGTTAGAGGGACTGTAGCAGAACAATACAGGTTAGAGGGACTGTATCAGAACAATACAGGTTAGAGGGACTGTATCAGAACAATACAGGTTAGAGGGACTGTATCAGAACAATACAGGTTAGAGGGACTGTTGGTCTGTAGCAGAACAATACAGGTTAGAGGGACTGTAGCAGAACAACACAGGTTAGAGGGACTGTAGCAGAACAATACAGGTTAGAGGGACTGTATCAGAACAATACAGGTTAGAGGGACTGTTGGTCTGTATCAGAACAATACAGGTTAGAGGGTCTGTATCAGAACAATACAGGTTAGAGGGACTGTTGGTCTGTAGCAGAACAATACAGGTTAGAGGGACTGTTGGTCTGTATCAGAACAATACAGGTTAGAGGGACTGTATCAGAACAATACAGGTTAGAGGGTCTGTTGGTCTGTATCAGAACAATACAGGTTAGAGGGTCTGTATCAGAACAATACAGGTTAGAGGGTCTGTTGGTCTGTATCAGAACAATACAGGTTAGAGGGACTGTTGGTCTGTATCAGAACAATACAGGTTAGAGGGACTGTTGGTCTGTAGCAGAACAATACAGGTTAGAGGGTCTGTATCAGAACAATACAGGTTAGAGGGTCTGTATCAGAACAATACAGGTTAGAGGGTCTGTTGGTCTGTATCAGAACAATACAGGTTAGAGGGTCTGTTGGTCTGTATCAGAACAATACAGGTTAGAGGGACTGTTGGTCTGTAGCAGAACAATACAGGTTAGAGGGTCTGTATCAGAACAATACAGGTTAGAGGGTCTGTATCAGAACAATACAGGTTAGAGGGTCTGTTGGTCTGTATCAGAACAATACAGGTTAGAGGGTCTGTTGGTCTGTATCAGAACAATACAGGTTAGAGGGACTGTTGGTCTGTAGCAGAACAATACAGGTTAGAACAATACAGGTCTGTATCAGAACAACACAGGTTAGAGGGTCTGTATCAGAACAATACAGGTTAGAGGGTCTGTTGGTCTGTATCAGAACAATACAGGTTAGAGGGTCTGTTGGTCTGTATCAGAACAATACAGGTTAGAGGGACTGTTGGTCTGTAGCAGAACAATACAGGTTAGAGGGTCTGTATCAGAACAATACAGGTTAGAGGGTCTGTATCAGAACAATACAGGTTAGAGGGACTGTATCAGAACAACACAGGTTAGAGGGTCTGTTGGTCTGTATCAGAACAACACAGGTTAGAGGGACTGTTGGTCTGTAGCAGAACAATACAGGTTAGAGGGTCTGTATCAGAACAATACAGGTTAGAGGGTCTGTATCAGAACAACACAGGTTAGAGGGTCTGTATCAGAACAATACAGGTTAGAGGGTCTGTTGGTCTGTATCAGAACAATACAGGTTAGAGGGACTGTTGGTCTGTATCAGAACAATACAGGTTAGAGGGTCTGTATCAGAACAACACAGGTTAGAGGGTCTGTATCAGAACAACACAGGTTAGAGGGTCTGTATCAGAACAATACAGGTTAGAGGGTCTGTATCAGAACAACACAGGTTAGAGGGTCTGTATCAGAACAATACAGGTTAGAGGGTCTGTTGGTCTGTATCAGAACAATACAGGTTAGAGGGACTGTATCAGAACAACACAGGTTAGAGGGTCTGTTGGTCTGTATCAGAACAACACAGGTTAGAGGGACTGTTGGTCTGTAGCAGAACAATACAGGTTAGAGGGTCTGTATCAGAACAATACAGGTTAGAGGGTCTGTATCAGAACAACACAGGTTAGAGGGTCTGTATCAGAACAACACAGGTTAGAGGGTCTGTATCAGAACAATACAGGTTAGAGGGACTGTTGGTCTGTATCAGAACAATACAGGTTAGAGGGTCTGTTGGTCTGTATCAGAACAACACAGGTTAGAGGGTCTGTATCAGAACAACACAGGTTAGAGGGTCTGTATCAGAACAACACAGGTTAGAGGGTCTGTATCAGAACAATACAGGTTAGAGGGTCTGTATCAGAACAATACAGGTTAGAGGGTCTGTATCAGAACAATACAGGTTAGAGGGTCTGTTGGTCTGTATCAGAACAATACAGGTTAGAGGGTCTGTATCAGAACAACACAGGTTAGTCTGTATCAGAACAATACAGGTTAGAGGGTCTGTATCAGAACAACACAGGTTAGAGGGTCTGTATCAGAACAATACAGGTTAGAGGGTCTGTTGGTCTGTATCAGAACAATACAGGTTAGAGGGTCTGTATCAGAACAATACAGGTTAGAGGGTCTGTATCAGAACAATACAGGTTAGAGGGTCTGTATCAGAACAACACAGGTTAGAGGGTCTGTATCAGAACAATACAGGTTAGAGGGTCTGTATCAGAACAACACAGGTTAGAGGGTCTGTATCAGAACAATACAGGTTAGAGGGTCTGTATCAGAACAACACAGGTTAGAGGGTCTGTATCAGAACAATACAGGTTAGAGGGTCTGTATCAGAACAACACAGGTTAGAGGGTCTGTATCAGAACAACACAGGTTAGAGGGTCTGTATCAGAACAATACAGGTTAGAGGGTCTGTATCAGAACAATACAGGTTAGAGGGTCTGTTGGTCTGTATCAGAACAACACAGGTTAGAGGGTCTGTATCAGAACAACACAGGTTAGAGGGTCTGTATCAGAACAACACAGGTTAGAGGGTCTGTTGGTCTGTATCAGAACAACACAGGTTAGAGGGTCTGTATCAGAACAACACAGGTTAGAGGGTCTGTATCAGAACAACACAGGTTAGAGGGACTGTTGGTCTGTATCAGAACAATACAGGTTAGAGGGTCTGTTGGTCTGTATCAGAACAATACAGGTTAGAGGGTCTGTATCAGAACAATACAGGTTAGAGGGTCTGTATCAGAACAATACAGGTTAGAGGGTCTGTATCAGAACAACACAGGTTAGAGGGTCTGTATCAGAACAACACAGGTTAGAGGGTCTGTATCAGAACAATACAGGTTAGAGGGTCTGTATCAGAACAATACAGGTTAGAGGGTCTGTATCAGAACAATACAGGTTAGAGGGTCTGTATCAGAACAATACAGGTTAGAGGGTCTGTATCAGAACAACACAGGTTAGAGGGTCTGTTGGTCTGTATCAGAACAACACAGGTTAGAGGGTCTGTATCAGAACAACACAGGTTAGAGGGTCTGTATCAGAACAACACAGGTTAGAGGGTCTGTATCAGAACAACACAGGTTAGAGGGTCTGTATCAGAACAATACAGGTTAGAGGGTCTGTTGGTCTGTATCAGAACAATACAGGTTAGAGGGTCTGTATCAGAACAATACAGGTTAGAGGGTCTGTTGGTCTGTATCAGAACAACACAGGTTAGAGGGTCTGTATCAGAACAATACAGGTTAGAGGGTCTGTATCAGAACAACACAGGTTAGAGGGTCTGTATCAGAACAATACAGGTTAGAGGGTCTGTATCAGAACAATACAGGTTAGAGGGTCTGTATCAGAACAATACAGGTTAGAGGGTCTGTATCAGAACAATACAGGTTAGAGGGTCTGTATCAGAACAATACAGGTTAGAGGGTCTGTATCAGAACAATACAGGTTAGAGGGTCTGTATCAGAACAATACAGGTTAGAGGGTCTGTATCAGAACAACACAGGTTAACAATACAGGTTAGAGGGTCTGTACAGGTTAGAGGGTGTTGGTCTGTATCAGAACAATACAGGTTAGAGGGTCTGTATCAGAACAATACAGGTTAGAGGGTCTGTATCAGAACAATACAGGTTAGAGGGTCTGTATCAGAACAATACAGGTTAGAGGGTCTGTATCAGAACAATACAGGTTAGAGGGTCTGTATCAGAACAATACAGGTTAGAGGGTCTGTTGGTCTGTATCAGAACAATACAGGTTAGAGGGTCTGTATCAGAACAACACAGGTTAGAGGGTCTGTATCAGAACAATACAGGTTAGAGGGTCTGTATCAGAACAACACAGGTTAGAGGGTCTGTATCAGAACAATACAGGTTAGAGGGTCTGTATCAGAACAATACAGGTTAGAGGGTCTCTGTATCAGAACAACACAGGTTAGAGGGTCTGTATCAGAACAATACAGGTTAGAACAATACAGGGTCTGTATCAGAACAATACAGGTTAGAGGGTCTGTATCAGAACAATACAGGTTAGAGGGTGTATCTTAGTCTGTATCAGAACAACACAGGTTAGAGGGTCTGTATCAGAACAACACAGGTTAGAGGGACTGTTGGTCTGTATCAGAACAATACAGGTTAGAGGGTCTGTTGGTCTGTATCAGAACAATACAGGTTAGAGGGTCTGTATCAGAACAATACAGGTTAGAGGGTCTGTCTGTATCAGAACAATACAGGTTAGAGGGTCTGTTGGTCTGTATCAGAACAACACAGGTTAGGTTAGGGGTCTGTATCAGAACAATACAGGTCTGTATCAGAACAATACAGGTTAGAGGGTCTGTATCAGAACAATACAGGTTAGAGGGTCTGTATCAGAACAACACAGGTTAGAGGGTCTGTATCAGAACAATACAGGTTAGAGGGTCTGTTGGTCTGTATCAGAACAATACAGGTTAGAGGGTCTGTATCAGAACAATACAGGTTAGAGGGTCTGTATCAGAACAACACAGGTTAGAGGGTCTGTATCAGAACAATACAGGTTAGAGGGTCTGTATCAGAACAATACAGGTTAGAGGGTCTGTATCAGAACAATACAGGTTAGAGGGTCTGTATCAGAACAATACAGGTTAGAGGGTCTGTTGGTCTGTATCAGAACAATACAGGTTAGAGGGTCTGTATCAGAACAACACAGGTTAGAGGGTCTGTATCAGAACAATACAGGTTAGAGGGTCTGTATCAGAACAATACAGGTTAGAGGGTCTGTATCAGAACAATACAGGTTAGAGGGTCTGTATCAGAACAACACAGGTTAGAGGGTCTGTATCAGAACAACACAGGTTAGAGGGTCTGTATCAGAACAACACAGGTTAGAGGGTCTGTATCAGAACAATACAGGTTAGAGGGTCTGTATCAGAACAACACAGGTTAGAGGGTCTGTATCAGAACAACACAGGTTAGAGGAACAACACAGGTCTGTATCAGAACAACACAGGTTAGAGGGTCTGTATCAGAACAACACAGGTTAGAGGGTCTGTATCAGAACAACACAGGTTAGAGGGTCTGTATCAGAACAACACAGGTTAGAGGGTCTGTATCAGAACAACACAGGTTAGAGGGTCTGTATCAGAACAATACAGGTTAGAGGGTAAAGGTTAAACCTATTGATATACAATCTCTTTTGTAAGAAAATACCTGTTTAATTGCATTGAGAGCAATTCCCTCGCTCCACTTGATAAGACTATGTGTACATCCCAAATGGCACCCTATTCCCTATAGTGCACTGGTCCAAAGTAGTGCACTACATAGGGTATAGGGTGACGTTTGGGATGTAATCTATATGCTTTTTGTGAGTCGGTTAGACAGGAAACAGCAGCTGTATTACCATGTTCTGTTTGGTGAAGCCCAGCACAGCAAAACTCTTCCCATCTGTCTTGTACTTCATCTGGTCTTGGTCAACTTTGGAGAAGGGGACGATGTCACTGCCATACCGATACCCTTTAGAGAGGAGAGGAAGAACAGAGGAAGAGTGAAGTTCTCCCTTTAGAGAGGAGGAGAGGACGAGTGGAGGTCTCCCTTTAGAGAGGAAAGAGGAAGAGTGGAGTTCTCCCTTTAGAGAGGAGAGGAAGAACAGAGGAAGAGTGGAGTTCTCCCATTAGAGAGGAGGAGAGGACGAGTGGAGTTCTCCCTTTAGAAAGGAAGAACAGAGGAAGAGTGGAGTTCTCCCTTTAGAGAGGAGAGGAAGAACAGAGGAAGAGTGAAGTTCTCCCTTTAGAGAGGAAGAACAGAGGAAGAGTGGAGTTCTCCCTTTAGAGAGGAAGAACAGAGGAAGAGTGGAGTTCTCCCTTTAGAGAGGAGAGGAAGAACAGAGGAAGAGTGAAGTTCTCCCTTTAGAGAGGAAGAACAGAGGAAGAGTGGAGTTCTCCCTTTAGAGAGGAAGAACAGAGGAAGAGTGGAGGTCTCCCTTTAGAGAGGAAAGAGGAAGAGTGGAGTTCTCCCTTTAGAGAGGAGAGGAAGAACAGAGGAAGAGTGGAGTTCTCCCATTAGAGAGGAGGAGAGGACGAGTGGAGTTCTCCCTTTAGAGAGGAAGAACAGAGGAAGAGTGGAGTTCTCCCTTTAGAGAGGAGAGGAAGAACAGAGGAAGAGTGAAGTTCTCCCTTTAGAGAGGAAGAACAGAGGAAGAGTGGAGTTCTCCCTTTAGAGAGGAATAACAGAGGAAGAGTGGAGTTCTCCCTTTAGAGAGGAGAGGAAGAACAGAGGAAGAGTGGAGTTCTCCCTTTAGAGAGGAAGAACAGAGGAAGAGTGAAGTTCTCCCTTTAGAGAGGAAGAACAGAGGAAGAGTGGAGTTCTCCCTTTAGAGAGGAAGAACAGAGGAAGAGTGGAGTTCTCCCTTTAGAGAGGAAGAACAGAGGAAGAGTGGAGTTCTCCCTTTAGAGAGGAGAGGAAGAACAGAGGAAGAGTGAAGTTCTCCCTTTAGAGAGGAAGAACAGAGGAGTTCTCCCTTTAGAGAGGAAGAACAGAGGAAGAGTGAAGTTCTCCCTTTAGAGAGGAGAGGAAGAGGTAAGTTCTCCCTTTAGAGAGGAGACGAAGATGCTCTCATCCAGTCTCCATCTCACCTTGGAACCGTCCATGAACTTGTTCTACCAGTCAAAGGTTTCTTGACCCTTGTAAAAACGACTACTGAATGGACGGCAGGAACCTAGCCGTTTGAGACAACACTCGTATTACTGAATGGATGGCAGGAACCTAGCCGTTTGAGACAACACTCGTATTACTGAATGGATGGCAGGAACCTGGCCGTTTGAGACAACACTCGTATTACTGAATGGATGGCAGGAACCTGGCCGTTTGAGACAACACTCGTATTACTGAATGGATGGCAGGAACCTGGCCGTTTGAGACAACACTCGTATTACTGAATGGAATGGATGGCAGGAACCTGGCCGTTTGAGACAACACTCGTATTACTGAATGGATGGCAGGAACCTGGCCGTTTGAGACAACACTCGTATTACTGAATGGATGGCAGGAACCTGGCCGTTTGAGACAACACTCGTATTACTGAATGGATGGCAGGAACCTGGCCGTTTGAGACAACACTGAATGGATGGCAGGAACCTGGCCAACACTCGAGAATGGATGGCAAACACGTTTGAGACAACACTATTACTGAATGGATGGCAGGAACCTGGCCGTTTGAGACAACACTCGTATTACTGAATGGATGGCAGGAACCTGGCCGTTTGAGACAACACTCGTATTACTGAATGGATGGCAGGAACCTACTGAATGGATGGCAGGAACCTGGCCGTTTGAGACAACACTCGTATTACTGAATGGATGGCAGGAACCTGGCCGTTTGAGACAACACTCGTATTACTGAATGGATGGCAGGAACCTAGCCGTTTGAGACAACACTCGTATCACACACAGCTTTACTTCCTGATTTCTCTCACCTTGTATGGTGTCGTCTTTCTGTACCTCGGTCTCTTCGTCATCGTTCAGACAGTAAACTACATCTCTTTTTATGTCGTCTTTCTGGTGTGTCTGAGCATCTACCACCGACCACGACTTCCTGGGTCTCTCCTCACATACCTGCAAGGGTCAGACAGTCACTACACTAATTCACATCTTTCAGTTCCTGCTTCGGGGACAGTCTGTCAGAGTAATAAGATCAGACCCTCCCCGTCCCCTGGACGACACGTTCGGACCCTCCCTGGTCAACAGTAGTGCACTGAATAGGGTGCTATTCAAGAGACAGTGATACTCTACTTACTGCTTTGTAGCCAACGATCTTGATGGGCAGAGAGCTGCCGATGGTCAGAGTACAGGGCCAGGCCATGGGTCTCTTCTCAACACGTTTAAACACAGACAACTTCTCTATAGCATCACTGCAAGACAGAGAGGAGAGAAGACTGTCAGAGCAGGACAACCTCAGTCTATGTGTGGCATTAGAATATAGCCTCAAACTCAGAGCTTTGTCCCAAATGACTCCCAATAGCGCCCCTCTACCACCCTCTAGTCCCCCCCTACCACCCTATAGGCCCCCTCTACCACCCTATAGGCCCCTCTACCACCCTATAGGCCCCCTCCACCACCCTATAGCCCCCCTCCACCACCCTATAGGCCCCCTCCCTATAGGTCTTCTCTACCACCCTATAGGCCCCCACCACCCTATAGCCCCCCACCCCCTCAACCACCCTATGGGTCCCCCACTCCACAACCCTATAGGTCTTCTCTACCACCCTATAGGCCCCCACCACCCTATAGCCCCCTCTACCACCCTATAGCCCCCCTTCCACCACCCTATAGGTCCCCTCTGCCACCCTATAGGTCCCCCTCCACCACCCTATAGCCCCCCTCCACCACCCTTTTGGTCCCCCTCCACCACCCTATAGGTCCCCTCCACCAACCTATAGGCCCCCTCCACCACCCTATAGGCCCCCTCCACCACCCTATAGGCCCCCCCCACCACCCTATAGGCCCCCTCCACCACCCTATAGGCCCCCCTCCACCACCCTATAGGCCCCCCCTCTCTACCAACCCTATAGGCCCCCTAGACCACCCTCCAGGCCCCCTAGACCACCCTCCAGGCCCCCTCCAGCCCCCCTAGACCACCCTCCAGGCCCCCCTAGACCACCCTCCAGGCCCCCCTAGACCACCCTCCAGGCCCTGGTCAGAAATACAGCACAATATAAGGAATAGGGTAACATCTGGATTGCAGACCCCAGTGACTTCCTACCTGAAGGTGTAGACTTCCTCCAGACCGTCCTCTTCATCCAGAGACATCATGACCTGCTTGGTCATCTCCAGCCCCTGCTGCTGCTCTCTGGACAGAGCTTTACCCCCGTGAGGGGGGTTGGAACCGCCTCCATCTACAGGGAAGGGTAGGCTGGAGGAACAGAGGTAAGGGGTCAGTTTGGAGTCATTCCGTGACTGTCCCCCAAATCGCCAGAGCCTGGCCAAAAGTACTGCATTATACAGGAAATATGATGCCATTTCAGATGAAGCGCAGATGAAGCATTGAGTCATTGTAGATGCACTCAATGCTTCCATGATATACGACAAGCCATTCGAGATCTCTACAGTAGAATAACACATAGACACACAAGAACTGCAGAGTGATCCCGGCTCTCTTCAGGTTGCCTATGATAATGTCCAGCTGGTCAGGACTGCTCGGTGTGTTCAGGTCTGTGAGCATGACGATGTTCAGACGCTCATATTTCTTCCCCCTGAAGAACAGTCAAACAGAACAGAGTTACATAGGAAACATGATCACCCACGAACCAAATCAGAACGCAGTAGCTCCTCCAATGGGGTCCTTTTTGTCATTTACAATCATTCTGGTAACACTTTACTTGACACCCAGCGTCATAACCTGTCATAACAGCTGATACCACCCTATTGCCATGAGGTCATAACACTCACAACCCATATATTTACACCTGTTGGGCCATAAAAGAACGCAATTTAAGTCACGTCAGACCAAAGGGCATATTTCCACCGGTCTAATGTCCATTGCTCGTGTTTCTTGGCCCAAGCAAGCCTCGTCTTCTTATTGGTGTCCTTTAGTAGTGGTTTCTTTGCAGCAATTTGACCATGAAGGCCTGATTCACGCAGTCTCATCTGAACAGTTGATGTTGAGATGTGTCTGTTACTGGAACTCCATGAAGCATTTATTTGGGCTGTAATTCTGAGGCTGGTAACTCTAATGAACTTATCCTCTGCAGCAGAGGTAACTCTGGGTCTTCCTTTCCTGTGGCGGTCCTCATGAGAGACAGTTAACTCTAATGAACTTATCCTCTGCAGCAGAGGTAACTCTGGGTCTTCCTTTCCTGTGGCGGTCCTCATGAGAGCCAGTTAACTCTAATGAACTTATCCACTGCAGCAGAGGGAACTGTAATGAACGTATCCTCTGCAGCAGAGGGAACTGTAATGAACTTATCCTCTGCAGCAGAGGGAACTCTGGGTCTTCCTTTCCTGTGGAGGTCCTTGTGAGAGCCAGTTTCATCACAGCGCTTCATGGTTTTTGCGACAGCACTTGAAGAAACGTTCAAAGTTCTTGAAACGTTCCGGTTTGACTGACCTTCATGTCTTAAAGTAATGGACTGTCGTTTCTCTTTGCTTATTTGAGCTGTTCTTGCCATAATATGGACTTGGTCTTTTACTAAATAGGGTTATCTTCTATTTACCAATCCTACCGTGTCACAACACAAGTGATTGGCTCAAACGCATTAAGGAGGAAAGAAATTCCACAAATGAGCTTTTAACAACATACACCTGTTAATTGAAAAGCATTCCAGGTGACTACCTTATGAAACTGGTTGAGAGAATGCCAAGAGTGCAAAGCTGTCATCAAGGCAAAGGGTGGCTACTTTGACGAACCTCAAATATAAAATATATTTTGATTTGTTTAACACTAACACTTCCATATGTGTTACTTCATAGTGTTGATGTGTTCATTATTATTCTACAATGTAGAAAACAGTAGAAATAAAGAAAAACCCGTGAATGAGTAGGTGTTCTAAAACATGAGTAGGTGTTCTAAAACATGAGTAGGTGTTCTAAAACATGAGTAGGTGTTCTAAAACATTAGTAGGTGTTCTAAAACATGAGTAGGTGTTCTAAAACATTAGTAGGTGTTCTAAAACATTAGTAGGTGTTCTAAAACATGAGTAGGTGTTCTAAAACATTAGTAGGTGTTCTAAAACATGAGTAGGTGTTCTAAAACATTAGTAGGTGTTCTAAAACATTAGTAGGTGTGTCCTAACTTTTGGCTGGTAGTGTGTGTGTCATGACTGTGTTATGACCAAGTTATGTCAGCTGTTATGACATTGTGACATGGTTATGACGCTGGGTGTCAGGTAAAGTCTCACCATAATATATTGATTAGATGTTCTTATCCAGTCTTACCATAATATATTGATTAGATGTTCTTATCCAGTCTCACCATAATATATTGCTTAGATGTTCTTATCCAGTCTTACCATAATATATTGATTAGATGTTCCTATCCAGTCTTACCCTAATAATATATTGATTAGATGTTCTTATCCAGTCTCACCATAATATATTGCTTAGATGTTCTTATCCAGTCTTACCATAATATATTGATTAGATGTTCCTATCCAGTCTTACCATAATATATTGATTAGATGTTCTTATCCAGTCTTACCCTAATAATATATTGATTAGATGTTCCTATCCAGTCTTACCCTAATAATATATTGATTAGATGTTCTTATCCAGTCTTACCATAATATATTGATTAGATGTTCCTATCCAGTCTTACCCTAATAATATATTGATTAGATGTTCTTATCCAGTCTTACCATAATATATTGATTAGATGTTCCTATCCTGTCTTACCATAATATATTGATTAGATGTTCTTATCCAGTCTTACCATAATATATTGATTAGATGTTCTTATCCAGTCTCCCCATAATATATTGATTAGATGTTCCTATCCAGTCTTACCATAATATATTGATTAGATGTTCTTATCCAGTCTTACCATAATATATTGATTAGATGTTCTTATCCAGTCTCCCCATAATATATTGATTAGATGTTCTTATCCAGTCTTACCATAATATATTGATTAGATGTTCTTATCCAGTCTTACCCTAATAATATATTGATTAGATGTTCTTATCCAGTCTTACCATAATATATTGATTAGATGTTCTTATCCAGTCTCCCCATAATATATTGATTAGATGTTCTTATCCAGTCTTACCATAATATATTGATTTGATGTTCTTATCCAGTCTTACCCTAATATTATGATTAGATGTTCCTATCCAGTCTTACCATAATATATTGATTAGATGTTCTTATCCAGTCTTACCCTAATAATATATTGATTAGATGTTCTTATCCAGTCTTACCATAATATATTGATTAGATGTTCTTATCCAAAGCCGCTTAAAGTGATGCATGTATAACCTTTTGGGGGGATAGTGGGAGCGGGAATTGAACCCACTCTCCCCGCATTGCAAGAGCCATGTTCGACCAACTGAGCTACAGAAGATTTGCTTGAGTAAGCCAATTTGGTATTCTATTATCAAAGTAGAGATATTTTGTTTCCCTTTCACACAGAATGATCTAGCTGTGTGAAACAGATTACTTACAGAGTTTCGTTCTGAAGCAGGTCCATGCATACAACTAGAGCATCCAGCCCTGAGCCAACAGTGGTTAAGGAAACAAGTCAGTCCGTTAACAGCAACACAGTTAATCAAGGTCAAATTAACGGTTCACACACTGACCACGGCCTAACAGCAGAAACATTTATTTTGCACGTTGCCTATTAAATGACTAGCATAAAATAACTGAAATTATATATATATATATATATATATATATATAATGGTTTAAAAACACCATGTCAACAGTGCTGTCTGCTGAAGGAGTGAGCTGTGGTCAGTCAAAGGAAGGATACAGTCAGCCTGTTGACTACCAGGGTGCACATCATTCTGGATCTCTTCCAGCAGCTCAAAGTTTGGGATCATGAGTTGGCGGTGTACTGAGATGTTCTGGTACTGGTCGTCTTTAGCTAGGTTGTTCTTAGTGTTGTCTGACCCAAACAGCACCAGACCCAGCTCATCTTTGTTCTCAGCAAACACCTACAGGAAAGACAGTCCCAAATGACAGCACATTCCTTACATATCGCACTACCTCTGACCAGGGCCCAGGGTTCTCTAAGTGGGGCCTGCCGAGGTACGGCAGAGGATTCTCTAAGCGGGGCCTGCCGAGGTACGGCAGAGGATTCTCTAAGCGGGGTCTGCCGAGGTACGGCAGAGGATTCTCTAAGCGGGGCCTGCCGAGGTACGGCAGAATATTCTCTAAGTGGGGCCTGCCGAGGTACGGCAGAGGATTCTCTAAGCGGGGCCTGCCGAGGTACGGCAGAGGATTCTCTAAGTGGGGCCTGCCGAGGTACGGCAGAGGATTCTCTAAGTGGGGCCTGTGGGGCCTGCCGAGGTACGGCAGAGGATTCTCTAAGTGGGGCCTGCCGAGGTACGGCAGAGGATTCTCTAAGCGGGGCCTGCCGAGGTACGGCAGAGGATTCTCTAAGCGGGGCCTGCCGAGGTACGGCAGAGGATTCTCTAAGCGGGGCCTGCCGAGGTACGGCAGAGGATTCTCTAAGCGGGGCCTGCCGAGGTACGGCAGAGGATTCTCTAAGCGGGGCCTGCCGAGGTACGGCAGAGGATTCTCTAAGTGGGGCCTGCCGAGGTACGCCAGAGGATTCTCTAAGCGGGGCCTGCCGAGGTACGGCAGAGGATTCTCTAAGCGGGGCCTGCCGAGGTACGGCAGAGGGTCCAGTGTTTATTTTTTGGCCAAGGGATCCATGGAATAACTTTAGGGTGTAATATAGTATTATTAATCTACAATGTATGTTCTTAGCCCTGGGGAACTATTTTTTATTTTTGTAATTCTTTGCCTCATGGCAAAATGTGTAGATTTGAAGGATATTAGCCTGAAAACGGCAACATTTTCTCTCCAATGCCAAGATCCTTTTAAAATGCTCCTTCCCAGGGCTCGAGGCTTGGTTTGTCCGGCCATGCACAACCAAAGTCATAGTAAACGTACTTGTATTTGATCTCACTCAAGTTGTGTTCTAATTGAGAGGGTCCCTGATGTATTTTCTATCACAAAAAGGGGTCCCACCCCAAAACGTTTGAAAAGCCCTATTCTAATGGCTAGAAAGGAGAGTGTCACGATCCAGGACCTCTGGCTGTGTTCCAAAATGTGCCCTTGTCCTGTTCTGTCAAGGGTGGGGATCTTCCACGAACACCTGTTCTGTCAAGGGTGGGGATCTTCCACGAACACCTGTTCTGTCAAGGGTGGGGATCTTCCACGAACACCTGTTCTGTCAAGGGTGGGGATCTTCCACGAACACCTGTTCTGTCAAGGGTAGGGTTTTTCAGTGGCAGGGACTGGGAGACTAGTCGGGATCGAGGGAAAGATGAACGGAGCAAAGTACAGAGAGATCCTTGATGAAAACATGCTCCAGAGGGCTCAGGATCTCAGAATGGGGCGAAGGTTCACCTTCCAACAGGACAACGACCCTAAGCACACAGCCAAGACAACACGGGAGTGGCTTCTGGACAAGTCTCTGAATGTCCTTGAGTGGCCCAGCCAGAACCCCTGACATGAACCCGATCGATCGAACATCTCTGGAGAGACCTGATAGTAGCTGAGCAGCGAACCTGACAGAGCTTGAGAGGATCTGCAGATAAGAATGGGAGAAACTCCCCAAAAACAGGTGTGCCAAGCTTGTAGCGTCATACCCAAGAAGACTGGAGGCTGTAATCACTGCCAAAGGTGCTTCAACAAAGTACTGAGTAAAGGGTCTGAATACTTATGTATTTATCCGTTATTTTACCAGGTAAATTGACTGAGAACACGTTCTCATTTACAGCAACGACCTGGGGAATAGTTACATGGGGAGAGGAGAGGGGGATGAATGAGCCAATTGGAAACTGGGGATTATTAGGTGACCGTGATGGTAAGTGCAATGTTTTTTAATTTTTTGATAAATAAGCAACATTTTCTAAAAAAAAACAGTTTTTGCTTTGTCATTATGGGGTACTGTGTGTAGATTGAGGGGGGGGAAAACAAATTAATACATTTTGGAATAAGGCTGTAACCTAACAAAAGGTGGAAAAAGTTAGGGGGTCTGAATACTTTCCGAAGGTACTGTACATTGAGCACGGTTACATGGTTATGTTAATGTAATAGTTTGTTTACATGCTTTGCAATAATAATGATTTCCCTAATAATCCTGTTTACATTGACACATCTTAAACCCGATGGGACTTTGATAAATACAGAAAATCACCAATAAAAACAAACGTGTTATTTTTGTGAAGACTATTTGATTCTGAGTTCGGACACAAAGTTAGTGAAAACTATTTATAAATATGCACCCCCCCCCCGAACTCACTTCACTCACGCATAAGAGGGAGGCTACCCAGTGCTACAAAATGTGCAGATCAAATACACCGCTGGAACCCTTATTAAGATGTTCACGCCCTAATAATTTAAAAGAAACCCAGGCGTTTAAAATCGGCATACCTTTGATTTTGACCATACGACAATTAAGATGGTGTCCGGTCAGAGTACGGTGTTTATAATACCGCAATACTCTGCCTTCTGACAATCAGTTTAAATATTGAATTATTAGTGTATATATATATTCATTGAGTTCTAACCAGAATGACAAGTAACAGAATGGATTCTCTGTACCTGTTTGTGAATTAAGTTGACAACCAGAAAAATTTTACGTGGTGTCCTCTCACAAACTCCTTAGTCTGCTGCTACATTGTTGTGGACATATGGTAAGGTTTTACCCCTTTCTTCGCCCCAATTACGAACTTGTCTTATCGCTGCAACTCCCCAACGGGCTCGGGAGAGGTGAAGCTCGCGTCCTCCGAAACATGACCGGCCAAACCGTGCTCCTTAACACCCGCACGCTTAACCAATGAGTCGGAGTTCAACTCACAACCCGAAGTCAGCCTGCAGGCGCCAGGCCCACCACAAGGAAACACTCCCCTAACGTGGACGACACTTGGCCAATTGTACGCCACCGTATAGGACTCCCGGTCACGGCCGGTTGTGACACAGCCTGGGATTGAACTCAGGTCTGTAGTGACGCCTCAACCACTGCAGTTCCTTAGACTGCTGCGCCACTCGGGAGGGACAGGTAAGCTTTTATGCATTGTGCTGAATAACAAAATCTGAAATAGTGAAATAAGCTATTTTACTTAGTGTTTAAGAAGGATAAATAAATAGCCAGAACAGTGGTGTTTCACTGTGGAGCTTTAACTGCATTAGCTGGTGTTTACTTTCCAATGGGAAGGTTTGCATTGTGATACATTTATACAACTATAACACTGATGCATATTATTAGATGACACTGATGTTCACGATAGCTTGGTTTTACATTCACCTTATCCATGAATACTGTAACTAATGTTGATAGGCGATGTGATGCAATACAACTAGATTAGAAGGCCTAGACTTCATCCTAATGTAAGCTACACTGGCATATTATAACGAGGAACATATTCACTGTAATTATATGCATGCATATCAAACAGGAATATATATTTAAATGAATACACCATTGTAATATTATGACCGTCTCTCTCAGACAGATGAACTGCAGCCCCCAGATGCCCCAGCCTCCAGGGGGAGACATCAACACGTGCAGTTCTCTCCCTGCAGGGGATTAGACAGATGAACTGCAGCCCCCAGATGCCCCAGCCTCCAGGGGGAGACATCAACACGTGCAGTTCTCTCCCTGCAGGGGATTAGACAGATGAACTGCAGCCCCCAGATGCCCCAGCCTCCAGGGGGAGACATCAACACGTGCAGTTCTCTCCTGCAGGGGATTAGACAGATGAACTGCAGCCCCCAGATGCCCCAGCCTCCAGGGGGAGACATCAACACGTGCAGTTCTCTCCCTGCAGGGGATTAGACAGATGAACTGCAGCCCCCAGATGCCCCAGCCTCCAGGGGAGACATCAACACGTGCAGTTCTCTCCCTGCAGGGGATTAGACAGATGAACTGCAGCCCCCAGATGCCCCAGCCTCCAGGGGGAGACATCAACACGTGCAGTTCTCTCCCTGCAGGGGATTAGACAGATGAACTGCAGCCCCCAGATGCCCCAGCCTCCAGGGGGAGACATCAACACGTGCAGTTCTCTCCCTGCAGGGGATTAGACAGATGAACTGCAGCCCCCAGATGCCCCAGCCTCCAGGGGGAGACATCAACACGTGCAGTTTTTAATAATATTAACCCATTTATCGGTTTCCTGTATCTGTGCAAGAATCCTTAAAAACACAGTCCATGAGAACGGTCCATTTTTTTAATTTAAGAACGCAGTCCATTGTAGTTTCCTTAGTCGTATGTACAGGAAGGATACACATGGTCCAATGAAATGCTTACTTGCAGGTTCCTTCTCGACAATGCAACAATAAATAAAAGACCATACGAAACATAAAGTAAATGGCTCAGTGGAATCAACCTTTCAGCATCCCCAGGTAAGGGACATAAAGGAGATGCTTCTACACCTGCATTGCTTGCTGTTTGGGGTTTTAGGCTGGGTTTCTGTACAGCACTTTGAGATATCAGCTGATGTACGAAGGGCTATATAAATACATTTGATTTGATGAACATTGAACAGATTGTTCGGTATTTGAGGGCAAATGAAGTCATGACAGCCACAGGTTTTTGTTTTATCCCTTCACTAACCCCTCATTCAACTACACGTGGTCTCAATTATAGATGATGAATAGCTGAACATGGTGTTTGTGCAGGGCAGGAATAAAAATGTGCACACACAGTGTAGTACCTTGGGGAAGAAACCATTTGCCTCATTAAATAAAATCATTTTTAAAATTCGCTTCACATGTTACAATGAGCTAACAATTCTGCGTGATCAAGAATAACGTGTGGATCTACTTCTAACATAGTGATGATGCACACTGCTGAATAAACTCCTGGGATAGAGTGTTTTTCCTGGTGGATGGGAGGTTCCCCAGTTCTATACATCTGTCCTGGTGACCAGGAACCAGGAAGAGCTTGCCTGCTAACGGCTGATAAAAAGCAGTGACTAAACATTTGAATTCAAAATGTATATGAAAATAAATTAACATCATTTGGTGAATAAATAACTGTAATACTTAGTTTGCCATCAATTCATTCGTTTGGGGAACTTTCACGGTGTCGCAAGGTGTTATGGGAAAGCCTCCCCGGCAAAGAGAATGAAAAAGTATTCTCCTCATGCTTGATTTGTTTTCCAGACCTCCAAAGTACACTTATAGACAGGACTAACTGACGTCATGCATAAATGTGCGCGACTTTTGGCTGCAGTAAGAAAGCCATCACCATCTACGCCCATTCAACATAGCCTATATTTATGTTTCAGTTACTTCAAAATAAAACTTTTGGGCTCTCATACACGCTCTAGACAGAACACAAGTACGCAATTTGGAACAAAGCCACAGTTTCTTTATAAAAAATAATCACAATAATGTTTACTTGATTGCTTGCTTCCTCCCTTGTCTCCTTCACAAATTACATTGGAGTAAAAGATCTGAGTTTCCTCTCCTCTGATCTTCTCCTCCAATTGGTTTCGAGAAGGATGCAAGGCAAGAGGACATGAGGAATCTAGGAAATACAATTGGAGATTCACCCACAGAATCAGAGAGAGTACCTGGCGCTGAACAAACTTCTGGATGACTTTCTTGGCCTGTTGGAAGGGCGGTTCCTGTCCCGGGGCAGAGTTGGACATGGAGAAACCCACATCCAGACACAGAACCAACGCTGTCTAGTTTAGCAACACAGAGAGGACATACTTTTAATTATTCAAATACAATACACATACTGGTGTTGTGTTCTGACTCGTAGTTAGTAATGCATGTAGCCTGCAGCAGTTAGACCCCTCCTTTGAGCAACATGCTGTCTTTGTTTGGGAGAACACAAGGGCAAGACCCACTTATCTCCAGAAGGGGCGGGTTTACAGACACTAACACATTTCCTGGGCTGTATTCATTACACCAATTCTGTTGGAAAACTTGTCTTAAACAGAAACAACGGAATGAGGAAGGACCTACTTAAATTCTCTCAAGTTTTAATGTCACATGCACAAGTACAGTGAAACGCCTTCCTTTAAAGCTCTAAACCCAACAGTGCAGTTGCAAAACTGAACGATCACACTCCTATGGTGTATTTACGCCAATTCTATTGCGAAACGGTTTACTTCAAACTGAGTTTTTATTGATAAATTCAGGTAGCTAAGAACTTCCCCGTATCGTTTCAGTTTGGTTGTTAAACGACAAAAAGGTTTCCATCGCAAGACGTAATGAATACACCCCTGGATTGACGTGAAGACATAGTGAGAGATGTAGCCATAGCGTAAATCACCAATATCATCACAAACAACTTTAACGTTAGTGATTCTAGCTAACTTATCGAGGACTAAACTCCACGGTGAAGGACTTCCTTCATTGAGGAGTTTAGTCCACTAGTTAACAAACTAATGGAACAATTCACTGCTAAAATGTAAGGACTAGCATGTAGATATTATTAATTATTTAATAATTATCTACAGTTCTTGAACATAAATAAATAATAGCTTGCAAGATATGAGTCAGTAAAACTCGAAGGACTTGCCTTCGCTGAACGCGCCATCTTGATTCCCTTTCCCTCGCTTTTTAATGAGTCCGGAGGGGAAGCAAACGTAAGGTAGGAATGGTTCCTACACAAAAATGTACTTTTCCGCTTAAATGTTCATGTACCGAATAAAAATCTAAAATTCAATGGGTTTCCATCGCAGTTTTGTCACAAAACTACTCTGGTTTTGGCTCATGCGCTCTATGCAACATTTTTCCAATTCAGTGCGGGTAGGCGCTGTGAGTAGGTTAGTATACACATGATGATTTTATTATGGGTAAAAGCGAGAATATTTTGATGTGTCAAACCGCAGTTCAGCATCGATCATCATGTCACCAGAATAAGACCCTCATCATTGTACTTTCACCACCATGTGAAGTTCATTGTGAGTAATTTAATCTGTAGCCTAATAAACTGCAAGATTTCCCAAATCCTGGTGAGAGGACCACACACCATATCATCCACTGACTCCAAATTTCCTTCGATATGATGGTTATATCAATATTTACACATTAAGGCATTTCCACCGCAATTCCTTGCATAATTTATTTTACAGACACAAATAGATCCCAAAATAACATTATCTGTCAGCGTTTATACGGTTGTATTTTCCATCACAATGGTCATTCTTTTTTTTAAATTATTTTTTATTTAACCTTTATTTAACTAGGAAAGTCAGTTAAAAAAAATACTTATTTACAATGACAGTCTACCAAAAGGCAAAAAGGCCTCCTGCGGGACAGGGGCTGGGATTAAAAATACAAAAAAATGTAATATAAATATAGGACAAAACACCCATCATGACAAGAGAGAAAACACAACACTACATAAAGAGAGACAACATAGCATGGCAGCAGTACATGGAAACACAGCATGGTAGCAACACAACATGGCAGCAGCACAACATGGTACAAACATTATTGGGCACAGACAACAGCACACAAGGCAGGAACGTAAAGATAACAACACATCACGCGAAGCAGACACAACTGTCCGTAAGAGTGTCCATGATTTAGTCTTTGAGTGAAGAAAATTAGATAAAACTGTCCAGTTTGAGTGTTTATTGCAGCTCGTTCCAGAAGGTGGTTGCAGTGAACTGAAAAGACAAGCGACCCAGGGATGTGAGGCCTAACAGGGTTTTATAAATAAGCATCAACCAGTGGGTCCTTGCGACGGGTATACAGAGATGACCAGTTTACAGAGGAGTACAGAGTGCAGTGTTGTGTCCTATAAGGAGCATTGGTGGTAAATCTGATGGCTGAATGCTAAAGAACATCTAGCCGCTCCAGAGCACCCTAACCTGCCGATCTATAAATTATATCTCCGTAATCTAGCATGGGTAGGAAGGTCATCTGAATCAGGGTTAGTTTGGCAGCTGGGGTGAAAGAGGAGAGATTACGATAGAGGAAACCACATCTAGATTTAACTTTAGCCTGCAGCTTTGATACAGTTGAAGTCGGAAGTTTACATACACCTTAGCCAAATACATTTCAACTCAGTTTTCACAATTCCTGACATTTAATCTCAGTAAAAATTCCCTGTTTTAGGTCAGTTAGGATCACCACTTTATTTAAAGAATGTGACATGTCAGAATAATAGTAGAGAGAATGATTTATTTCAGCTTTTATTTCTTTCATCACATTCCCAGTGGGTCAGAAGTTTACATACACTCAATTAGTATTTGGTAGCATTGCCTTTAAATTGTTTAACTTGGGTCAAATGTTTCGGGTAGCCTTCCACAAGCTTCCCACAATAAGTTGGGTGAATTTTTGGCCCATTCCTCCTGACAGAGCTGGTGTAACTGAGTCAGGTTTGTAGGCCTCTTTGCTCACACATGCCTTTTCGGTTCTGCCCACAAATTCTCTATAGGATTGAGGTCATGGCTTTGTGATGGCCACTCCAGTAACTTGACTTTGTTGTCCTTAAGCCATTTTTCCACAACTTTGGAAAGATGCTTGGGGTCATTGTCCATTTGGAAGACCCATTTGCGACCAAGCTTTTACTTCCTAACTGATGTCTTGAGATGTTGCTTCAATATATCCACATAATTTTTCTACCTCATGATGCCATCTATTTTGTGTGGTGCACAGGTCCCTCCTGCAGCAAAGCACCCCCACAACATGATGCTGCCACCCCCGTGCTTCACAGTTGGGATGGTGTTCTTTGGCTTGCAAGCATCCCCCTTTTTCCTCCGAACATAACAATGGTCATTATGGCCAAACAGTTCTATTTTTGTTTCATTAGACCAGAGGACATTTCTCCAAAAAGTACGATCTTTGTCCCCATGTGCAGTTGCAAACCATAGTCTGGCTTTTTTTATGGTGGTTTTGGAGCAGTGGCTTCTTCCTTGCTGAGTGGCCTTTCAGGTTATGTCGATATGACTCGTTTTACTGTGGATATAGATACTTTTGTACCTGTTTCCTCCAGCATCTTCTCAAGATCCGTTTCTGTTGTTCTGGGATTGATTTGTACTTTTCACACCAAAGTACATTAATCTCTAGGAGACAGAATGTGTCTCCTTCCTGAGCATGATGATGGCTGCATGGTCCCATGGTGTTTATACTTGCATACTATTATTTGTACATATGAACGTGATACCTTCAGGCGTTTGGAAATTGCTCCCAAAGATGATCCAGATATGTGGAGGTCTACAATTTTTTTCTGAGGTCTTGGCTGATTTCTTTTGATTTTCCCATGATGCCACAGGTACAGCTCCAATTGACTCAAATTATGTTAAGTAGCCTATCAGAAGCTTCTAAAGCCATGATATCAAGCAAAGAGGCACTGAGTTTTAAGGTAGGCCTTGAAATATATCCACAGGTACACCTCCAATTGACTCAAATTATGTCAATTAGCCTATCAGAAGCTTCTAAAGCCATGATATAATTTTCTGGTATTTTCCAAGCTGTTTAAAGGCACAGTCAACTTAGTGTATGTAAACTTCTGACCCACTGGAATTGTGATACAGTGAATTATAAGTGAAATAATCTGTCTAAACAATTGTTGGAAAAATTACTTGTGTCATGCAAAGTAGATGTCCTAACCGACTTGCCAAAACTATAGTTTGTTAACAAGAAATTTGTGGAGTGGTGGACTACAACCTAAGTGCATGTAAACTTCCTGTATACCAGGAGCTGTGCCTGGCCCCCCACGTCTGTTGACTCATGTATGCGAAGCAGTAATTGTTTCAAAACAGCTCCTGCCACGTCACTGATGCGTCGTGAAACAGTGTTGTTTGATGGAGGCTTTGTCTGTATAGTTTTTTGGGGCCTTTTCCACCAGCATTGTCCCAGCCATATCAGCAGGAAGAATAAAGTCCTCCACAATAGTATGGGGATGGCCTGTCCTAGCCACTCACCAAATAAGACGCTTCAGCCCCTTCTTATTAATGGTATCTGTTGCTTTTATACATGTCTTACTACTCGAAAGTCATCTTAATTCTCGCTCCACAAACTCTCATGGCTGATTTTCCTAATTGTCATGTTTCGTTTCTAAATGTCTGCTCAAGAGTGAAGGTTTCCAGTGAGAGTGTAAAGGTTAATGTCATTGGAAGTTAATTATTTGACTAGGCTACCTGTATTTAATATTGTGTTGTTGTATAGCCCGGTTGGAAAATCTAAATGCACTGTTTGAAAATGTGAATCACATTTTTATTTGGCGTACCCCGATGGCATTGCGCGTACCACTAGGAATAGCCGACGTAGACTAACCTACCCACAGCGTTGGCAAGATGCTGGATAGAGCGCATGTGCCAAGACCAGAGTAGTTGTGGCAAAACTAATCGGTAGAGTTCCAAATGCGATGGAAACACATTGAACTTCAGATTTTTAGTCAGTACATGAAAACTGAAGTGAAAAACTATGTTATCACACACAGCCTTTTATCTGCAACAAAGTCAATTTGATAGAAACATCTCTTTTCAACCCCATTATAAACGCAGATTTGTAGGGGATTTGTTTTCAATAATCAAAAACCATAAAATAATTTTAATTCATGCAAAATAAAACGAATAGACTCACACATCTCTTCCTTTAAACTGTATTTTATGGAATTATTGTGACTGCAATGCCAATGTTGTCCACTAGGCGACATAATATTATATGAGCTCAGCAAGTGCTTCCAGATACAAGCGCTGTATCTTACAGAATCCTCATTATTAGAATGTGTCACATTCTATTAGAACGTCGATCCAATCACCGTTCAGGTCTAGCTACACACCGACCTAACTACAGTACCGGGCCTCCATGGGTCTAGAGATAGTCAGGACACTGTACGTGTTGCTGACCCGGACTGATAAACTGTAGTAGGTCAACACCCTCAGTGCTCTGTTATGGACACAGCTTCAGGAATATTGTTTTACTGTACAGTAATGTAGTCAATCATCACCAGTTTGATTGGCTGACTACATGACATGATCACCCTCAGATGCCTCAGGGCTTTTATTATTATAATTCATCTTTATTTAACTAGGCAAGTCAGTTAAGAACAAATTCTTATTTACGACGGCCTACCCCGGCCAAACCCTAACCCGGATGACGCTGGGCCAATTGTGCGCTGCACTATGGGACTCCAAATCATGGCCTGGTTGCGAACCAGGGTCTGTAGTGATGTCTCTAGCACTGAGATACAGTGCCTTAGACCGCTGCGCCACTCGGACACCTCAGATAGTAGGACAGCCAATAAGCTGACAATATTATCACCGACTTACCTGTAAATGTTCCATATGTAACCAACTACAGGGTGCCTCAATCTTTTTGCCTGTCATAGTCATGTGAGGAACATACAGCCTGCTGTTAAAGCCCCTCGGAACCCCACTGTGAGCAGTCACTAGCTTATATAGGTCTATACTTGATACAACTCTTTCTGAAATCTATTTAAAATATCTAATTGTCATAAAGATAGTGGTTTAACATGCATGACAAAATTACTCCACTGTTACTGTGAAAATCATTCAGGTTATATTCCCATATATTGTATCTGATGTGAGTGAAGAGTGAGTGAACAGCAGACACAGATTGAACCTCCGTATAGAGCAGAAGTACTGACCAACATATCACACAGATTGAACCTCCGTATAGAGCAGAAGTACTGACCAACATATCACACAGATTGAACCTCCGTATAGAGCAGAAGTACTGACCAACATATCACACAGATTGAACCTCCGTATAGAGCAGAAGTACTGACCAACATATCACACAGATTGAACCTCCGTATAGAGCAGAAGTACTGACCAACATATCACACAGATTGAACCTCCATATAGAGCAGAAGTACTGACCAACATATCACACAGATTGAACCTCCGTATAGAGCAGAAGTACTGACCAACATATCACACAGATTGAACCTCCGTATAGAGCAGAAGTACTGACCAACATAAACTTTTAGATCCTTTAAAATATTTGTTTATGCTTTTGTCTGCTGAATGATGGAGCCCCGGAGTTCCTTCCACCCTGACACAGCATTAAATGTGATATTTTCAACCTTGCTTAGAGAAAGAAAGGTAAAGTACTATTTCATAGAGAAAGGTAAAGTATTATTTCATAGAGAAAGGTAAAGTACTATTTCATAGAGAAAGGTAAAGTACTATTTCATAGAGAAAGGTAAAGTACTATTTCATAGAGAAAGGTAAAGTACTATTTCATAGAGAAAGGTAAAGTACTATTTCATAGAGAAAGGTAAAGTACTATTTCATAGAGAAAGGTAAAGTACTATTTCATAGAGAAGGTAAAGTACTATTTCATGGAGAAAGGTAAAGTACTATTTCATAGAGAAAGGTAAAGTACTATTTCATAGAGAAAGGTAAAGTACTATTTCATAGAGAAAGGTAAAGTACTATTTCATAGAGAAAGGTAAAGTACTATTTCATAGAGAAAGGTAAAGTACTATTTCATAGAGAAAGGTAAAGTACTATTTCATAGAGAAAGGTAAAGTACTATTTCATAGAGAAAGGTAAAGTACTATTTCATGGAGAAAGGTAAAGTACTATTTCATAGAGAAAGGTAAAGTACTATTTCATAGAGAAAGGTAAAGTACTATTTCATAGAGAAAGGTAAAGTACTATTTCATAGAGAAAGGTAAAGTACTATTTCATAGAGAAAGGTAAAGTACTATTTCATAGAGAAAGGTAAAGTACTATTTCATAGAGAAAGGTAAAGTACTATTTCATAGAGAAAGGTAAAGTACTATTTCATAGAGAAAGGTAAAGTACTACTTCATAGAGAAAGGTAAAGTACTATTTCATAGAGAAAGGTAAAGTACTATTTCATAGAGAAAGGTAAAGTACTATTTCATAGAGAAAGGTAAAGTACTATTTCATAGAGAAAGGTAAAGTACTATTTCATAGAGAAAGGTAAAGTATTACTTCATAGAGAAAGGTAAAGTATTACTTCATAGAGAAAGGTAAAGTATTACTTCATAGAGAAAGGTAAAGTACTATTTCATAGAGAAAGGTAAAGTACTATTTCATAGAGAAAGGTAAAGTATTATTTCATAGAGAAAGGTAAAGTATTACTTCATAGAGAAAGGTAAAGTACTATTTCATAGAGAAAGGTAAAGTACTATGTCATTGAGTAAGGTAAAGTATTATTTCATAGAGAAAGGTAAAGTATTATTTCATAGAGAAAGGTAAAGTACTATTTCATGGAGAAAGGTAAAGTACTATTTCATAGAGAAAGGTAAAGTACTATTTCATGGAGAAAGGTAAAGTACTATTTCATAGAGAAAGGTAAAGTACTATTTCATAGAGAAAGGTAAAGTACTATTTCATGGAGAAAGGTAAAGTACTATTTCATAGAGAAAGGTAAAGTACTATTTCATGGAGAAAGGTAAAGTACTATTTCATGGAGAAAGGTAAAGTACTATTTCATAGAGAAAGGTAAAGTACTATTTCATAGAGAAAGGTAAAGTACTATTTCATAGAGAAAGGTAAAGTATTACTTCATAGAGAAAGGTAAAGTACTATTTCATAGAGAAAGGTAAAGTACTATTTCATAGAGAAAGGTAAAGTACTATTTCATAGAGAAAGGTAAAGTACTATTTCATAGAGAAAGGTAAAGTACTATTTCATAGAGAAAGGTAAAGTACTATTTCATAGAGAAAGGTAAAGTACTATTTCATAGAGAAAGGTAAAGTACTATTTCATAGAGAAAGGTAAAGTACTATTTCATAGAGAAAGGTAAAGTACTATTTCATAGAGAAAGGTAAAGTACTATTTCATAGAGAAAGGTAAAGTATTATTTCATAGAGAAAGGTAAAGTACTATTTCATAGAGAAAGGTAAAGTACTATTTCATAGAGAAAGGTAAAGTACTATTTCATAGAGAAAGGTAAAGTATTATTTCATAGAGAAAGGTAAAGTATTATTTCATAGAGAAAGGTAAAGTACTATTTCATAGAGAAAGGTAAAGTATTATTTCATAGAGAAAGGTAAAGTATTATTTCATAGAGAAAGGTAAAGTACTATTTCATAGAGAAATGTAAAGTATTATTTCATAGAGAAAGGTAAAGTATTATTTCATAGAGAAAGGTAAAGTACTATTTCATAGAGAAAGGTAAAGTATTATTTCATAGAGAAAGGTAAAGTACTATTTCATAGAGAAAGGTAAAGTACTATTTCATAGAGAAAGGTAAAGTACTATTTCATAGAGAAAGGTAAAGTACTATTTCATAGAGAAAGGTAAAGTATTATTTCATAGAGAAAGGTAAAGTACTATTTCATAGAGAAAGGTAAAGTACTATTTCATAGAGAAAGGTAAAGTACTATTTCATAGAGAAAGGTAAAGTACTATTTCATAGAGAAAGGTAAAGTATTACTTCATGCAGGTACAGTAGATATAAAGGTAACTTCCTGCATGTCCTATCAAGGCTTTTCAGGGCAACAGTTATTCAACAAAGATCAAAATCTAATTTTATTTGCGCCAAATACACATGCGCCAGGTATAGACCTCACTGTGAAATGCTGACTTACCATCCCATAACCAACATCCCATAACAAACATCCCATAACCAACATCCCATAACCAACATCCCATAACCAACAATGCAGTTCAAGAAAATAGAGTAAAAAAAAAAGAAAAAAAAGTAAAAGAATAAAATAACAAAAATGAGAGTCAATGTGGAGACTATATACAGGGGGTACAGAGTCAATGTGGAGGCTATATACAGGGGGTACAGAGTCAATGTGGAGGCTATATACAGGAGGTACCAGTACAGAGTCAATGTGGAGGCTATATACAGGGGGTACCGATACAGAGTCAATGTGGAGGCTATATACAGGGGGTACAGAGTCAATGTGGAGGCTATATACAGGGGGTACAGAGTCAATGTGGAGGCTATATACAGGAGGTACCAGTACAGAGTCAATGTGGAGGCTATATACAGGGGGTACCGGTACAGAGTCAATGTGGAGGCTATATACAGGGGGTACCGGTACAGAGTCAATGTGGAGGCTATATACAGGGGGTACAGAGTCAATGTGGAGGCTATATACAGGAGGTACCAGTACAGAGTCAATGTGGAGGCTATATACAGGGGGTACCGGTACAGAGTCAATGTGGAGGCTATATACAGGGGGTACCAGTACAGAGTCAATGTGGAGGCTATATACAGGGGGTACCAGTACAGAGTCAATGTGGAGGCTATATACAGGGGGTACCGGTACAGAGTCAATGTGGAGGCTATATACAGGGGGTACTGGTACAGAGTCAATGTGGAGGCTGTATGCAGGGGGTACCGGTACAGAGTCCATGTGGAGACTGTATATACAGGGGGTACCGGTACAGAGTCAATGTGGAGGCTATATACAGGGTGTTACGGTACAGAGTCAATGTGGAGGCTATATACAGGGGGTACCGGTACAGAGTCAATGTGGAGGCTATATACAGGGGGTACCGGTACAGAGTCAATGTGGAGACTATATACAGGGGGTACCAGTACAGAGTCAATGTGGAGGCTATATACAGGGGGTACCGGTACAGAGTCAATGTGGAGGCTATATACAGGGGGTACCAGTACTGAGTCAATGTGGAGGCTCATACAGGGGCTACCAGTACAGAGTCAATGTGGAGGCTATATACAGGGTGTTACGGTACAGAGTCAATGTGGAGGCTATATACAGGGGGTACCGGTACAGAGTCAATGTGGAGGCTATATACAGGGGTACCGGTACAGAGTCAATGTGGAGACTATATACAGGGGGTACCAGTACAGAGTCAATGTGGAGGCTATATACAGGGGGTACCGGTACAGAGTCAATGTGGAGGCTATATACAGGGGTACCGGTACAGAGTCAATGTGGAGGCTATATACAGGGGGTACCGGTACAGAGTCAATGTGGAGGCTATATACAGGGGGTACCGGTACAGAGTCAATGTGGAGGCTATATACAGGGGGTACCGGTACAGAGTCAATGTGGAGGCTATATACAGGGGGTACCGGTACAGAGTCAATGTGGAGGCTATATACAGGGGGTACCGGTACAGAGTCAATGTGGAGGCTACATACAGGGGGTACCGGTACAGAGTCAATATGGAGGCTACATACAGGGGGTACCGGTACAGAGTCAATGTGGAGGCTATATACAGGGGGTACCGGTACAGAGTCAATGTGGAGGCTATATACAGGGGGTACCGGTACAGAGTTAATGTGGAGGCTATATACAGGGGGTACAGGTACAGAGTCAATGTGGAGGCTATATACAGGGGGTACCGGTACAGAGTCAATGTGGAGGCTATATACAGGGGGTACCGGTACAGAGTCAATGTGGAGGCTATATACAGGGGGTACCGGTACAGAGTCAATGTGGAGGCTACATACAGGGGGTTACGGTACAGAGTCAATGTGGAGGCTATATACAGGGTATTACGGTACAGAGTCAATGTGGAGGCTATATACAGGGGGTACCGGTACAGAGTCAATGTGGAGGCTATATACAGGGGGTACCGGTACAGAGTCAATGTGGAGGCTATATACAGGGGGTACCGGTACAGAGTCAATGTGGAGGCTATATACAGGGGGTACCGGTACAGAGTCAATGTGGAGGCTATATACAGGGGGTACCGGTACAGAGTCAATGTGGAGGCTATATACAGGGGGTACCGGTACAGAGTCAATGTGGAGGCTATATACAGGGGGTACCGGTACAGAGTCAATGTGGAGGCTATATACAGGGGGTACCGGTACTGAGTCAATGTGGAGGCTATATACAGGGGGTACCGGTACAGAGTCATTGTGGAGGCTATATACAGGGGGTACCAGTACTGAGTCAATGTGGAGGCTATATACAGGGGCTACCAGTACAGAGTCAATGTGGAGGCTATATACAGGGTGTTACGGTACAGAGTCAATGTGGAGGCTATATACAGGGGGTACCGGTACAGAGTCAATGTGGAGGCTATATACAGGGGGTACCGGTACAGAGTCAATGTGGAGGCTATATACAGGGGGTACCGGTACAGAGTCAATGTGGAGGCTATATACAGGGGGTACCGGTACAGAGTCAATGTGGAGGCTATATACAGGGGGTACCAGTACTGAGTCAATGTGGAGGCTATATACAGGGGCTACCAGTACAGAGTCAATGTGGAGACTATATACAGGGTGTTACGGTACAGAGTCAATGTGGAGGCTATATACAGGGGGTACCGGTACAGAGTCAATGTGGAGGCTATATACAGGGGGTACCGGTACAGAGTCAATGTGGAGACTATATACAGGGGGTACCAGTACAGAGTCAATGTGGAGGCTATATACAGGGGGTACCGGTACAGAGTCAATGTGGAGGCTATATACAGGGGGTACCGGTACAGAGTCAATGTGGAGGCTATATACAGGGGGTACCGGTACAGAGTCAATGTGGAGGCTATATACAGGGGGTACCGGTACAGAGTCAATGTGGAGGCTATATACAGGGGTACCGGTACAGAGTCAATGTGGAGGCTATATACAGGGGGTACCGGTACAGAGTCAATGTGGAGGCTATATACAGGGGGTACCGGTACAGAGTCAATGTGGAGGCTACATACAGGGGGTACCGGTACAGAGTCAATATGGAGGCTATATACAGGGGGTACCGGTACAGAGTCAATGTGGAGGCTATATACAGGGGGTACCGGTACAGAGTCAATGTGGAGGCTATATACAGGGGTACTGGTACAGAGTTAATGTGGAGGCTATATACAGGGGGTACCGGTACAGAGTCAATGTGGAGGCTATATACAGGGGGTACCGGTACAGAGTCAATGTGGAGGCTATATACAGGGGGTACCGGTACAGAGTCAATGTGGAGGCTATATACAGGGGTACCGGTACAGAGTCAATGTGGAGGCTATATACAGGGGGTACCGGTACAGAGTCAATGTGGAGGCTATATACAGGGGGTACCGGTACAGAGTCAATGTAGAGGCTATATACAGGGGGTACCGGTACAGAGTCAATGTGGAGGCTATATACAGGGGGCACCGGTACAGAGTCAATGTGGAGGCTATATACAGGGGGTACCGGTACAGAGTCAATGTGGAGGCTATATACAGGGGGTACCGGTACAGAGTCAATGTGGAGGCTATATACAGGGGGTACCGGTACAGAGTCAATGTGGAGGCTATATACAGGGGGTACCGGTACAGAGTCAATGTGGAGGCTATATACAGGGGGCACCGGTACAGAGTCAATGTGGAGGCTACATACAGGGGGTACCGGTACAGAGTCAATGTGGAGGCTATATACAGGGGGCACCGGTACAGAGTCAATGTGGAGGCTATATACAGGGGGTACCGGTACAGAGTCAATGTGGAGGCTATATACAGGGGGTACCGGTACAGAGTCAATGTGGAGGCTATATACAGGGGGTACCGGTACAGAGTCAATGTGGAGGCTATATACAGGGGGTACCGGTACAGAGTCAATGTGGAGGCTATATACAGGGGTACCGGTACAGAGTCAATGTGGAGGCTATATACAGGGGGTACCGGTACAGAGTCAATGTGGAGGCTATATACAGGGGGTACCGGTACAGAGTCAATGTGGAGGCTATATACAGGGGGGTACCGGTACAGAGTCAATGTGGAGGCTATATACAGGGGGTACCGGTACAGAGTCAATGTGGAGGCTATATACAGGGGGTACCGGTACAGAGTCAATGTGGAGGCTATATACAGGGGGTACCGGTACAGAGTCAATGTGGAGGCTATATACAGGGGGTACCGGTACAGAGTCAATGTGGAGGCTATATACAGGGTATTACGGTACAGAGTCAATGTGGAGGCTATATACAGGGGCACACGATAGGCTCCACAAGAACACTTGGAGCCCTGGCCCCTCTCACACTCAGCGTCCAGACGTTCTTTAGAGAGGGCCATGTCCCGGAGTTCTCTCTCTGTTATTTTGTTTATTTTATTTCACCATTATTTAACCAGGTGGCCAGTTAGGGACAAGTTCTCATTTACAACTGCGTCCTGTCCAAGATAAAGCAAAGCAGTGCGACAAAAAAACTACAAGACAGAGTTACAGATGGAATAAACAATAGTAAAGTCAGTAACAAAATTGAAAAAGTCTATATATAGTGTGTGCAAATGGAGTAAGGAGGTAAGGCAATAAATAGGCCGTATTAGCGAAGTAATTGCAATTTATCAAATTAACACTGGAGTGATAGATGCGCAGATGATGATGTGCAAGTAGAGATACTGGTGGGCAAAAGCAAAAAATAGTAAATAAAAACTATATGGGGATGTGGTAGGTAGTTGGGTGGGCTATTTACAGATGGGCTATGTATAGCTGCAGCGATCGGTAAGCTGCTCAGATAGCTGATGTTTAAAGTTAGTGAGGGAAATATAAGTCTCCAACTTCAATGATTTTTGCAATTTGTTCCCATCACTGGCAGCAGAGAACTGGAAGGAAAGGTGGCCAAAGGAAGTGTTGGCTTTGGGGATGACCAGTGAAATATACCTGCTGGAGTGCGTGCTACGGGTGGGTTCTGCTATGGTGACCAGTGAGCTGAGATAAGGCAGGGCTTTACCTAGCAAAGACTTATAGATGACCTGGAGCCAGTGAGTTTCGCGACGAATATGTAGCGAGGCCAGCAGATGAGAGTGTACAGGGCGCAGTGGTGGGTGGTAAATGGTGACAAAACAGATGGCACTGTGATAGACTGCATCCACTTTGCTGAGTAGAGTGTTGCGAGGCTATTTTGTAAATGACATCGCCGAAGTCGAGGATCAGTAGGATAGTCAGTTTTACGAGGGTATGTTTGGCAGCAGGAGTGAAGGATGCTTTGTTGCGAAATAGGATGCCGATTCTAGATTTAATTTTGGATTGGAGATGCTTAATATGAGTCTGGAAGGAGAGTTTACAGTCTAACCAGCCACCTAGGTATTTGTAGTTGTCCACATATTCTAAGTCAGAACCGTCCAGAGTAGTGATGCTAGTCGGCGGGCGGGCGCAGGCAGCGATTGGTTGAAGAGCATGCATTTAGTTTTACTAGCGTTTAAGAGCAGTTGGAGGCCACGGAAGGAGTGTTGTATGGCATTGAAGCTCGTTTGGAGGTTTGTTAACAGTGTCCAAAGAAGGGCCAGATGTATACAGAATGGTGTCGTCTGCGTAGAGGTGGATCAAGCAATCACCCGCAGCAAGAGTGACATCATTGATGAAAAGGGTCGGCCCGAGAATTGAACCCTGTGGTACCACCATAGAGATTGCCAGAGGTCCAGACAACAGGACCTCCGATTTGACACACTGAACTCTATCTGAGAAGTCGTTGGTGAATGAGGCGAGGCAGTCATTTGAGAAACCAAGGCTGTTGAGTCTGCCGATAAGAATACGGTGATTGATCGAGTCGAAAGCCTTAGTATGGTATTTTAACTGACAACCAACTCACCATGTTAAAATCCACCTTGGACATGAGGGCGGCAACACATTGATGCCAACCCAATCTTCTGCAAAGTGGAAAATCAATCATGAGCACAGGTCATGGTCTTCTTCTTTGGTATAATGGCGTTCGCAAGAATTATATGTGCATTCCGCCACCTACTGTACAGGTGGATAATAAAGATCCGAAAAGGGAAAAATATAACAATATATTCCATAAACTATCAATAACGAAATGTTAATTAAACTAAATAATCCTGCATTTCGGATGCAGATATGATGTCCAGCTTCTTAGAAACGTGTACAGTACAATTAATAACTGTGGCTATAAATGCTACAAAATCCACCTTCTTCACAATAAGTGGATCCAGATCACTTGATTGAGGTATAACATTTGCAACTTGTTGTGTTGTATCTGCCACCATGTCTTCTTCAAAACTGTTGCCACTCCAACACTCTTCACCACCTCCACATAGGAGATTTGCTGTACAGCCCTGATCCTTGACATGCAACCTCTTTCACTCTAACAGGGCACTCTGGGAATTCAGGAATATGATCCCGACCACAGTTGAAACATTTTACATTCACGGACTCTAAAATAACACATTCCTACCGTCTGCAAAGACATGGCACATGGACAAATTATTACACTTCTTTGCATTAGATCAGGTTTTGTACAAATGCTCTTACAGCATATCTTATATATCCCAACTTTACAGAGGGTGATAAATACACATCAAACATCAATAATACAGATAAACTTGGATCCTTTCCCCCATTCTCCTTAAGGGTGAAGTCACGTGCATTAACTACTCCTGGAATTTCTTACCTAAGATATTGATTATAAATGTCCATCGGGACGGCAGCGATAACACCTTTTTACCGGTGCCCTGCTCTGAAAATCTAAGTTGTCCACTTCATGCGTCGATAATTTCGACCCAATAATTTCTATTATTGGACTTCACTGTCGTCACTTCACTCATCTTTCTCGCTAACTGTACTCGACGTGCTTTCAACTTCAAACTACACTTCTGCCTCCCTCCTTCCTCCCACTACCCCGCATTGGCACGTTTCAACCAGCGCGTCAAGGTTTGACAATAAGAATGTAAAGTGTTTTGTCGCCACCAGCTGTACCTATAAGAGAAAAAGGACAACCATTCGATTAATGAATAGGTTCCGGTTGCAGGTTCCGGTGGTAGATGGCGGCAAAGCGCTGCGCTGGAGTTGAAGACGGACAGCCGCGCGCGCGTGGTCGCCTTAACAACGCAGTCGAGGCAGATGGTAACTGACGTAACGCTTAGTTCGTTAGCGCGTCAAGTCAGTCAGTCAGTCAGCTATAGCCAATATTTAAAATACATATATATTTTTTTTTAATGATGTGTAGCCTAAACGTTTGTGTTGAAAGTGAGCTGTAGTTTCGTTTTTTGCCTGCCAAAAACGTTTTAATTCTTTGTTTTGCTGCTGCACCTTGCTTAATAAAGGTGTATGTAATGCTAGCTAGCTAACAGCTTGCTAACTGTTAACCGTTTGACCGTCCCTGTTTGTGAGACCTATTGAAATGGATGACCATGATTCCCTGGGCAGTATGGACAGCTTACTTCTCCAGCTAGGTATGTTTTCAACTTTGACCTTTATTCCACTATACCCTAACCATAGCTGGTGATCTACAGGAGTTCAATGGCTAACTGGTTGCTTTTCTTTGCTGATTTATAGCTCTGCAAACCAGGGACATCGCTCAGAAGAGGGATCAGATCAATCAACAGATTCAAAGTAAGTGATGGTGTCGCCTCACAGAAGGCAGCTAGCGATATGGGGTGACTGGCTATCTCATGGTGACAGGTTCAAGCCCCGCTCCAGCTGTTAACAGCTACATTGGTGTCAGAATTGGGATAACGTTAGTCCATCGCTTTTATGTGAATTCTGCTCCACAGGGGACCATGGCACTTTTCAGTATGTGCTATAATGCCCTGGGGGGTGGTTGAATTCTGGGGGAAAGTCAATGATATAATCTCTGTACTTATAGACCAAATATTGTCATTACATCCAATAGTGATTTTGCTTTGTGATTACTGAATTGCACTTGACAGAATGCCAATGGAGATGTGGTTGGCAGGAACCACAGCTGCCAAGTAAAAAGTATTGAATTAAGGTGGTTTCCACCTCATCAGTTACCATTGCAGCAATGGCTGCTCACATTTCAGGAAATTGTCCTTATGGAACTGTCCGCGGCCAGGATTCACAGGGCCAGGGTGTCCACCCTGGACACCTGGGGAAAAAGCAGCAGCGAACATTTCAGAACTTTTATCCAACAGACCTGTACATCCATGAATGGATCTCTATCATTTGTAACTATTTCTGATGTATGTATTGTGATGTATTGTTTAATAGATGTACTATGTAAGGTATATTTATGTGTCTGTTTTTATTTCACAAGAGATTTTAAATATATTCAGATTTCGGAGTGCGGGGTGGTAGTTTTTAAAATATTCATACAATGGGGTCCCAAATTATTGACCCCCTTGAAAAATATGAGCAATAATGACTGTAGAATAAATCATTAAAATACTGAGCTACAGTTGAAGTCGGAAGTTTACATACACCTTAGCCAAATACATTTAAACTCAGTGTTTCACAATTCCTGACATTTAATCCTAGTAAAAATTATCTTTCTTAGGTCAGTTAGGATCACCACTTTATTTTAAGAATGTGGAATGTCAGAATAATAGTAGAGATAATTATTTATTTCAGCTTTTATTTCTTTCATCACATTCCCAGTGGGTCAGAAGTTTACATAAACTCAATGAGTATTTAGTAGCATTGCCTTTAAATGATTTAACTTGGGTCAAACGTTTCAGGTAGTCTTCCACAAGCTTCCCACAATAAGTTGGGTGAATTTTGGCCCATTCCTCCTGACAGAGCTGGTGTAACTGAGTCAGGTTTGTAGGCCTTTTTGCTCTCACATGCCTTTTCAGTTCTGCCCACAAATCTTCTATAGGATTGAGGTCAGGGCTTTGTGATGGCCACTCCAATACCTTGACTTTGTTGTCCTTAAGCCATTTTGCCACAACATTGGAAATATGCTTGGGGTCATTGTCCATTTGGAAGACTCATTTGCGACGTTGCTTCAATATACCCACATAATTTTCCTACCTCATGATACCATCTATTTTGTGAAGTGCACCAGTCCCTCCTGCAGCAAATGATGCTGCCACCTCCGTTCTTCACGGTTGGGATGGTGTTTTTCGGGCTTGCAAGCTTCTCCCCTTTTCCTCCAAACATAATGATGGTCATTATGGCCAGAGTACGATCTTTATCCCCATGTGCAGTTGCAAACTGTAGTCTGTTTTTTTTATGGCGGTTTTGGAGCAATGGCTACTTCCTTGCTGAGCGGCCTTTCAGGTTATGTCGATATAGGACTCGTTTTACTATGGATATAGATACTTTTGTACCTGTTTCCTCCAGCATCTTCACAAGGTCCTTTGCTGTTGTTCTTGGATTTATTTGCACTTTTCGCACCAAAGTGAAATCAAATCAAATTTTATTCGTCACATACACATGGTTAGCAGATGTTAATGCGAGTGTAGCGAAATGCTTGTGCTTCTAATTCCGACAATGCAGTAATAACCGACGAGTAATCTAACCTAACAATTTCACAACAACTACCTTATACACACAAGTGTAAAGGGATACAGAATATGTACATAAAGATATGAATGAGTGATGGTACAGAACGGCATAGGCAAGATGCAGTAGATGGTATAGAGTACAGTATATACATATGAGATGAGTAATGTAGGGTATGTAAACATTATATTAAGTGGCATTGTTTAAAGTGGCTAGTGATACATTTTTTACATCAATTTTTCCATTATTAAAGTGGCTGGAGTTGAGTCAGTATGTTGGCAGCAGCTACTCAATGTTAGTGATGGCTGTTTAACAGTCTGATGGCCTTGAGATAGAAGCTATTTTTCAGTCTCTCGGCCCCTGCTTTGATGCACCTGTACTGACCTCGCATTCTGGATAATAGCAGGATGAACAGGCAGTGGCTCGGGTGGTTGTTGTCCTTGATGATCTTTATGGCCTTCCTGGGACATCGGGTGCTGTAGGTGTCCTGGAGGGCAGGTAGTTTGCCCCCGGTGATGCATTGGGCAGACCTCACTACCCTCTGGAGAGCCTTACGGTTGTGGGCGGAGCAGTTGCCGTACCAGGCGGTGATACAGCCTGACAGGATGCTCTCGATTGTGTATCTGTAAAAGTTTGTGAGTGCATTTGGTGACAAGCCAAATTTCTTCAGCCTCCTGAGGTTGAAGAGGTGCTGCTGCGCTTTCTTCACGGTGCTGTCTGTGTGGGTGGACCAATTCAGTTTGTCTGTGATGTGTACGCCGAGGAACTTAAAACTTACTACCCTCTCCACTACTGTCCCGTCGATGTGGATAAGGGGGTGCTCCCTCTGCTGTTCCCAGAAGTCCACGATCATCTCCTTAGTTTTGTTGACGTTGAGTGTGAGGTTATTTTCCGAGGGCCCTCACCTCCTCCCTCTCTCTAGGAGACAGAACGCGTCTCCTTCCTGAGCGGTATGATGGCTGTGTGGTCCCATGGTGTTATACTTGCGTACTATTGTTTGTACAGATGAACGTGGTACCTTCAGGCGTTTGGACATTGGTCCGAAAGATGAACCAGACTTGTGGAGATTGACACTTTTTTTTCTGAGGTCTTGGCTGATTTCTTTTGATTTTCCCATGATGTCAAGCAACGAGGCACTGAGTTTGAAGGCCTTGAAATACATCCACAGGTACACCTCCAATTGACTCAAATGATGTCAATTAGCCTAACAGAGGCTTCTAAAGCCATGACATCCTTTTCTGGAATTTTCCAAGCTGTTTAAAGGCACAGTCAACTTAGTGTATGTACACTTCTGACCCACTGGAATTGTGACACAGTGAATTATAAGTTAAATAATCTGTCTGTAAACAATTGTTGGAAAAATTACTTGTGTCATGCACGAAGTAGATGCCCTAACCGACTTGCCAAAACTATAGTTTGTTAAAAATAAATTTGTGGAGTGGTTGAAAAACAAGTTTTAATGACTCCAACCAAAGTGTATGTAAACTTCCAACTTCAACTGTATATTGTATGTGGAAAAAAAGGGAAATATAATTTTTTACAAACACAATTGTTCAGAGAAAGATATATTTTCTTTAACAGGTAATATATTTTTTTTCTCAAAAAGGTAGGGGTCAATATTATTGACACCTCTAAAGAATCGTATATAAATAAAGTTGAGTATATTTGGTCCCATATTCCTGACATGCAATGCTTACAGTACATCTAGCTCGTGACTCTACAAACTTATTGGATGCATTTGCAGTTCGTTTTAGTTAGTTTTAGTGTATTTCAGGTTATTTTGTGCCCAATAGTAATATAATATATTGTGTAATTTTGGAGTCACTTTTATTATAAATAAGAACATGTTTCCAAACACTTCTACATTAATGTAATGAATCGTGAATAATGATGAGTGACAAAGTTACAGAGAGTCAAAGATCATAATCCCAAACCATGCTAACCTCCCCTGTTATTGGTCATGGTGAGAGGTTAGACCATAATCCCAAGACATGCTAACCTCCCCTGTTATTGGTCATGGTGAGAGGTTAGATCATAATCCCAAGACATGCTAACCTCCCCTGTTATTGGTAATGGTGAGAGGTTAGACCATAATCCCAAGACATGCTAACCTCCCCTGTTATTGGTAATGGTGAGAGGTTAGACCATAATCCCAAAACATGCTAACCTCCCCTGTTATTGGTAATGGTGAGAGGTTAGATCATAATCCCAAGACATGCTAACCTCCCCTGTTATTGGTAATGGTGAGAGGTTAGACCATAATCCCAAGACATGCTAACCTCCCCTGTTATTGGTAATGGTGAGAGGTTAGATCATAATCCCAAAACATGCTAACCTCCCCTGTTATTGGTAATGGTGAGAGGTTAGATCATAATCCCAAGACATGCTAACCTCCCCTGTTATTGGTAATGGTGAGAGGTTAGATCATAATCCCAAGACATGCTAACCTCCCCTGTTATTGGTAATGGTGAGAGGTTAGACCATAATCCCAAGACATGCTAACCTCCCCTGTTATTGGTCATGGTGAGAGGTTAGTGTCACACCTTGGTCATTATATTTTGTGTTTTTGGTATAGTTTGGGTAGGCCAGGGTGTGACATGGGTATATATGTTGTGTTTCGTATTGGGGTTTGTATTATTTGGGATTGCGGCTGATTAGGGGTGTGGTATAGGTTTGGCTGCCTGAGGCGGTTCTCAATGAGAGTCAGGTGCTTCTCTTTGTCTCTGATTGGGAACCGTATTTAGGTAGCTTGAGTTCGCGTTGTATTTCGTGGGTGATTGTACCTGTCTCTGTGTATGTCACCAGATAGGCTGTAATTTGTTTCACGTTCCGTTTGTTGTTTTGTATTCTCCCAGTTATTTCATGTATCGCTATTTCCTTTATTAAAGCACATGAGTAACCTACACGCTGCATTTCGGTCTGACTCTCTTTCTTCCACAAACGAAGAACGCCGTTACAGTTAGCATGTCTTGGTGGTTTGATCATTTACCCTCTTATCTCAGTCATCACCATTCACCATTCATTCAGGATTATCTGTAATCATGGTAGCATCCACATTAATGTAGAAGTGTTTGACTCCAAAATGATACAGTACATTATTTACCGTTGACATTCTATTGCATCCAACACATTTGTAGAGTCCCAAGCTTTATGTAGTCATTGTGTGCTTGGAATATGACCAAATACTTTTACACTTTAGACCACATTATTTATAAGAATCTTTAGGGGTGTAAATCATTTTTAACCCAACCTTTTTGAGAGAAAACATTACTTGTTAAAGAAAATATCTTTCTCTGGGTTGTATTAGCATAAAATAATATAATCTCACATTTTCTTTAGCGTACAAAGTAGCTCAGTATTTGAATTATTTATTTTATAGAGGCATTATTGCTCATCCTTATGAGGGGGGGTCAATCATTTGGGACCCCACTCTATATACATACTGTATATACAGTGCATTCGGAAAGTATTCAGACCCCAGACACCATTTTGTTACGTTAAAGCCTTATTCTAAAATTAATTTAATAGTCTGTCCATCCGTCCCGCCATCAATCTACAGACAATAACTCACTTTGACAAAGCAAAGCCAGGTTTTTAGAAATGTCTGCACATTTATAAAATAACAAAACCAGGCAATATCACATTTACATAAGTATTCAGACCCTTTACTCTGTACTTTTGTTGAAGCACCCTTGGCAGCGATTACAGCCTCAAGTCTTCTTGGGTATGACGCTACAAGCTTGGCACACCTATATTTGGGGAGTTTCTCCCATTCTTCTCTGCAGATCCTCTCAAGTTCTGTCAGGTTGGATGGGGAGCGTCGCTGCACAGCTATTTTCAGGTCTTTCCAGAGATGTTTGATCGGGTTCAAGTCCAGGCACTGGTTGGGCCACTCAAGGACATTGAGACTTTTCACGAAGTCTTGGCTGTGTGCTTAAGGTCATTGTCCTGTTGGAAGGTGAACCTCCGCCCCAGTCTGAGGTCCTGAGCTCTTTGGATCAGGTTTTCATCAAGGATCTATTTGTACTTTGCTCCGTTCATCTTTCCCTCAATCCTGACTAGTCTCCCTGCCACTGAAAAACATCCCCAGAGCATGATGCTGCCACCACCATGCTTCACCATAGGGATGGTTCCAGGTTTCCTTTGCTCTGTACTTTACTCTGTACCTATGAATTGAAAAACTTGATGAAACAAAAAAGTGGGACAATCCTACAGTCTCTCAGGCCTTTAATAACATCATATCAAGGGCAGGCCATAGGTAGCAATTTCTGTTGTGGTTGTCTTATGTTTTATCTGTGTGGTGTTCATCAGTTAATCAGTTAATTTTATTTTCTCACCAGTCGGCAAAGCCAATGTTGCTGAGAAGAAATCCTACATCATAGGGATCCAGAAAAACATCAGGAAGCTTGAGGAGGAATCTCATCATAAGCAGAACATTGTGAAGCATCTCAAAGGCAATACGAAAAAGTAAAGCAAAAGTTTGTTGTGTTTTTTTGTAGGTGGGTCTTTATAAATAATGGGGCCATTGTGTGACATTGGAATCAACATTTCAAAATGGTTTGAAACAAAAATAGAAAGGTTTTCATGCAGTTCCACATGTGTACTTAGACGAGAGGAATGCAAGTGAATATGTGCCCATAACTATACATTCTTTAAGCAGGGTTCATCAAGTCAAATTCAAGGACTTTCAAGGACTTTTTTAAGTACATCATTATTATTTAAGAATAAGGATATAGAGCCCCCTCAATAGAAGGTAGACCATTACCACTTTAAGAATAAGGATATAGAGCCCCCTCAATAGAAGGTAGACCATTACCACTTTAAGAATAAGGATATAGAGCCCCCTCAATAGAAGGTAGGACCATTACCACTTTAAGAATAAGGATATAGAACCCCCTCAATAGAAGGTAGGACCATTACCACTTTAAGGATATAGAGCCCCCTCCCCCCTCAATAGAAGGTAGACCATTACCACTTTAAGAATAAGGATATAGAACCCCCTCCCCCTCAATAGAAGGTAGACCATTACCACTTTAAGAATAAGGATATAGAGCCCCCTCAATAGAAGGTAGACCATTACCACTTTAAGAATAAGGATATAGAGCCCCCTCAATAGAAGGTAGGACCATTACCACTTTAAGAATAAGGATATAGAGCCCCCTCCCCCCTCAATAGAAGGTAGGACCATTACCACTTTAAGGATATAGAGCCCCCTCCCCCTCAATAGAAGGTAGGACCATTACCACTTTAAGAATAAGGATATAGAGCCCCCTCAATAGAAGGTAGGACCATTACCACTTTAAGAATAAGGATATAGAGCCCCCTCCCCCTCAATAGAAGGTAGGACCATTACCACTTTAAGGATATAGAGCCCCCTCCCCCTCAATAGAAGGGTAGACCATTACCACTTTAAGAATAAGGATATAGAGCCCCCTCAATAGAAGGTAGGACCATTACCACTTTAAGAATAAGGATATAGAGCCCCCTCAATAGAAGGTAGACCATTACCACTTTAAGAATAAGGATATAGAGCCCCCTCCCCCTCAATAGAAGGTAGGACCATTACCACTTTAAGAATAAGGATATAGAGCCCCCTCCCCCTCAATAGAAGGTAGGACCATTACCACTTTAAGAATAAGGATATAGAGCCCCCTCAATAGAAGGTAGGACCATTACCACTTTAAGAATAAGGATATAGAGCACCCTCAATAGAAGGTAGACCATTACCACTTTAAGGATATAGAGCCCCCTCCCCCTCAATAGAAGGTAGACCATTACCACTTTAAGAATAAGGATATAGAGCCCCCCCTCAATAGAAGGTAGACCATTACCACTTTAAGAATAAGGATATAGAGCCCCTCCCCTCAATAGAAGGTAGGACCATTACCACTTTAAGGATAAGGATATAGAGCCCCCTCAATAGAAGGTAGACCATTACCACTTTAAGAATAAGGATATAGAGCCCCCTCCCCCTCAATAGAAGGTAGACCATTACCACTTTAAGAATAAGGATATAGAGCCCCCTCCCCTCAATAGAAGGTAGACCATTACCACGTTAAGAATAAGGATATAGAGCCCCCTCCCCTCAATAGAAGGTAGACCATTACCACTTTAAGAATAAGGATATAGAGCCCCCTCCCCTCAATAGAAGGTAGACCATTACCACTTTAAGAATAAGGATATAGAGCCCCCTCCCCCTCAATAGAAGGTAGACCATTACCACTTTAAGGATATAGAACCCCCTCCCCTCAATAGAAGGTAGACCATTACCACTTTAAGAATAAGGATATAGAGCCCCCTCCCCTCAATAGAAGGTAGACCATTACCACTTTAAGAATAAGGATATAGAATCCCCTCAATAGAAGGTAGACCATTACCACTTTAAGAATAAGGATATAGAGCCCCTCCCCTCAATAGAAGGTAGGACCATTACCACTTTAAGAATAAGGATATAGAGCCCCCTCCCCCCTCAATAGAAGGTAGACCATTACCACTTTAAGAATAAGGATATAGAATCCCCTCCCCCTCAATAGAAGGTAGGACCATTACCACTTTAAGAATAAGGATATAGAACCCCCTCAATAGAAGGTAGACCATTACCACTTTAAGAATAAGGATATAGAGCCCCCTCAATAGAAGGTAGACCATTACCACTTTAAGAATAAGGATATAGAGCCCCCTCCCCCTCAATAGAAGGTAGGCCATTACCACTTTAAGAATAAGGATATAGAATCCCCTCCCCCTCAATAGAAGGTAGACCATTACCACTTTAAGGATATAGAGCCCCCTCCCCCCTCAATAGAAGGTAGAACATTACCACTTTAAGAATAAGGATATAGAGCCCCCTCAATAGAAGGTAGACCATTACCACTTTAAGAATAAGGATATAGAGCCCCCTCCCCCTCAATAGAAGGGTAGACCATTACCACTTTAAGAATAAGGATATAGAGCCCCCTCAATAGAAGGTAGGACCATTACCACTTTAAGAATAAGGATATAGAGCCCCCTCCCCCTCAATAGAAGGTAGACCATTACCACTTTAAGAATAAGGATATAGAGCCCCCTCAATAGAAGGTAGACCATTACCACTTTAAGAATAAGGATATAGAACCCCCTCAATAGAAGGTAGACCATTACCACTTTAAGGATATAGAGCCCCCTCCCCCCTCAATAGAAGGTAGACCATTACCACTTTAAGAATAAGGATATAGAGCCCCCTCCCCTCAATAGAAGGTAGGCCATTACCACTTTAAGAATAAGGATTTAGAGCCCCCCCCCCTCAATAGAAGGTAGGACCATTACCACTTTAAGGATATAGAGCCCCTCCCCCTCAATAGAAGGTAGACCATTACCACTTTAAGAATAAGGATATAGAGCCCCCTCAATAGAAGGTAGACCATTACCACTTTAAGAATAAGGATATAGAGCCCCTCCCCCTCAATAGAAGGTAGACCATTACCACTTTAAGAATAAGGATATAGAACCCCCTCAATAGAAGGTAGACCATTACCACTTTAAGAATAAGGATATAGAGCCCCCTCAATAGAAGGTAGACCATTACCACTTTAAGAATAAGGATATAGAATCCCCTCCCCCTCAATAGAAGGTAGGACCATTACCACTTTAAGAATAAGGATATAGAACCCCCTCAATAGAAGGTAGGACCATTACCACTTTAAGAATAAGGATATAGAGCCCCCTCCCCCTCAATAGAAGGTAGGACCATTACCACTTTAAGGATATAGAGCCCCCTCAATAGAAGGTAGACCATTACCACTTTAAGAATAAGGATATAGAACCCCCTCAATAGAAGGTAGGACCATTACCACTTTAAGAATAAGGATATAGAACCCCCTCAATAGAAGGTAGGACCATTACCACTTTAAGAATAAGGATATAGAACCCCCTCAATAGAAGGTAGACCATTACCACTTTAAGAATAAGGATATAGAGCCCCCTCCCCCTCAATAGAAGGTAGGACCATTACCACTTTAAGAATAAGGATATAGAGCCCCCTCCCCCTCAATAGAAGGTAGACCATTACCACTTTATGGATATAGAGCCCCCTCCCCCTCAATAGAAGGTAGACCATTACCACTTTAAGAATAAGGATATAGAGCCCCCTCAATAGAAGGTAGACCATTACCACTTTAAGAATAAGGATATAGAGCCCCCTCAATAGAAGGTAGGCCATTACCACTTTAAGGATATAGAGCCCCCTCCCCCTCAATAGAAGGTAGACCATTACCACTTTAAGAATAAGGATATAGAGCCCCCTCAATAGAAGGTAGACCATTACCACTTTAAGAATAAGGATATAGAGCCCCCTCAATAGAAGGTAGGACCATTACCACTTTAAGAATAAGGATATAGAGCCCCTCCCCCTCAATAGAAGGTAGGACCATTACCACTTTAAGAATAAGGATATAGAGCCCCTCCCCCTCAATAGAAGGTAGGACCATTACCACTTTAAGAATAAGGATATAGAACCCCCTCAATAGAAGGTAGACCATTACCACTTTAAGGATATAGAGCCCCCTCAATAGAAGGTAGACCATTACCACTTTAAGAATAAGGATATAGAGCCCCCTCAATAGAAGGTAGACCATTACCACTTTAAGAATAAGGATATAGAGCCCCCTCCCCCTCAATAGAAGGTAGACCATTACCACTTTAAGAATAAGGATATAGAGCCCCCTCAATAGAAGGTAGGACCATTACCACTTTAAGGATATAGAGCCCCCTCCCCCTCAATAGAAGGTAGACCATTACCACTTTAAGAATAAGGATATAGAGCCCCCTCCCCTCAATAGAAGATAGACCATTACCACTTTAAGAATAAGGATATAGAGCCCCTCAATAGAAGGTAGGACCATTACCACTTTAAGAATAAGGATATAGAGCCCCCTCCCCTCAATAGAAGGTAGACCATTACCACTTTAAGAATAAGGATATAGAGCCCCCTCCCCTCAATAGAAGGTAGACCATTACCACTTTAAGAATAAGGATATAGAGCCCCCTCAATAGAAGGTAGGACCATTACCACTTTAAGGATATAGAGCCCCCTCCCCTCAATAGAAGGTAGACCATTACCACTTTAAGAATAAGGATATAGAGCCCCCTCAATAGAAGGTAGGACCATTACCACTTTAAGGATATAGAGCCCCCTCCCCTCAATAGAAGGTAGACCATTACCACTTTAAGAATAAGGATATAGAGCCCCCTCCCCTCAATAGAAGGTAGACCATTACCACTTTAAGAATAAGGATATAGAGCCCCCTCAATAGAAGGTAGACCATTACCACTTTAAGAATAAGGATATAGAGCCCCCTCAATAGAAGGTAGACCATTACCACTTTAAGAATAAGGATATAGAGCCCCCTCCCCCTCAATAGAAGGTAGACCATTACCACTTTAAGGATATAGAGCCCCTCCCCTCAATAGAAGGTAGGACCATTACCACGTTAAGAATAAGGATATAGAGCCCCTCCCCTCAATAGAAGGTAGACCATTACCACTTTAAGAATAAGGATATAGAGCCCCCTCCCCTCAATAGAAGGTAGGACCATTACCACTTTAAGAATAAGGATATAGAGCCCCCTCCCCTCAATAGAAGGTAGACCATTACCACTTTAAGAATAAGGATATAGAACCCCTCAATAGAAGGTAGACCATTACCACTTTAAGGATATAGAGCCCCCTCCCCTCAATAGAAGGTAGACCATTACCACTTTAAGAATAAGGATATAGAACCCCCTCAATAGAAGGTAGGACCATTACCACTTTAAGAATAAGGATATAGAGCCCCTCCCCTCAATAGAAGGTAGACCATTACCACTTTAAGAATAAGGATATAGAACCCCCTCAATAGAAGGTAGACCATTACCACTTTAAGAATAAGGATATAGAGCCCCCTCCCCCTCAATAGAAGGTAGACCATTACCACTTTAAGAATAAGGATATAGAGCCCCCTCCCCCTCAATAGAAGGTAGGACCTTTCAATTGAAGCAAGTGGCGACATTCGGGAAGTATTCAGACCCCTTGAATTTTCCACATTTCGTTACGGTACAGCCTTATTCTAAAATGTATTAAATAATTGTTTCCCCTCATTAAATCTGCATATAATACCAATAATGAAAAAACAAAAACAGGTTTTTAGAATTTTATGCAAATTAATACAAATGTACAAAACGGAAATATCACATTTACATAAGTATTCAGACTCTTTACTCAGTACTTTGTTGATGCACCTTTGGCAGCTTTATAGCCTCAAGTCTTCTTGGGTATGACACTACAAGCTTGGACACCTGTATTTGTGGAGTTTCTCCCATTCTTCTCTGCAGATCCTCTCAAGCTCTGTCAGGTTGGATGGGGAGCGTTGCTGAGCAGCCATTTTCAGGTCTCTCCAAAGATGTTCGATCGGGTTCAAGTCCGGGCTCTGGCTGGGCCACTCAAGGACATTGAGACTTGTTCTGAACCCACTCTTGTGTTGTCTTGGCTGGTAGGCCATAAAAGCTCACAGAACGGGACCGCCGAGTGCTGAAGCACGTAGCGCATAAAAATAGTCTGTCTTCAGTTGCAACACTCACTACCATGTTCCAAACTGCCTCTGGAAGCAACGTCAGCACAATAACTGTTCGTTAGGAGCTTAATGAAATGGGTTTCCGTGGACAAGCAGCCACACACAAGTCTAAGATCACCATGCTCAATGCCAAGTGTCGTGTGGAGTGGTGTAAAGCTCGTCGCCATTGGAGCAGTGGAAACATGTTCTCTGGAGTGATGAATCACGCTTCACCATCTGGCAGTCCGACGGACAAATCTGGGTTTGCCGGATGCCAGGAGAACGCTACCTGCCCCAATGCATATTGGCAACTGTAAAGTTAGATGGAGGAGGAATAATGGTTTGTGGCTCTTTTTCATGGTTTGGGTTAAGTCTCTTAGTTCCAGTGGAGGGAAATCTTAATGCTACAGCATATAATTATATTCTAGACTGTGCTTCCAAATTTGTAGCAACAGTTTTGGGAAGGCCCTTTCCTGTTTCAGCATGACAATTCCCCCGCACAAAGCGAGGTCCATACAGAAATGGTTTGTCAAGATCAGTGTGGAAGAACTTGACTTGCCTGCACAGAGCCCTGACCTCAACCCCATCGAACACCTTTGGGATGATTTGGAACGCCGACTGTTAGCCAGGCCTAACCGCCCAACATCAGTGCCCGACCTCACTAATGCTCTTTTGGCTGAATGGAATTAGATGTTCAACGAGCAGGTGTCCACATACTTCTGGTCATGTAGTGTAGGTTGGTACCCTAGTTTATAGAAAGACCCATGTACAGCCAGGACTGTAGTGTAGGTTGGTACTCTAGTTTATATAAAGATCCATGTACAGCCAGGCCTGTAGTGTAGGTTGGTACTCTAGTTTATAGAAAGACCCATGTACAGCCAGGCCTGTAGTGTAGGTTGGTACTCTAGTTTATAGAAAGACCCATGTACAGCCAGGCCTGTAGTGTAGGTTGGTACTCTAGTTTATAGAAAGATCCATGTACAGCCAGGCATGTAGTGTAGTTTGGTACCCTAGTATATAGAAAGACCCATTTACAGCCAGGTCTGCCCTAGCTTTGGATTGCATTCACAAAACATATCAGAGTAGGAATGCTGATCTAGGATCAGTTTTGCCCTTTACAGTAGATGATAATGAATATCATTATATAGACGGGGGGACGTGATCCTGGACAGCACTCTGAGACACTTTGTGAATGCAGGCCCTGCTGTGAATTCTTGTATCATTGTACCCCCTCTCTTGCAGTCTAAAGGGAACTAACGGCCTCCTGCTGCAGTATGAGAAGACGCTGCAGGCTGAATTGGAGAGGAGACGAGACAACTGTAATCAAGACATGTAGGCCTACATTTTGTCTTGACATTTACATCATGGTCATTTACAGTGAAAAAGCACAGAATTATTAGACAACCCGTAACACTGAATCAGTTATACTTAGGCATCCAATGTGTCTGCTGTAGGAAAGTGTACCAGGAGAGAATAGAGCGCTACAGGAAGGTTTTCCAGCAGCACAAAGAGAGTTACTGCCAGAACCCTCTGGCCAAGCAGCTGCTGATGATTCAGTCAGGAAAAGAAGAGCTGGAAAGCAGGATTAAAGTTTGTGAGGACCAGATAACAGCCAAAGAGAAGGCTCTGCAGGATCTACTAGGTAACTACTGGGACAATGATTCCTTACAGTAAACACACCTGACTCAACTTGTCAACCAGTCATCAAGCCCTGGATTACTATATTTCATCTTTATTTAACTAAGCAAAGTCAGTTAAGAACAAATTCTTATTTACAATGAGGGCCTAGGAACAGTGGGTTAACTGCCTGTTCAGGGGCAGAACGACAGATTTTTACCCTGTCAGCTCGGGCATTCGATCCTGCAACCTTTCGGTCACTGGCCCAATGCTCTAACCACTAGGCTACCTGCCGCCCCAAACCCCAATCAGGTGACTTTGCCCGGTGTGCTGCTGGCTATACCGGAGGACTGGAGTTGGGAAACTGGATTTTTAAAAATGTATTTAACTAGGCAAGTCAGAAACACTGTACTCGGTAACCAAATGGTAACCAATATCCCCTACTAGGTAACTAACACGTTTTAGTCCACTGAATATCCTGTGTCTTTGGTTTGATGTACAGTACAAAGAAGTACAAGCTTATTTCTTTCTTCCCTCAGGTCAAACATTGTCCATCGAAAACCCATTGGAAAGGTATCCTTTTGCACGGTTAATGTCAACCGAAACTCACTGACATGCAAAACGATTAGGGTTGAGCCGATATATGATGAAATTGAATATCGTGATATTTGACATTATGTCGGGAAGTGCAAGAAGGTATATTGTGATGTTCAAGACCATACTTTATTTGAACAGTTTTATTTGTTAGGCTGTATCAATACGGTAAATGAAGTCTAAATAAATTAACTAAGCCTTATTTTTTTCACCACACAAAGATTATTTAATGAGAATGTGATTATAATATCGTATAAAATATGAACTATTGTAGTCTGGAATGATATAGTCATTACCAGCCCAAAATGATTATATCAGCTATTGCAATATTTGGAGTAGCATATGGTAAAAGAGCTCACCCCAGATATTTAATTTCAGAATTGGTTAGGGTTAAGTTAAGGGTCAGTTCTAGATTTTGATGAGTGGTTTTATAGGTCAGGAAGTCCTTATTGCCTCTGAAAGAGTGTCAGATAAGGTGAGCAGTTCTCAACTTTTCTGTTCAGCATCTCTGGTCTATTGACGGCAGCAGAGTCTCACAGACAGTCATCGGCTCAGACTGAGGATGACCATCAGTCTCCACTAGACATCTCCTCCCTCCATGTTTCCCAGGTATATATATATCTCTCCTCCTCCCCCCATCTCTCCCAGGTATCTATCTCTCTCATCCTCCTCCTATCTCTCCCAGGTATCTATCTCTCTCCTCCTCCTCCTATCTCTCCCAGGTATCTATCTCTCTCCTCCTATCTCTCCCAGGTATCTCTCTCTCTCTCATCTTCCTCCTATCTCTCCCAGGTATCTATCTCTCTCATCCTCCCATCTCTCCCAGGTATCTATCTTTTTCCTCCCTCCATTTCTCCCAGGTAGCTATCTCCAACCTCCTATCGCTCCCAGGTACAGTATATATCTCTCCTCCTATCTCTCCCAGGTAGCTATCTCTCTCCTCCACCTATCTCTCTCCTCCCATCTTTCCAAGCCTAAGGTATCTTTAGCCTGGATGCTGGGACTCAGTTCAGTCTAGACAAGAGTGGTCAGTCATCTTCCTCTTGTCCTTTTGCAGGATGGCCATGAGAAACACGGAGAGGGAATTGAAGAGCATCTAGAGAAGACCGTTGCTCACCCTCCATCACAAGGAGACACACACTGTGACCTGTGGTCATACCCAGAGGCAATGGGTAGGATCTTCAATGGTTAGGATATTCAATGGGTAGAATATTCAATGGTTAGGATCTTCAATGGTTGGGATCTTCAATGTGTAGGATCTTCAATGGTTGGGATCTTCAATGTGTAGGATCTTCAATGGTTGGGATCTTCAATGTGTAGGATCTTCAATGGTTGGGATCTTCAATGTGTAGGATCTTCAATGGTTGGGATCTTCAATGTGTAGGATCTTCAATGGTTGGGATCTTCAATGTGTAGGATCTTCAATGTGTAGGATCTTCAATGGTTGGGATCTTCAATGTGTAGGATTTTCAATGGTTGGGATCTTCAATGTGTAGGATCTTCAATGGTTGGGATCTTCAATGTGTAGGATCTTCAATGGTTGGGATCTTCAATGTGTAGGATCTTCAATGGTTGGGATCTTCAATGTGTAGGATCTTCAATGTGTAGGATCTTCAATGGTTGGGATCTTCAATGTGTAGGATCTTCAATGTGTAGGATCTTCAATGCTTCATTTCTGGGCTTTCACTTTGTGGGCCCATTTCCAGTTTAAATTGATTCTGGTGGTAAAATGTTTTAAATCCGTCCTCCAGATGGAATACACGCTTCAGACCAGGAGGAGGGAAGTTTACTAGAGGAACAGGTCTGCTCTTTATTATTAGAATATAATAATATCAGTATTCAACAACGTGGTACTGCTGTAAAATCACACTCCAAGTAACATCAGCATCAGTTAGAAGAGAACATGGACACAGACCTATTCAGTGACAGGACACTGATGAAGTACTGTGCTGTAGATTCATGATTCTGTTATATACGGCATACAGTTGTGCGTCCCAAATGGCTCCCTATTCCCTTAAAGTGTACTCTGCACTACTTTTGATCAGTGCCTAAGGCTCTGGTTAAAAGTAGTGCACTATGTAAGGAATAGGGTGCCATTTAGGAGGCCACGTAACGCTCTTGTTATACAGGGCATTCTGAAAGTATTCACTTTTTCCACATTTTGTAACCTTACAGCCTTATTCTAAAATGAATTAAATTTAATGTTTTCCTCATCAATATACACACACTACCCCATAATGACAAAGCAAAAGCAGGTTTTCAGAAATGTTTTCTAATCTATTAAAAATGAAAAACAGAAATACCTTATTTATCGAAATTGAGCTCAGGTCCATCCTGTTTCCATTGATCATCCTTGAACTTAAATTCAATTGATTGGACATTATTTGGAAAGACATACACCTGTCTATATAAGGTTCCACAGTTGATAGTGCATGTCAGAGCAAAAACCAAGCCATGAGGTCAAAGGAATTGTCCGTAGAGTTCCGAGACAGGATTGTGTCGGAGCACAGATATGGGGAAGGTTACCAAAACATTGCTGCAGCATTGCAGGTCTCCGAGAACACAGTGGCCTCCATCATTCTTAAAAGGAAGAAGTTTGGAACCACCAAGACTCTTCCTAGAGCTGGCCGTCCAGCCAAACTGAGCAATCAGAGGAGAAGGGCCTTGGACATGGAGCTGACCAAGAACCAAATGGTCACTCTGACAGAGCTCTAGAGTTCCTCATTGGAGATGGGAGAACCTTCCAGAAGGACAACCATCTCTGCAGCACTCCACCAATTAGGCCTTTATACTAGAGTGACCAGATGGAAGCCACTTCTCAGTAAAAGGCACATGACAGCCCGCTTAGAGTTGGCCAAAAGTCACCTAACGGACTCTCAGACCATGAGAAACAACATTCTCTCATCTGATGAAACCAAGATTGAACTCTTAGGCCTGAAAGACAAGCGTCACGTCTGGAGGAAACCTGGCACCATCCCTACTGTGAAGCATGGTGGTGGCAGCATCATGCTGTGGGGATGTTTTTCAGTGGCAGGCAGACTAGTCAGGCTTGAGGGAAAGATGAACTGAGCAAAGTACAGAGAGATTCTTGATGAAAACCTGCTCCAGAGCCCTCAGGATCTCAGAATGAGGCAAAATTTCAGGTTTCAACAGGACAACGACACTAAACACACAGCCAAGACAACGGAGGAGTGGCTTCAGGACAAGTCTCTGAGTGTCCATGAGTGGCCCAGCCACAGCCCGGACTTAAAGCCAATCAAACATCTCTGGAGAGTCCTGAAAATAGCTGTGTAGCAATGCTCCCCTCCCCATCCAACCTGACAGAGCTTGAGAGGATCTGCAGAGAAGAATGGGAGAATCTCCACAAATACAGGTGTGCCAAGCTTGTAACGTCATACTCAAGAAGACTTTTGATATTTCATTTGAATTTTTTTTAAATAAATTCGCAAACATTTTTTTAAAACTGTTTTTTTGCTTTGTCATTATGGGGTATTGTGTGTAGATTGATGAGAGGGGAAAACGATTTAATCTATTTTAGAATAAGGTTATAACGTAACAAAAAAGTGAAGGGGTCTGAATACTTTCCGAATGTAAATATGCTATGTAACAGCTGTTTGACTCTTTATAGAAGGAGTGTCTGAACACCTCCAGTACGGTGGGGATGGAGGAGGTGAAGGAGAGGGGGACTGAGGGAGGAGACGAACAGCCTACACCCCTCATTACTGAGGCGGAGGAGAATGAAGGGATGGGAGCAGCATTCTCTCCTCAGACTCCTGCTAGAATGAAAGCTGTGTCCAGTACCCCAACCTTCTCCCTGAAGTAAGACATGCATAGTTAAAACAGATGTTATCCTAGGCTGGGTCTGAGATGGCACCCAGGGCCCAGGTCAAAAGTAGTGCACCCTGGGCTCTGCTGAAAAGTAGTACACTACAGTCATGGCCAAAAGTTTTGAGAATGACACAAATATACATTTTTGAGTCTGCTGCCTCAGTTTGTATGATGGCAATTTGCATATACTCCAGAATGTTATGAAGAGTGATCAGATTAATTGCAATTAATTGCAAAATCCCTCTTTGCCATGTAAATGAACTGAATCCCCAAAAAACATTTCCACTGCATTTCAGCCCTGCCACAAAAGGACCAGCTGACACCATGTCAGTGTTTCTCTCGATAACACAGGTGTGAGTGTTGATGAGGACAAGGCTGGAGATCACTCTGTCATGCTGGTTGAGTTCAAATAACAAACTGGAAGCTTCAAAAGAAGGGTGGTGCTTAGAATCATTGTTCTTCCTCTGTCATCCATGGTTACCTGCAAGGAAACACGTGCAGTCATTATTGCTGCCAGTAAGATTGCACCTAAATCAACCATTTATAGGATCATCAAGAACTTCAAGGAGAGCGGTTCAATTGTTGTGAAGAAGGCTTCAGGGCGTCCAAGAAAGTCCAGCCAGCGCCAGAACCGTCTCCTAAAGTTGATTCAGCTGAGAGATCGGGGCACCACCAGTACAGAGCTTGCTACCATCAGTCCTGTGTCATGCCAACAGTAAAGCATCCTGAGACCATTCATGTGTGGGGTTGCTTCTCAGCCAAGGGAGTGGGCTCACTCACAATTTTGCCTAAGAACACAGTCATGAATAAAGAATGGTACCAACACAACCTCCAAGAGCAACTTCTCCCAAACATCCAGGAACAGTTTGGTTACAAACAATGCCTTTTCCAGCATGATGGAGCACCTTGCCATAATGCAAGAGTGATAACTACCGTAATTTCCGGACTATAAGCCGCTACTTTTTTCCCTCGCGGGTTTATACAATGACGCGGCTAATTTATGGATTTTTCCCGCTTTCACAAGATTCATGCCGCCAGAAAACTGAGCACCGTCACATAATGTGACGTAAATCGAGCTCAAACTTCCCATCATTCTGATTACGGTAGTCATTTTGTCACCCTCATCATGGCAAAGACACAGAGAAATGCATATGATGCAGCTTTCAAGTTGAAGGTGATCGATCTGGCTGTTGGAAAAGGAAATAGAGCTGCTGACAGCGTGGAGCATCGTCAAAAAATCCACTATCATCAACGGGTTTCGAAAGGCTGTTGAAGAGGGCAGCGATCCAACATCGGATGAAGCAATTCTGAGGCTATTCAACTCCGACACCGAAGGAGATGACTTCAGTGGTTTCAGTGCACAGGAGGAGGAAGATAGAGACCAATGACTTTCTTGGTAGGCTACTGTTTGAATTTTTGTTACAAGCCGTGTTTCGTTAAAGCCTATTTATTTTTGTTACAAGCCGTGTTTCGTTTAAAGGCTGTGTAAAGTTCATTTGTTTCAATGTACCGGTAGGCACCTGCGGCTTATAGACATGTGCGGCTTATTTATGTACAAAATACATATTTTTTTATAATTCAGTGGGTGCGGTTTATATTCAGGTGCGCTTAATAGTCCAGAAATTACGGTAAGTGGCTCGGGGAACAAAACATTGATATTTTGGATCCATGGCCAGGAAACTCCCCAGACCTTAATCCCATTGAGAACTTGTGGTCAATCCTCAAGAGGCGGGTGGACAAACAAAAACCCACAAATTCTGACAAACTCCAAGCACTGATTATGCAAGAATGGGCTGCCATCAGTCAGGATGTGGCCCAGAAGTTAATTGACAGCATACCAGGGCGGATTGCAGAGGTCTTGAAAAAGAAGGGTCAACACTGCAAATATTGACTCTTTTGCATCAACTTCATGTTATTGTCAATAAAAGCCTTTGACACTTATGAAATGCCTGTAATTATACTTCAGTATCCATAGTAACATCTGACAGAAATATCTAAAGACACTGAAGCAGCAAACTTTGTGAAAATTAATATTTGTGTCATTCTCAAAACTTTTGGCCACGACTGTATGGAGGGGAAAGGGTGCCATTTGAGATGCAGACCTCCCAGTTGTATATAAATGCTTACTTACTTATGTATATGAATGAGTCTTATATAATATCTCCAGCAGTAGCCACAGTGGGTCACCTAGTCAGCTAGACGGATCCACAGTGAAATCCCCAGGCTTCCTGTTCTCCATGAGCTCAGCTCCTAGCCCCACCACCCCCGACTTCTCTGGCTTCCACTGTGGCTTTGAACTGGGCTCAGGCCAGGAGGAAGTGAGGGAACGTCAAAAACACTTTTTTACAATGATGACCCATCCATCAATAACTCTTTATATTAAACTCTAATATTGTGTTTCATTGTAGGAGCCTCCTTTCCCCTTCAGCAGCTCATATTTCAGCAGTGAAAAGGTACCATTATATGTTCTGTTATATGTTATTCTCTGTCGTGTCAGTATCAGACATAATGTGGAACTTGGCTAATTTATTACCTTTTTATTTTTGTCATCTTAGAAACCGTCAGGATCCAGATCGCCATCAGGTGGGAAATTCTGTCTGCTATTAATAAATTATACTTTTCAAAAGTGATTATTTTTTAGTTGGAGTGCTGATCTAGGATCAGTTTTGTCTTTAAAATGAAAAATGAATGGACAGGGGGAAACTGATCCTATACCTTTTATAAATACAGCCCCTGATGTGATTCTTCCTCTGTGTAATAGCAATATGTATGTTGTTGAAGGCTTCCTGTTTGCCCGGCCAGAGTCGGAGAAGTCAGAAGATGGATTTGAGTTCCCCTTCAGCTCTAAGAGTCCTGGTCAACCGTCAACCAGCAGAGAGAAAGGATCAGGGGCTGGGGACTCCTTCCCTTTCTCCTTTAACTTCTAGCACATCTTACTGTAAAACTTAATGTATGCTTCAAATGGCACCCTATTCCCTATATAGTGCAGTACTTTTGCCCAGGGCCATGTAGTGTTCTAGGGCAATAGGGCGCCATTTGGATGCATCCTGAGATTCTTCCACTTTACTGTACATGAGTTCCATTTCATGTTTGGTTATTTCTAGAAATATGCAGAGGACTTCAACACAACTCTTGGTTGTTGTTATGCACTGTAGATCTGTTTTAGCGGTTGTTAATATTTACTCTAGTAAATAGTTTAATCAATTACTACCTTATAAGATAAAGTACCATCTAGACTTAAACTTCGCTGTTTGTTCATAAATCATTTATAATTATTTAAAACTTAATTGAATTGATATTTAACTAAATAAAATCAGATAAGTTGTGTTAAACTCTTGAAAGTTTTTATTTGACATTGTTGCCATCTGTATCAAAATGAATCACAATGGTATTAAGTCCCATTTCTAATTTGGGGACGATCACTATTCTAAACACGTATTTAACAGATAGACTTGCTGAAGCAACAAATATACAAGAATACTACCAGAATGGTAATTCTCATGCTCAGTGTTCTGATTATACTGTAGGTGTCAGTGATCTGGCACACACACTGAATAACAGGTCAAATAAGATCACAAAACATACATTTGTGTCAAGTTGGCTGGATGTCCTTTGGGTGGTGGACCATTCTTGATACACACAGGAAACTGTTGAGTGTGAAAAACACACCAGCTTTGCAGTTCTTGACACAAACCGATGTGCCTGGCACCTACTATACCCTGTTAAAATGCACTTAAATCTTTTGTCTTGCCCATTCACTTTCTGAATGGCACACATACACAACCCATGTCTTAATTGTCTCAAGGCTTAAAAATCCTTCTTTAACCTGTCTCCTCCTCTTCATCTACACTTATTGAAGTGGATTTAACAAGTGACATCAACAATGGATCATAGCTTTCACCTGAATTCACCTGGTCAGTCTATGTCATGGAAAGAGCAGGTGTTCCTAATGTTCTGTAAACTCAGTGTAGACCAAATAGCGTAATAGATAGTGTAGACACAATATTGTCTAGTGTACTAGGTATGTTACACAGTACGGCTGGGAATCGCTAGGGACCTAACAATGCAATATTATCACGATACTTTGGTGGCGATACGATATATATTGTGATTCTCGCGACTCTGTACCGATTTAATTGTAATTTGCTGTTCCAAACATATTGCTCACCATATGTCTGCACCATACATTTGCTGCAGAAGGACAAGAGTTTTGATCAGTCATGGAAATAAAAGTCCTGAAAAAAAATTGGAACACAGAGAATTGAGTTCACAAGTGCCGATGAATCCCTGAAGAAGGTGCAGTTGACCTTTCCATTTGATAGAGAGCCCAGTGCCCTGAGGAGAGGAAGACACTGAAACAACAGATAACCACACTAGAGAGCCCAGTGCCCAGTGCAATCGCAACAAATATTCTGTTCAGACCCCAACCAAGGATCATCAAAAGCTGTGCTATAAATTCTCGGGCAACCCAAAGATTCCTAGATGCCCTTCCAGACTCCCTCCACCTACCCAAGGACGTCAGAATACAAAAATCGGTTAACCACCTAACTTGAGAAACTAAATTTAACCTTGTGTAATACCCTAGATGCAGTCACACCCTTAAAAACAAAAAGCATTTGTCATAAGAAACTAGCTCCCTGGTATACAGAAAATACCCTGAAGCAATCTTACGGAAAATTGGGACTGAAATGGCGCCACACCAATCTGGAAGTCTTCCGACTAGCTTGGAAAGACGGTACCGTGCAGTATCGAAGAGCCCTTACTGCTGCTCGATCATCCTAACTTAATTGAAGAGAATTTAATTTTGATACTGTTGCAAAGCTAACTAAAAAGCAGCATTCCCCAAGAGAGGATGGCTTTCACTTCAGCAGTGATAAATTCATGAACTTCTTTGAGGAAAAGATCATGATCATTAGAAAGCAAATTACGGACTCCTCTTTAAATCTGCGTATTCCTCCAAAGCTCAGTCATCCTGAATCTGCACAACACTGCCAGGACCTAGGATCAAAGGATACACACGTTTTTAAATAATATATCTCTTGACACATTGATGAAAATGGTCTTGGCCTCTAAACCTTCAAGCTGCATACTGGACCCTATTCCAACTAAACTACTGAAAGAGCTACTTCCTGTGCTTGGCCCTCCTATGTTGAACATAATAAACGTCTCTCTATCCACCGGATGTGTACCAAACTCACTAAAAGTGGTAGCCTCTCTTGAAAAAGCCAAACCTTGACCCAGAAAATATTTTTAAAACTATCGGCCTATATCGAATCTCCCATTCCTCTCAAAAACTGTAGAAAAAGCTGTTGCGCAGCAACTCACTGCCTTCCTGAACACAAACAATGTATATGAAATGCTTCAGTCTGGTTTTAGACCCCATCATAGCACTGAGACTGCACTTGTGAAGGTGGTAAATGACCTTTTAATGGCGTCAGACCGAGGCTCTGCATCTGTCCTCGTGGTCCTAGACCTTAGTGCTGCTTTTGATACCATCGATCACCACATTCTTTTGGAGAGATTGGAAACCCAAATTGGACTACACGGACAAGTTCTGGCCTGGTTTAGATCTTATCTGTCGGAAAGATATCAGTTTGTCTCTGTGGATGGTTTGTCCTCTGACAAATCAACTGTAAATTCTGGTGTTCCTCAAGGTTCCATTTTGGGACCACTATTGTTTTCACTATATATTTTACCTCTTGGTGATGTCATTCGGAAACATGATAACTTTCACTGCTATGCGGACGACACACAGCTGTACATTTTGATGAAACATGGTGAAGCCCCAAAATTGCCCTCCCTGGAAGCCTGTGTTTCAGACATAAGGAAGTGGATGGCTGCAAACGTTCTACTTTTAAATTCGGACAAAACAGAGATGCTTGTTCTATCTAGGTCCCAAGAAACAAAGACATCTTCTGTTGAATCTGACAATTAATCTTAATGGTTGTACAATCGTCTCAAATAAAACTGTGAAGGACCTCGAAGTTTCTCTGGACCCTGATCTCTCTTTTGACGAACATATCAAGACTGTTTCAAGGACAGCTTTATTCTATCTACTTAACATTGCAAAAATCTGAAACTTTCTGTCCAAAAATGATGCAGAAAAATGTATCCATGCCTTTGTCACTTCTAGGTTAGACTACTGCAATGCTCTACTTTCCGGCTACCCAGATAAAGCACTAAATAAACTTCAGTTAGTGATAAATACGGATGCTAGAATCCTGACTAGAACCAAAAAATGTGATCATATTACTCCAGTGCTAGCCTCTCTACACTGGCTTCCTGTTAAGATAAGGCTGATTTCAAGGTATTACTGCTAACCTACAAAGCATTACATGGGCTTACTCCTACCTATCTTTCTGATTTGGTCCTGCCGTACATACCTACACGTACACTACGGTCACAAGACGCAGGCCTCCTAACTGTCCCTAGAATTTCTAAGCAAACTGGTGGCAGGGCTTTCTCCTATAGAGCTACATTTTTATGGAATGGTCTGCCTACCCATGTGAGAGAGACGGACTCGGTCTCAACCTTTAAGTCTTTAGTGCTGGCTCATCTCTTCAGTAGGTCCTATGATTCAGTGTAGTCTGGCCCATGAGTGTGAAGGTGAACGGATAGGCACTGGAGCAACGAACCGCCCTTGCTGTCTCTGCCTGGCCAGTTCCCCTCTCTCCACTGGGATTCTCTACCTCTAACCCTATTACAGGGGCTTAGTCACTGGCTTACTGGTGATCTTCCTTGCTGTCCCTAGGAGGGGTGCGTCACTTGAGTGGGTTGTGTCACTGATGTGATCTTCCTGTCTGGGTTGGCGCCCCCCCTTGGGTTGTGCCGTGGCGGAGATCTTTGTGGGCTATACTCGGCCTTGTCTCAGGATAGTAAGTTGGTGGTTGAAGATATCCCTCTAGTGGTGTGGTGGCTGTGCTTTGGCAAAGTGGGTGGTGTTATATCCTGCCTGTTTGGCCCTGTCCGGGGGTATCATTGGATGGGGCCACAGTGTCTCCCGACCCCTCCTGTCTCAGCCTCCAGTATTTATGCTGCAATAGTTTGTGTTGTGGGGCTAGGGTCAGTCTGTTATATTTGGAGTAATTATCCTGTCTTATCCGGTGTCCTGTGTGAATTTAAGTATGCTCTCTCTAATTTTATATTTTTCTTTCTTTCTCTCTCCCTCTCTCTCGGAGGACCTGAGCCCTAGGACCATGCCTCAGGACTACCTGGCCTGATGACTCCTTGCTGTCCCCAGTCCACCTGGCCGTGCTGCTGCTCCAGTTTCAACTGTTCTGCCTGCGGCTATGGAACCCTGACCTGTTCACCGGACGTGCTACCTGTCCCAGACCTGCTGTTTTCAACTCTCTAGAGACAGCAGGAGCGGTAGCGACACTGAATGATCGGCTATGAAAAGCCAACTGACATTTATTCCTGAGGTGCTGACCTGTTGCACCCTCGACAACCACTGTGATTATTATTATTTGACCCTGCTGGTCATCTATGAACATTTGAACATCTTGGCCATGTTCTGTTATAATCTATTGTTGTCTCTGAGGAGTCTTTGGCCTGGTTTGCTAACTACCTCAGAGTGCAGTGTTTAAAGTCAGAAAATCTGCTGTCTCAGCCACTACCTGTCACTAAGGAAGTACCCCAAGGCTCAATCCTAGGCCCCACGCTCAATTTACGCCAACAACATAGCTCAGGCAGTAAGAAGCTCTCATCCATTTATATGCAGATTATACAGATTATACTCAGCTGGCCCATCCCCAGAGTTTGTGTTAAACGCTCTACAACAAAACGTTCTTAGTGTCCAACAAGCTTTCTCTGCGTTTAACCTTGTTCTGAACACCTCCAAAACAAAGGTCATGTGGTTTGGTAAAAATAATGCCCCTCTCCCCACAGGTGTGATTACTACCTCTGAGGGTTTAGAGCTTGAGGTTGTCACCTCATACACATACTTGGGAGTATGGCTAGATGGTACACTGTCCTTCTCTCAGCACATATCAAAGCTGCAGGCTAAAGTTAAATCTAGACTTGGTTTCCTCTATCGTAATCGCTCCTTTCACCCAATCTGCCGAACTAACCCAGAATCAGATGACTATCCTACCTATGCTAGATTACGGAGATATAATTTATAGATCGCAGCTAAGGTTGCTCTCCTGTAAACTGGTCATCTCTGTAAACCCGTCGCAAGACCCACTGGTTGATGCTCTTTTATAAAACCCTCTTAGGCCTCACTCCCCCTATCCGTGAGCTTGTGTGGCCTACCACTTTGTAGCTGAGCTGTTGTTGCTCCTGGACATTTCCACTTCACAATAACAGCACTTACAGTTGACCGGGGCAGCTCTAGCAGGGCAAAGATTTGACGAAGTCACTTGTTCTAAAGGAGGCCTCCTGACTGTGTCACGTTGAAAGTCAATGAGCTCTTAAGTAATATTTTGTCTATGGAGATTGCATGGCTGTGTGCTCAGTTTTATATACCCATCATCAACCGGTATGGCTGAAATAGCCGAATCCACTCATTTGAATGGATGCCCACATACTTTTGTATTTATAGTGTAAATCAATCCAAATGACTATGAACTAAGGGACAGTTACGTATTTATTTTGAATATGAACTGTGGACCTGTTAAAATAAACCTGTCTTAAAAAAAAAAAAAAACTTGTCTTACTGCACTAATATGCTTCTCTATTGTTGAATTAAGTCATGTTAAGTAATATAGTGAAGTGTAATAATTTCATGGTTCTCTGAATAAAGAAACCAACACAATGACATGCAGACATCTCCTTTACGGCACGATATTTATTCAACAATATACAGATTCATCTCTCTACAGTTCAGACTGGTATTTATTTTATATCTTGCTTTCACTCTTTTGTACATTTTTTTATTTACAGGATTTAAAATAGTCTTCTTTCCTTTAACAACATCAATGGTAACAGTGTTTTACATCTTTAGTTCATTTACAACATCAATGGTAACAGTGTTTCACATCTTTAGTTCATTTACAACATCAATGGTAACAGTGTTTTACATCTTTAGTTGAAGCGTCTAGATTAGATTCATTCTTTGTTTATTATTCATAGACCCTGTTCTCCTAACTCTGGGGCAGCAAGCTGCAGACAGCCAGGCGGACAGAGAGAAGGGCTCCCATGCTTAGAGTCCATATCTCTCTCTGACCCGCTGTCTGTCTGGGTTGTTCACAAAGGAAACGCTTCAGAGAGTGGATCCCTCTAGAAAGATGACTAACATAAAAACCATGGTTGTCATTCAGATGTGGACGTCTGGTTGGGCTCCATGTGAGGTCCTTCTAATTGCAGCAGCAGCTTTGTTTATAAACCTGTATGTTTAAGTCAGACCTGTTGAGATGGGACTGTCACAGAACCACCAAATCATCAAACCAGCTCTCCAGGAGGTTTAAAGCCATACAAAATGTTGCATAGAATCAATTCTGACCACAAACACAAACACATGATGCCAGAGTTGACTTACAGCTTTGACAAGGAACAGAACAAGCTGATTAGACCCTGCCATCCTCAAATCCAAATCCATCCCGTGTTGGATGTGACAGTCTCTTCCAGTAGTAGTTCGGACTTAACTAACCAACCCCTGTCTAACTAACCAACCCGTCTGTGTGGAAGAGTCTAACTAACCAACCCCTGTCTGTGTAGAAAAGACTAACTAACCCAGATGTTACTGTCATCTACATGCAATGGAACATTACACGACTCTGGACGATATTCTGCTATTAGCCACAACAGAGCAGGGTTCAGTCTCTCTGGGAGCTGGACTGTGGGAGCTGGACTGTGGGAGCTGGACTGGGTTCTTCAGACCGTTTAACAGCAGGGGGTCACGAATACACTAGGTGATGACAGGATTCAACGCTCAACCCCCAGACCCTAACCCCCACAGCAGACCCTAACTCCCCACAGCAGACCCTAACTCCCCACAGCAGACCCGAACCCCCAAAGCAGAGCCAGACCCTAACCCACAAAGCAGAGCCAGACCCTAACCCACAAAGCAGAGCCAGACCCTAACTCCCCACAGCAGACCCTAACCCCCAAAGCAGAGCCAGACCCTAACCCACAAAGCAGAGCCAGACCCTAACTTCCCACAGCAGAGCCAGACCATAACTTCCCACAGCAGAGCCTAACCCCCACAGCAGAGCCAGACCCTAACTCCCCACAGCAGACCCTAACCCCCACAGCAGAGACATACACTAATCCTCAAAGCAGCAGAGGCAGACCCCCACAGCAGCAGAGGCAGACCCCCACAGCAGCAGAGGCAGACCCCCACAGCAGCAGAGGCAGACCCCCACAGCAGACCCAAACCCCCCAGCATCAGAGAGAGACCCTAACCCCCAGCATCAGAGAGATCCTTTGGTTTTCACACTACTGAGCCAAGCTGAGCTGTACTGGGCAGGCCAAGTTAACCATACTTCTGCTCATAGCGTACGAATTAACCTTAGCTGCTGGAAAGGTGCTGGAAAGGACAATGTAAAAAGACAACAAGGAAGCCAGCACAGTACTGTCTGGCTCTTTAGGATAGTGGAAAAACAACAACAAGGAAGCCAGCACAGTACTCTCAGGCTCTTTAGGATAGTGGAAAAACAACAACAAGGAAGCCAGCACAGTACTGTCAGGCTCTTTAGGATAGTGGTAGTAGCTATGTGTTAATGGAGATCAGGAGTAGTAGATACAGTTGAAGTCGGAAGTTTACATACACTTAGGTTGGAGTCATTAAAACTTGTTTTTCAACCACTCCACAAATTTCTTGTTAACAAACTATAGTTTTGGCAAGTCGGTTAGGACACCTACTTTATGCATGACAAGTCATTTTTCCAATTGATTACAGAAATGATTTAATTTATAATTCACTGTATCACAATTCCAGTGGGTCAGAAGTTTACATACACTAAGTTGACTGTGCCTTTAAACAGCTTGGAAAATTCCAGAAAATTACGTCCTGGCATTAGAAGCTTCTGATCGGTGCGAAAAGTGGAAATCAATCCCAGAACAGCAAAGGACCGTGTTGGAGGAAACAGGTACAAAAGTATCTATATCCATAGTAAAACGAGTCCTATATCGACATAACCTGAAAGGCCGCTCAGCAAGGAAGTAGCCACTGCTCCAAAACCGCCATAAAAAAGCCAGACTACGGTTTGCAACTGCACATGGGGATAAAGATCGTCGTTTTTGGAGAAATGTCCTCTGGTCTGTTGAAACAAAAATAGAACTGTTTGGCCATAATGAACATCGTTATGTTTGGAGGAAAAAGGGGGTATATGTGGATATATTGAAGCAACATCTCAAGACATCAGTCAGGAAGTTAAAGCTTGGTCGCAGATGGGTCTTCCAAATGGACAATGACCCCAAGCATACTTCCAAAGTTGTGGCAAAATGGCTTAAGGACAACAAAGTCAAGGTATTGGAGTGGCCATCACAAAGCCCTGATCTCAATCCTATAGAAAATGTGTGGGCAGAACTGAAAAAGATTGTGCGAGCAAGGAGGCCTACAAACCTGACTCAGTTACACCAGCTCTGTCAGGAGGAATGGGCCAAAATTCACCAACTTATTGTGGGAAGCTTGTGGAAGGCTACCTGAAACGTTTTAGACCCAAATGAAACAATTTAAAGGCAATGCTACCAAATACTAATTGAGTGTATGTAAACTTCTGACCCACTGGGAATGTGATGAAAGAAATAAAAGCTGAAATAAATCATTCTCTCTACTATTATTCTGACATTTCACATTCTTAAAATAAAGTGGTGATCCTAACAGACCTAAAACAGGGAATTTTTTACTAGGATTAAATGTCAGGAATAAATAAAAAAAACAGAGTTTAAACGCATTTGGCTAAGGTGTATGTAAACTTCCGACTTCAACTGTAGGTGATCAATGCGCTTGGTGACCCAGATCAGACCTACAGTAGGAGTATGTTGCAACAATAATGATGAGAAAGTTACAGAGGGTCAAAGATCATAACCCCAAGACATGCTAACCTCTCACCATGACCAATAACAGGGGAGGTTAGCATGTCTTGGGATTATGGTCTAAACTCTCACCATTACCAATAACAGGGGAGGTTAGCATGTCTTGGGATTATGATCTAACCTCTCACCATTACCAATAACAGGGGAGGTTAGCATGTCTTGGGATTATGGTCTAACCTCTCACCATGACCAATAACAGGGGAGGTTAGCATGTTTTGGGATTATGATCTTTGACCCTCTGTAACTTTGTCACTCATCATTATTCACGATTCATTACATTAATGTAGAAGTGTTTAGAAACATATTATATTCTTATTTACAATAAAAGTGACTCCAAAATCACACAATATATTATTTACCAAATCATTACTATTGGGAAAAAAATAATCTGAAACAGGTTGTAGAGTGACAGCTTGATGTAGTTATTGCGTGCTAGGAACATGGAACCAAATACTAAACTAAAAAAAAGTATTGAAGGATTTATTTTCTACAGTCATTATTGGTGATCTTTATCAAGAGCTGTGACCTAGAGGGGTTGGTAATGATGGTACAGTCCAGTCAATACAGCACCATCAACAGGCCTTACATCACACACCAGTAATACAGCAGAACAGAACGAATAGCACTTTTGTCCTTAAATATCTTTGAAATAAGACTAGTCAACTGAAAACCAGCCAATACAGCATCAACCGACGACAGATGTATCATTTTCTATAAGGGAGTCATCTGGTAAAGGAGACGAGGAGTTTGACCGCAACAGGGAAGACTGTGGGAACATCCCAAAGTGCACCATATTACCTACATAGTAGTGTTCTTCTTCCCTATGGGCCCTGGTCAAAAGTAGTACACTATATAGGGAATAGGGTGCCATTTGGGACTCAAAACCCTTTTGTGTCTTCGTGGCTGTTAAGAGTATAGAGCAGCTCTACAGGGTCACAATAACATGAAGAATCAGAACCAAGCTACAGACAAAATCAGAACCAAGCTACAGACAAAATCAGAACCAAGCTACAGACAGAATCAGAACCAAGCTGCAGACAAAATCAGAACCAAGCTACAGACAGAATCAGGACCAAGCTACAGACAAAATCAGAACCAAGCTGCAGACAGAATCAGAACCAAGCTACAGACAGAATCAGAACCAAGCTACAGACAGAATCAGAACCAAGCTACAGACAGATACAGAATCAGAACCAAGCTACAGACAGAATCAGAACCAAGCTAGAGAGAATCAGAACCAAGCTACACAGACAGACTCAAGCTACTGAGACAGACAGAAGAGCTCCAAACCAACTAAAACACAATGCAGCCAACAGTCATCAGCCACACCACATCCAGATATACAGTGTTGTATTGTAGTGAGTCTGTCTGTGCGAAACCTTGTCGGAGCGAAACCACCTTGTTCGTCCTCACTGGTGTCTCAGCATGGTGGAGTTGAGGCAGGGCTGAACCCTGGTCCTCTATTCCCTATATAGTGCACTACTTATACCGCCTGTCACTATGGCAGCAATCACCCAGTGTTGTGGGATCTGTCTGTTGTTCACTACCATTCTGTTCTACCTCAGCGTGTTCCATATTCACCTGCCACTCCACCACCTGGTTAGCTGGTCCTAGTTCTGTCTGTCAGAGTTAGCAGGGTCAGGGTTCAGGTCTATGGTTCCTACCCCAGCTCCACTCTAAGGTTAGAGTTAGCAGGGTCAGGGTTCAGGTCTATGGTTCCTACCCCAGCTCCACTCTAAGGTTAGAGTTAGCAGGGTCAGGGTTCAGGTCTATGGTTCCTACCCCAGCTCCACTCTAAGGTTAGAGTTAGCAGGGTCAGGGTTCAGGTCTATGGTTCCTACCCCAGCTCCACTCTAAGGTTAGAGTTAGCAGGGTCAGGGTTCAGGTCTATGGTTCCTACCCCAGCTCCACTCTAAGGTTAGAGTTAGCAGGGTCAGGGTTCAGGTCTATGGTTCCTACCCCAGCTCCACTCTAAGGTTAGAGTTAGCAGGGTTGTTGGAATGTTGGAACAGAACAGCATGTTGGAACAGAACAGCATGTTGGAACAGCACAGCATGTAGGAACAGAACAGCATGTTGGAACAGAACAGCATGTTGGAACAGAACAGCATGTTGGAACAGAACAGCATGTTGGAACAGAACAGCATGTTGGAACAGCACAGCATGTAGGAACAGAACAGCATGTTGGAACAGAACAGCATGTAGGAACAGAACAGCATGTAGGAACAGAACAGCATGTTGGAACAGAACAGCATGTTGGAACAGAACAGCATGTTGGAACAGAACAGCATGTTGGAACAGAACAGCATGTTGGAACAGCACAGCATGTAGGAACAGAACAGCATGTTGGAACAGCACAGCATGTTGGAACAGAACAGCATGTTGGAACAGAACAGCATGTTGGAACAGAACAGCATGTTGGAACAGAACAGCATGTTGGAACAGAACAGCATGTAGGAACAGAACAGCATGTTGGAACAGCACAGCATGTTGGAACAGAACAGCATGTAGGAACAGCACAGCATGTAGGAACAGAACAGCATGTTGGAACAGAACAGCATGTAGGAACAGAACAGCATGTTGGAACAGAACAGCATGTAGGAACAGAACAGCATGTTGGAGCAGAACAGCATGTTGGAGCAGAACAGCATGTAGGAACAGAACAGCATGTTGGAGCAGAACAGCATGTTGGAACAGAACAGCATGTTGGAACAGAACAGCATGTAGGAACAGCAGTATTACTGTTGGTACAGTGATTTCCTATTGTCACTGTGTCTAAATTGGGAGCCGTGTCAGATGACTGGTCTGACGTCAGTAGAGTCGGATGTCAAGAGGTTCTGTTTCTATTGGTCCTGTTTCCTGTGAGGCCAGTCAAGAGGTTCTGTTTCTATTGGTCCTGTTTCCTGTGAGGCCAGTCAAGAGGTTCTGTTTCTATTGGTCCTGTTTCCTGTGAGGCCAGTCAAGAGGTCCTGTTTCCTGTGAGGCCAGTCAAGAGGTCCTGTTTCTATTGGTCCTGTTTCCCGTGAGACCAGTCAAGAGGTTCTGTTTCTATTGGTCCGGTTTCCTGTGAGGCCAGTCAAGAGGTTCTGTTTCTATTGGTCCTGTTTCCTGTGAGGCCAGTCAAGAGGTTCTGTTTCTATTGGTCCTGTTTCCTGTGAGGCCAGTCAAGAGGTTCTGTTTCTATTGGTCCTGTTTCCTGTGAGGCCAGTCAAGAGGTTCTGTTTCTATTGGTCCTGTTTCCTGTGAGGCCAGTCAAGAGGTCCTGTTTCCTGTGAGGCCAGTCAAGAGGTTCTGTTTCTATTGGTCCTGTTTCCTGTGAGGCCAGTCAAGAGGTTCTGTTTCTATTGGTCCTGTTTCCTGTGAGGCCAGTCAAGAGGTTCTGTTTCTATTGGTCCTGTTTCCTGTGAGGCCAGTCAAGAGGTTCTGTTTCTATTGGTCCTGTTTCCTGTGAGGCCAGTCAAGAGGTTCTGTTTCTATTGGTCCTGTTTCCTGTGAGGCCAGTCAAGAGGTTCTGTTTCTATTGGTCCTGTTTCCTGTGAGGCCAGTCAAGAGGTTCTGTTTCTATTGGTCCTGTTTCCTGTGAGGCCAGTCAAGAGGTCCTGTTTCATGTGAGGCCAGTCAAGAGGTTCTGTTTCTATTGGTCCTGTTTCCTGTGAGGCCAGTCAAGAGGTTCTGTTTCTATTGGTCCTGTTTCCTGTGAGGCCAGTCAAGAGGTTCTGTTTCTATTGGTCCTGTTTCCTGTGAGGCCAGTCAAGAGGTTCTGTTTCTATTGGTCCTGTTTCCTGTGAGGCCAGTCAAGAGGTTCTGTTTCTATTGGTCCTGTTTCCTGTGAGGCCAGTCAAGAGGTTCTGTTTCTATTGGTCCTGTTTCCTGTGAGGCCAGTCAAGAGGTTCTGTTTCTATTGGTCCTGTTTCCTGTGAGGCCAGTCAAGAGGTTCTGTTTCTATTGGTCCTGTTTCCTGTGAGGCCAGTCAAGAGGTTCTGTTTCTATTGGTCCTGTTTCCTGTGAGGCCAGTCAAGAGGTTCTGTTTCTATTGGTCCTGTTTCCTGTGAGGCCAGTCAAGAGGTTCTGTTTCTATTGGTCCTGTTTCCTGTGAGGCCAGTCAAGAGGTTCTGTTTCTATTGGTCCTGTTTCCTGTGAGGCCAGTCAAGAGGTTCTGTTTCTATTGGTCCTGTTTCCTGTGAGGCCAGTCAAGAGGTTCTGTTTCTATTGGTCCTGTTTCCTGTGAGGCCAGTCAAGAGGTTCTGTTTCTATTGGTCCTGTTTCCTGTGAGGCCAGTCAAGAGGTTCTGTTTCTATTGGTCCTGTTTCCTGTGAGGCCAGTCAAGAGGTCCTGTTTCATGTGAGGCCAGTCAAGAGGTTCTGTTTCTATTGGTCCTGTTTCCTGTGAGGCCAGTCAAGAGGTTCTGTTTCTATTGGTCCTGTTTCCTGTGAGGCCAGTCAAGAGGTTCTGTTTCTATTGGTCCTGTTTCCTGTGAGGCCAGTCAAGAGGTTCTGTTTCTATTGGTCCTGTTTCCTGTGAGGCCAGTCAAGAGGTTCTGTTTCTATTGGTCCTGTTTCCTGTGAGGCCAGTCAAGAGGTTCTGTTTCTATTGGTCCTGTTTCCTGTGAGGCCAGTCAAGAGGTTCTGTTTCTATTGGTCCTGTTTCCTGTGAGACCAGTCAAGAGGTTGTTTCTCCAGCGCGTCAGTCTTTCTGTAGTTCAGTCATGTAGCTGCACATCAGCAAACATCCTCACGTTCTTGTCCTCTACTCTGTTTCTATTGGTCCTGTTTCCTGTTTCCTGTGAGACCAGTCACGTTCTTGTCCTCTACTTTGAAAGTCTGTTTTCAATACAGCATCACTAGACAAAATTATCAGGAAATTCAATTTTCTTTTGATTAAACAACCATATCAATAGTTTGGAAATGATTAACTTAATAACAGAAATCAAAATAATATACAGAACCAGTCAAAAGTTAGGACACACCTACTCATTCAAGGGTTTTTTCTTTATTTTAATTATTTTCTACATTGTAGAATAATAATGAAGACATCAAAACTATGAAATAACACATATGGAATCATGTAGTAACCAAATCAAAATATATTTTAGATTCTACAAAGTAGCCGCCTTGATGACAGCTTTGCACACTCTTGGCATTCACTCAACCAGCTTCATGGGGTGGCAGTGTAGCTTAGTGGTTAGAGTGTTGGACTAGTAACCGAAAGGTTGCAAGTTCAAATCCCCGAGCTACAAGTCTGTCGTTCTGCCCCTGAACAGGCAGTTAACCCACGGTTCCTAGGCCGTCATTGAAAATAAGAATTCGTTCTTAACTGACGTGCCTAGTTAAATAAAGGTAAAATAAAACCTAAATTAGGTAGTCACCTGGAATGCATTTCAATTAACAGTTGTGCCTTGTTAAAAATTAATTTGTGGAATTTCTTTCCTCCTTAATGCGTTTGAGCCAATCACTTGTGTTGTGACACGGTAGGATTGGTAAATAGAAGATAACCCTATTTAGTAAAAGACCAAGTCCATATTATGGCAAGAACAGCTCAAATAAGCAAAGAGAAACGACAGTCCATCATTACCTTAAAACATGAAGGTCAGTCAAGATCTTTGAAAGTTTCTTCAAGTGCAGTCGCAAAAACCATCAAGCGCTATGATGAAACTGGCTCTCATGAGGACCGCCACAGGAAAGGAAGACCCAGAGTTACCTCTGCTGCAGAGGATAAGTTCATTAGAGTTACCAGCCCAAATAAATGTTTTACAGATATCAACCGAATTGAGAAAAGCAGCCAACAAGAAATCAGCATATGTGGGAACTCCTTCAAGACTGTTGAAAAAGCATTCCAGGTGAAGCTGGTTGAGAGAATGCCAAGAGCCTGCAAAGCTGTCATCAAGGGTGGCTACATTGAAGAATCTAAAATATATTTTGATTTGTTTCACACTTTTTTGTGTTATTTCATAGTTCTGATGTCTTCACTATTATTCTACAATGTAGAAAATAGTAGAAATAAAGAAAAACCCTTGAATGAGTAGGTGTTCTAAAATATTGACTTGTACTGTAGATATTTTCTGTATAATGATAAAAACATACATCAAGTTTATGGACTAAAACCTAGAGAATCACGTTTTGGTCTGATTTTCTTTTTGGCTCTAAAATCATGGTAATTGACGAAAGAAAACATTCACACAGCGACTGTCTGAGTTGTGATTATCACATTTCCATGTTAGTCATTTAACAGACTCTCTGATCCAGAGCCACTACAGTAGTGAGTCATTTAACAGACTCTCTGATCCAGAGCCACTACAGTAGTGAGTCATTTAGCAGACTCTCTGATCCAGAGCCACTACAGTAGTGAGTCATTTAACAGACTCTCTGATCCAGAGCCACTACAGTAGTGAGTCATTTAACAGACTCTCTGATCAAAGCCACTACAGTGAGTCATTTAACAGACTCTCTGATCCAAAGCCACTACAGTAGTGAGTCATTTAAGACTCTGATCCAGAGCCACTACAGCAGTGAGTCATTTAGCACTCTCTGATCAAAGCCACTACAGTGAGTCATTTAGCAGACTCTCTGATCCAGAGCCACTACAGTAGCGAGTCATTTAACAGACTCTCTGATCCAGAGCCACTACAGTAGCGAGTCATTTAACAGACTCTCTGATCCAGAGCCTCTCTGATCCAGAGCCACTACAGTTTTTATTTTACCTTTATTTAACTAGGCAAGTCAGTTAAGAACAAATTCTTATTTTCAATGACTGCCTAGGAACAGTGGGTTAACTGCCTGTTCAGGGGCAGAACGACAGATTTGTACCTTGTCAGCTCGGGGGTTTGAACTTGCAACCTTCCGGTTACTAGTCCAACGCTCTAACCACTAGGCTACCCTGCCGCCTCACAGTAGTGAGTCATTTAGCAGACTCTCTGATCCAGAGCCACTACAGTAGTGAGTCATTTAGCAGACTCTCTGATCCAGAGCACTAATCAGTGCATACATTTTTCATACTTTTTTGAACTGGTCCCCCATGGGAAATGAAACTCAACTCTGGCGTGACAAGCGCTATGCTCTACCAACTGAGCCACCCAACATTCTCCAACCATAGACCCAGATGTTCTCCATAAAAACAACAAAAACAAGAGTCAGTAGAGATCAGATTGCACATCACCAGATGAAGAGGTTTGGAGACACCACAGGGTTCCAGTCTATAGGTGAGACACCACAGGGTTCCAGTCTATAGGTGAGACACCACAGGGTTCCAGTCTATAGGTGAGACACTACAGGGTCCCAGTCTATAGATGAAGAGGTTTGGAGACACTACAGGGTTCCAGTCTATAGGTGAGACACCACAGGGTTCCAGTCTATAGGTGAGACACCACAGGGTTCCAGTCTATAGGTGAGACACTACAGGGTCCCAGTCTATAGATGAAGAGGTTTGGAGACACTACAGGGTTCCAGTCTATAGGTGAGACACCACAGGGTTCCAGTCTATAGGTGAGACACCACAGGGTTCCAGTCTATAGGTGAGACACCACAGGGTTCCAGTCTATAGGTGAGACACCACAGGGTTCCAGTCTATAGGTGAGACACCACAGGGTTCCAGTCTATAGGTGAGACACCACAGGGTCCCAGTCTATAGATGAGACACTACAGGGTTCCAGTCTATAGATGAGACACTACAGGGTCCCAGTCTATAGGTGAGACACTACAGGGTTCCAGTCTATAGATGAAGAGGTTTGGAGACACTACAGGGTTCCAGTCTATAGATGAGACACTACAGGGTTCCAGTCTATAGATGAAGAGGTTTGGAGACACTACAGGGTTCCAGTCTATAGATGAAGAGGTTTGGAGACACTACAGGGTCCCAGTCTATAGGTGAGACAGCACAGGGTTCCAGTCTATAGGTGAGACACTACAGGGTTCCAGTCTATAGGTGAGACACTACAGGGTCCCAGTCTATAGGTGAGACACTACAGGGTCCCAGTCTATAGGTGAGACACTACAGGGTTCCAGTCTATAGATGAAGAGGTTTGGAGACACTACAGGGTTCCAGTCTATAGATGAAGAGGTTTGGAGACACTACAGGGTCCCAGTCTATAGATGAAGAGGTTTGGAGACACTACAGGGTCCCAGTCTATAGGTGAGACACTACAGGGTCCCAGTCTATAGATGAAGAGGTTTGGAGACACTACATGGTCCCAGTCTATAGATGAAGAGGTTTGGAGACACTACAGGGTCCCAGTCTATAGGTGAGACACTACAGGGTCCCAGTCTATAGATGAAGAGGTTTGGAGACACTACAGGGTCCCAGTCTATAGATGAAGAGGTTTGGAGACACTACAGGGTCCCAGTCTATAGGTGAGACACTACAGGGTCCCAGTCTATAGATGAAGAGGTTTGGAGACACTACAGGGTCCCAGTCTATAGGTGAGACACTACATGGTTCCAGTCTATAGATGAAGAGGTTTGGAGACACTACAGGGTCCCAGTCTATAGATGAAGAGGTTTGGAGACACTACAGGGTCCCAGTCTATAGGTGAGACACTACAGGGTCCCAGTCTATAGATGAAGAGGTTTGGAGACACTACAGGGTCCCAGTCTATAGGTGAGACACTACATGGTTCCAGTCTATAGATGAAGAGGTTTGGAGACACTACAGGGTCCCAGTCTATAGATGAAGAGGTTTGGAGACACTACAGGGTCCCAGTCTATAGGTGAGACACTACAGGGTCCCAGTCTATAGGTGAGACACTACAGGGTCCCAGTCTATAGATGAAGAGGTTTGGAGACACTACAGGGTCCCAGTCTATAGGTGAGACACTACAGGGTCCCAGTCTATAGGTGTGACACTACATGGTTCCAGTCTATAGATGAACAACAACAAATTGTAGCTAGTCTGTTATTATTGCTGATTCAATACAACACAGACTGCTACGGCTTCAGTCATTAAATTCATCTCTGAAATGTTCAATTTGACCACAAGCTATTACAGCAATGACAGTATATTGCCCTGCAGCTGTCTAATGGTATTGTCCTACTGCTGTCTAATGGTATTGTCCTACTGCTGTCTAATGGTATTGTCCTACTGCTGTCTAATGGTATTGTCCTACTGCTGTCTAATGGTGTGTTGTCCTACTGTTGTCTAATGGTGTTGTCCTACTGCTGTCTAATGGTGTTGTCCTGCTGCTGTCTAATGGTGTGTTGCCGTCTAATGGTGTGTTGTCCTGTTGCTGTCTAATGGTGTGCTGCTGTCTAATGGTGTGTTGCTGTCTAATGGTGTGTTGCCCTACTGCTGTCTAATGGTGTGTTGTCCTGTTGCTGTCTAATGGTATGCTGCTGTCTAATGGTGTGTTGTCCTGTTGCTGTCTAATGGTATGCTGCTGTCTAATGGTGTGTTGCTGTCTAATGGTGTGTTGCTGTCTAATGGTGTGTTGCTGTCTAATGGTGTGTTGCTGTCTAATGGTGTGTTGCCCTGTTGCCGTCTAATGGTGTGCAGCTGTCTAATGGTGTGTTGTCCTGTTGCTGCCTAATGGTGTGTTGATGTCTAATGGTGTGTTGTCCTGCTGCTGTCTAATGGTGTGTTGCTGTCTAATGGTGTTGTCCTGCTGCTGTCTAATGGTGTTGTCCTGCTGCTGTCTAATGGTGTGTTGTCCTGCTGCTGTCTAATGGTGTGTTGCTGTCTAATGGTGTGTTGCCCTGTTGGTGTCTAATGGTGTGTTGTCCTGTTGCCGTCTAATGGTGTGCTGCTGTCTAATGGTGTGTTGTCCTGTTGCTGCCTAATGGTGTGTTGTCCTGCTGCTGTCTAATGGTGTGTTGCTGTCTAATGGTGTTGTCCTGCTGCTGTCTAATGGTGTGCTGCTGTCTAATGGTGTTGTCCTGCTGCTGTCTAATGGTGTTGAACTGCTGCTGTCTAATGGTGTGTTGTCCTGCTGCTGTCTAATGGTGTGTTGTCCTGCTGCTGTCTAATGGTGTTGTCCTGCTGCTGTCTAATGGTGTGTTGCTGTCTAATGGTGTGTTGCTGTCTAATGGTGTGTTGTCCTGCTGCTGTCTAATGGTGTGTTGCTGTCTAATGGTGTGTTGCTGTCTAATGGTGTGTTGTCCTGCTGCTGTCTAATGGTGTGTTGCTGTCTAATGGTGTGTTGCTGTCTAATGGTGTGCTGCTGTCTAATGGTGTTGTCCTACTGCTGTCTAATGGTGTGTTGCCCTGTTGGTGTCTAATGGTGTGTTGTCCTGCTGCTGTCTAATGGTGTGCTGCTGTCTAATGGTGTGTTGCTGTCTAATGGTGTGTTGCTGTCTAATGGTATTGTCCTACTGCTGTCTAATGGTGTTCTCCTACTGCTGTCTAATGGTGTGCTGCCCTGCAGCTGTCTAATGGTGTTGTCCTGCTGCTGTCTAATGGTGTGTTGCCCTACTGCTGTCTAATGGTGTTGCCCTACTGTTGTCTAATGGTGTTGTCCTGCTGCTGTCTAATGGTGTGTTGCCCTACTGCTGTCTAATGGTGTTGTCCTACTCCTGTCTAATGGTGTTGTCCTACTGCTGTCTAATGGTGTTGTCCTGCTGCTGTCTAATGGTGTGTTGCCCTGCTGCTGTCTAATGGTGTTGTCCAGCTGCTGTCTAATGGTGTTGTCCAGCTGCTGTCTAATGGTGTGTTGTCCAGCTGCTGTCTAATGGTGTGTTGATGTCTAATGGTGTTGTCCTGCTGCTGTCTAATGGTGTGTTGCTGTCTAATGGTGTTGTCCTGCTGCTGTCTAATGGTGTTGTCCTGCTGCTGTCTAATGGTGTTGTCCTGCTGCTGTCTAATGGTGTGTTGCTGTCTAATGGTGTTGTCCTGCTGCTGTCTAATGGTGTTGTCCTGCTGCTGTCTAATGGTGTGTTGCTGTCTAATGGTGTTGTCCTGCTGCTGTCTAATTGTGTTTTGCTGTCTAATGGTGTTGTCCTACTGCTGTCTAATGGTGTGTTGTCCTGCTGTTGTCTAATGGTGTGTTGTCCTGCTGCTGTCTAATGGTGTGTTGCTGTCTAATGGTGTTGTCCTACTGTTGTCTAATGGTGTTGTCCTACTGCTGTCTAATGGTGTGTTGTCCTGCTGCTGTCTAATGGTGTGTTGCTGTCTAATGGTGTTGTCCTACTGTTGTCTAATGGTGTTGTCCTACTGCTGTCTAATGGTGTGTTGCTGTCTAATGGTGTTGTCCAGCTGCTGTCTAATGGTGTTGTCCTACTGCTGTCTAATGGTGTGTTGTCCTACTGCTGTCTAATGGTGTGTTGTCCTACTGCTGTCTAATGGTGTTGTCCTGCTGCTGTCTAATGGTGTTGTCCTGCTGCTGTCTAATGGTGTGTTGCCCAACTGCTGTCTAATGGTGTGTTGATGTCTAATGGTGTTGTCCTACTGCTGTCTAATGGTGTTGAACTACTGCTGTCTAATGGTGTGTTGTCCTGCTGCTGTCTAATGGTGTTGTCCTGCTGCTGTCTAATGGTGTTGTCCTACTGCTGTCTAATGGTGTGCTGCTGTCTAATGGTGTGTTGTCCTGCTGCTGTCTAATGGTGTGTTGTCCTGCTGCTGTCTAATGGTGTGTTTCTGTGGGTCTCTGCCTGCTACAGAGGTGGAATGGTGTGTTTCTGTGGCTTTGTCTGTCAGAGGTGGAATGGTGTGTTTCTGTGGCTTTGTCTGTCAGAGGTGGAATGGTGTGTTTCTGCCTGCTACAGAGGTGGAATGGTGTGTTTCTGTGGGTCTCTGCCTGTCACAGTGGTGGAATGGTGTGTTTCTGTGGGTCTCTGCCTGTCACCGAGGTGGAATGGTGTGTTTCTGTGGCTTTGTCTGTCAGAGGTGGAATGGTGTGTTCCTTCAGGGAGACCGACCCAGGATAGCAGTAGGACAGAACCCTAACTCTAGGTAGTGGAAGTCTGGAAGACTATACACTCCCATTCTCAGTTACTGCTGTTGAAGACAGCAAGTTTCAAATAGATTGACTATGTATACAATTGAACATGAAGACAAAAGCCCTCTGCTATTTGTCAAAACATTAGTCTCTCTCTCTCTACAGGGCAGAAGACCCTGGGCTTAGTGGCCATTCAACCAAACAAGGGGTGGGGTTCAGCCATACAGGGGGTGGGGTCCAGCCATACAGGGGGTGGGGTCCAGCCATACAGGGGGTGGGGTCCAGCCATACAGGGGGTGGGGTTCAGCCATACAGGGGGTGGGGTCCAGCCATACAGGGGGTGGGGTTCCAGTCGGAACAATAGGAAACAGAGACCGACTGCTGGGTGTGAGATGTGTGTGTGTGTGTGTGTGTGTGTATATATATATATATATCACACACACACACATATATATACACACACCTGTATATATATGCATGTATTAATTTGTGTGTGTCTATATGTGTGTGCGCGAGTCTACCTCCCCACCAGGTCCCACCCTGCCAGGCCCCCCCGCCAACCCCACCAGGCTAGGCTACACCTGTGATATGATCTGCATGTTGAAGCTGGGGGAGCGGGACTGCTTGGTGAGGGGCGCTCCCGAGGAGAGTAGCTCCTGGTTCTCCTCAGGCCGGGCCAGCACCTCCTCCTGCAGGCTGATGGTGGAGTAGCGGTGGGTCCCTCCTCCCACGCTGGCACCCAGCCCTCCCAGAGCCCCCTCCAGCCCCCCAGAACCTCCCAGAGCCCCCCCCAGCCCCCCAGAACCTCCCAGAGCCCCCCCCAGGCTGCTAATGCTGCCGTTCAGGTTCATGTTCACACCTTCATACAACGACTTGGAGGAGGCGGAGCTGGCTGTTCGGACCAGTGTGCCGGGGGAGGGGCTGGGGGAGGGGCCAGGGAAGGACTGCTGCTTCTTGATTGGGCTGAGCTCGATGTCGATGGTGTCCATGGTGACGGGGGGAGGAGCAGGGGAAGGGGTCTGTGTTTGCTGACGTCGTCTCAGAGCTGCTGTGGGAGTGGCCACCACGGCAGAGAACAGCTCCCTGCGACTCTCCGCCACCCTCTCTCTCTGCCTCTCCTTCTCCCTCCATCTCTCCAGCTCTCTCTCCTTCTCCCTCGCTCTCTCCTGGTCTTTCATCTTCTCCATCTCCTTCTCCCTATGCATCAGCTCCCGCTCTCTCTCTCGGGACAGTCTGGCAGTGACAGTCTTCTTGACGCTGCTGCTCTTCTGACTGCCCCCCCGGGGCCCGGGGCCCCCAGGCTTGGTGGCGCTGGGCTGGCTGCTGTTGGAAGCCCCTGAGGAGAAACCCTCGTCTGGGTCGTTGAGGTTGAATGACTCCTCACCTACACTCATCCCATCAGCATCTGGAGAGACAGACAGAAAATAGTTTGAGAAAATAAAGTGATTAAAAACAGACAGAAGACAGGATGAGAGAATGAAGCTTTAAAAACAGACAGAACACAGGATGAGAGAATGAAGTGATGGAGACAGAGACCGCTGAAGCAGGATGAACTGGAAGGAACAGACCAGGGCTGCAAAATTCCAGTAAATTTTCCCAAAAATTCCCAGGTTTCCCATAAATTCCAGCAAAAATATCCTCCAACCAGGATTTCTGGAAAACCAGGGAATTTGGGGAAAGTGACAGGAATTTTGCAACCCTAGAACAGACATTTTGTCTCCACTAGAAACCTGCTATAAGGTGTCACAGTGGAGACTACAGTCTATGCAGGCTGACTATATCGACACGATGTCTGGCTGAGGTACAGCATCTCTACAGATCAGCTACAGCTGGATGAATGGATACACTATAGACCATATCCAAGAGAAGAGGACAAGCACATGACAAGAGCACAAGCAACACGCTCTTTTGTTGCACTTCTTGATTCAACCCTTAGCTCTTATAAAAGACCTGTCAAACCACAACTGCAGGGCTCTGTGGCTGGAAAATGGCTTACACAGGGCTCTGTGGCTGGAAAATGGCTTACACAGGGCTCTGTGGCTGGAAAATGGCTTTCAGAGGGCTCTGTGGCTGGAAAATGGCTTACACAGGGCTCTGTGGCTGGAAAATGGCTTACACAGGGCTCTGTGGCTGGAAAATGGCTTACACAGGGCTCTGTGGCTGGAAAATGGCTTACACAGGGCTCTGTGGCTGGAAAATGGCTTACACAGGGCTCTGTGGCTGGAAAATGGCTTACAGAGGGCTCTGTGGCTGGAAAATGGCTTACACAGGGCTCTGTGGCTGGAAAATGGCTTACACAGGGCTCTGTGGCTGGAAAATGGCTTACACAGGGCTCTGTGGCTGGAAAATGGCTTACACAGGGCTCTGTGGCTGGAAAATGGCTTTCAGAGGGCTCTGTGGCTGGAAAATGGCTTACACAGGGCTCTGTGGCTGGAAAATGGCTTACACAGGGCTCTGTGGCTGGAAAATGGCTTACACAGGGCTCTGTGGCTGGAAAATGGCTTACAGAGGGTTCTGTGGCTGGAAAATGGCTTACACAGGGCTCTGTGGCTGGAAAATGGCTTACAGAGGGCTCTGTGGCTGGAAAATGGCTTACACAGGGCTCTGTGGCTGGAAAATGGCTTACACAGGGCTCTGTGGCTGGAAAATGGCTTACACAGGGCTCTGTGGCTGGAAAATGGCTTACAGAGGGCTCTGTGGCTGGAAAATGGCTTTCAGAGGGCTCTGTGGCTGGAAAATGGCTTACACAGGGCTCTGTGGCTGGAAAATGGCTTACACAGGGCTCTGTGGCTGGAAAATGGCTTACAGAGGGCTCTGTGGCTGGAAAATGGCTTTCAGAGGGCTCTGTGGCTGGAAAATGGCTTACACAGGGCTCTGTGGCTGGAAAATGGCTTACACAGGGCTCTGTGGCTGGAAAATGGCTTTCAGAGGGCTCTGTGGCTGGAAAATGGCTTACACAGGGCTCTGTGGCTGGAAAATGGCTTACACAGGGCTCTGTGGCTGGAAAATGGCTTACACAGGGCTCTGTGGCTGGAAAATGGCTTACAGAGGGTTCTGTGGCTGGAAAATGGCTTACACAGGGCTCTGTGGCTGGAAAATGGCTTACAGAGGGCTCTGTGGCTGGAAAATGGCTTACACAGGGCTCTGTGGCTGGAAAATGGCTTACACAGGGCTCTGTGGCTGGAAAATGGCTTACACAGGTTTCTGTGGCTGGAAAATGGCTTACACAGGGCTCTGTGGCTGGAAAATGGCTTACAGAGGGCTCTGTGGCTGGAAAATGGCTTACACAGGGCTCTGTGGCTGGAAAATGGCTTACACAGGGCTCTGTGGCTGGAAAATGGCTTACACAGGGCTCTGTGGCTGGAAAATGGCTTACACAGGGCTCTGTGGCTGGAAAATGGCTTACACAGGGCTCTGTGGCTGGAAAATGGCTTACAGAGGGTTCTGTGGCTGGCTGGCATATGGCTTACAGAGGGCTCTGTGGCTGGAAAATGGCTTACACAGGGCTCTGTGGCTGGAAAATGGCTTACAGAGGGCTCTGTGGCTGGAAAATGGCTTACACAGGGCTCTGTGGCTGGAAAATGGCTTACACAGGGCTCTGTGGCTGGAAAATGGCTTACACAGGGCTCTGTGGCTGGAAAATGGCTTACACAGGGCTCTGTGGCTGGAAAATGGCTTACACAGGGCTCTGTGGCTGGAAAATGGCTTACACAGGGCTCTGTGGCTGGAAAATGGCTTACACAGGGCTCTGTGGCTGGAAAATGGCTTTCAGAGGGTTCTGTGGCTGGCTGGCATATAGCTTATAGAGGGCTCTGTGGCTGGCTGGCATATGGCTTACAGAGGGCTCAGTGGCTGGCTGGCATATGGCTTACAGAGGGCTCAGTGGCTGGCTGGCATATGGCTTACAGAGGGCTCTATGGCTGGCTGGCATATGGCTTACAGAGGGCTCTGTGGCTGGCTGGCATATGGCTTACAGAGGGCTCTGTGGCTGGCTGGCATATGGCTTACAGAGGGCTCTGTGGCTGGCATATGGCTTACAGAGGGCTCAGTGGCTGGCTGGCTGGCATATGGCTTACAGAGGGCTCAGTGGCTGGCTGGCTGGCATATGGCTTATAGAGGGCTCTGTGGCTGGCTGGCTGGCATATGGCTTACAGAGGGCTCAGTGGCTGGCATATGGCTTATAGAGGGCTCTGTGGCTGGCTGGCTGGCATATGGCTTACAGAGGGCTCTGTGGCTGGCTGGCTGGCATATGGCTTACAGAGGGCTCTGTGGCTGGCATATGGCTTACAGAGGGCTCAGTGGCTGGCTGGCTGGCATATGGCTTACAGAGGGCTCAGTGGCTGGCTGGCTGGCATATGGCTTATAGAGGGCTCTGTGGCTGGCTGGCTGGCATATGGCTTACAGAGGGCTCAGTGGCTGGCATATGGCTTATAGAGGGCTCTGTGGCTGGCTGGCTGGCATATGGCTTACAGAGGGCTATGTGGCTGGCTGGCTGGCATATGGCTTACAGAAGGCTATGTGGCTGGCTGGCTGGCATATGGCTTACAGAGGCCTCAGTGGCTGGCTGGCATATGGCTTACAGAGGGCTCTGTGGCTGGCTGCCATATGGCTTACAGAGGGCTTAGTGGCTGGCTGCCATATGGCTTACAGAGGGTTCTGTGGCTGGCTGCCATATGGCTTACAGAGGGCTCAGTGGCTGGCTGGCATATGGCTTACAGAGGGCTCAGTGGCTGGCATATGGCTTATAGAGGGCTCTGTGGCTGGCTGGCTGGCATATGGCTTACAGAGGGCTCTGTGGCTGGCTGCCATATGGCTTACAGAGGGCTTAGTGGCTGGCTGCCATATGGCTTACAGAGGGTTCTGTGGCTGGCTGCCATATGGCTTACAGAGGGCTCAGTGGCTGGCTGGCTGGCATATGGCTTACAGAGGGCTCAGTGGCTGGACGACTGGCAACTGGACTTCCTGACGGGCCGCCCCCAGGTGGTGAGGGTAGGTAACAACATCTCCACCCCGCTGATCCTCAACACTGGGGCCCCACAAGGGTGCGTTCTGAGCCCTCTCCTGTACTCCCTGTTCACCCACGACTGCGTGGCCACGCACGCCTCCAACCCAGTCATCAAGTTTGCGGACAACACAACAGTGGTAGACTTGATTACCAACAACGACGAGACGGCCTACAGGGAGGAGGTGAGGGCCCTCGGAGTGTGGTGTCAGGAAAATAACCTCGCACTCAACGTCAACAAAACTAAGGAGATGATTGTGGACTTCAGGAAACAGCAGAGGGAACACCCCCCTATCCACATCGATGGAACAGTAGTGGAGAGGGTAGTAAGTTTTAAGTTCCTCAGCGTACACATCACAGACAAACTGAATTGGTCCACCCACACAGACAGCACCGTGAAGAAAGCGCAGCAGCGCCTCTTCAACCTCAGGAGGCTGAAGAAATTCGGCTTGTCACCAAAAGCACTCACAAACTTCTACAGATGCACAATCGAGAGCATCCTGTCGGGCTGTATCACCGCCTGGTACGGCAACTGCTCCGCCCACAACCGTAAGGCTCTCCAGAGGGTAGTGAGGTCTGCACAACGCATCACCGGGGGCAAAACTACCTGCCCTCCAGTACACCTACACCACCCGATGTCACAGGAAGCCGGCCCCTGTGGCTGGCCGGCAAGCATATGGCTTACAGGGGGCCCTGTGGCTGGCCGGCTGGCATATGGCTTACAGGGGGGCCCTGTGGCTGGCATATGGCTTACAGGGGGGCCCTGTGGCTGGCATATGGCTTACAGGGGGGCCCTGTGGCTGGCATATGGCTTACAGGGGGGCCCTGTGGCTGGCCGGCTGGCATATGGCTTACAGGGGGGCCCTGTGGCTGGCATATGGCTTACAGGGGGGCCCTGTGGCTGGCCGGCTGGCATATGGCTTACAGGGGGGCCCTGTGGCTGGCCGGCTGGCATATGGCTTACAGGGGGGCCCTGTGGCTGGCCGGCTGGCATATGGCTTACAGGGGGGCCCTGTGGCTGGCCGGCTGGCATATGGCTTACAGGGGGGCCCTGTGGCTGGCCGGCTGGCATATGGCTTACAGGGGGCCCTGTGGCGTACTGGCATATGGTTAACAGAAGTCTGTAAATGAGGGGATGAGGGTAAAGAGTAGACAATCCAGTCCAGCAGCCCAGAGCTGACCAGACTGAACTCTAGACATATCAAACAAGACAAAATGGACCTTCAAATGTAGCAATGAATATGTTTAAGACAGATGGGTAAAAGCAGGATGAGCATGGTTTGGAGCGCTGGAGGTGAGCATGGTTTGGAGCGCTGGAGGTGAGCATGGTTTGGAGCGCTGGAGGTGAGCATGGTTTGGAGCGCTGGAGGTGAGCATGGTTTGGAGCGCTGGAGGTGAGCATGGTTTGGAGCGCTGGAGGTGAGCATGGTTTGGAGCGCTGGAGGTGAGCATGGTTTGGAATGTTGATGATTGAGATGATGATGGCAGTATGTGTGGAGGCCATGTCATGCACATGCTTGGAGGCAGTTTCTCACTCACTGAGCTGCGCTACGTTAGATACATGAATACAGCTGTATCTCTGCACATCTATACAACTGCACTACACAACTAAATGGACAACACCCCCAGTGAACAGGTACAGCTGGGTGCAGCTGGCCCAAATGTTTCCTGTAATGGCAAACACCCCCAGTGAACAGGTACAGCTGGGTGCTGCTGGCCCAAATGTTTCCTGTAATGGCAAACACCCCCAGTGAACAGGTACAGCTGGCCCAAATGTTTCCTGTAATGAAACTGACACCAGATGGAGCTGCAGTGACATAACATTTGGGTCTAAAACAATAGGAGTCATTCCAGGTGAGAACCAGAACCAGGCACCAGAGGTTAGGGCATTTTTCTAAACATCCTGAAGTTACCTTAGGAAACAGATGAGCATGCTCAGTATTGACGATAGGCGGTGCTCTAAGCAGGAAGCATGGGGTCATGGTAAGGTTGTAGATCAGGGGTCATAGGTAGAAGGAGCACCATGCTATGGTCCTGTCCACCTATCCTTCCACCCAGAAGTCTTCCTTCCTCTCTCTGGACTACTATACAGCACAGAGGACAATACTGCCCAAAAAAGGCAAAGTGCAGTAACTATAAATTTGGTCAATATGTTTGATCTATTGTAATGGCCAGGTATATTATCTGATTAATGTGGTATTTAGTTTCCTGACACAAGAACAAGCCAGTCGTTCAGAATAAGTCACGAAGAATCAGAAATTGCTGTCTAGACTTGAAAAAGACTGAAGTCAGTAATGTTTTTACGTAGTTACAGCACTTTGTAGGGCAGTGTAGAAATGACGTGGTTGGTAGATGAATTAGAAAACAGGAACTTGGAGGTAGCAATGTAAGTATCTGACTACTCTGGGGAGGTGGAGAGGTAGCCAATGGGACGGAACCCTCACTGCTCTGTGACTCCTCCCGTTCCTGCCTACACTCCAATGTGACAGGGGGGATGATGATGTAGCCCCGCCCTCCTTGCTCTCGATTGGCTGCTGGATCCCAGGAGGTGTGGCTAGGAGTGATGGTGACACTGAGCTCTGCTTTCGTTGTGTAGTCAAAACAATCTGGGGTGTAACAACACAGGATGAGATGCTCTTAACAGCCACACCCATCAGCAGTCTACATGGTACAGCACTTATCATGGTCAGGAAATCAACCATGACATCTGACCACACACTGTACACTCCCACTGGTGACGAGAGGGTTATAAATGACATGACATCTGACCACACACTGTACACTCCCACTGGTGACGAGAGGGTTATAAATGACATGACATCTGACCACACACTGTACACTCCCACTGGTGACGAGAGGGTTATAAATGACATGACATCTGACCACACACTGTACACTCCCACTGGTGACGAGTGGGTTATAAATGATATGACATCTGACCACAGGGTTGCTGTCTCTAACTCTCTCTCTTCCAGGGTTAATGTGTACAGTAAGTGTTGCTGTCTCTAACTCTCTCTCTTCCAGGGTTAATGTGTACAGTAAGTGTTGCTGTCTCTAACTCTCTCTCTTCCAGGGTTAATGTGTACAGTAAGTGTTGCTGTCTCTAACCCTCTCTCTTCCATGGTTAATGTGTACAGTAAGTGTTGCTGTCTCTAACCCTCTCTCTTCCAGGGTTAATGTGTACAGTAAGTGTTGCTGTCTCTAACCCTCTCTCTTCCAGGGTTAATGTGTGTACAGTAAGTGTTGCTGTCTCTAACCCTCTCTCTTCCAGGGTTAATGTGTACAGTAAGTGTTGCTGTGTGTACAGTAAGTGTCTCTTACCCTCCCTCTTCCAGGGTTAATGTGTACAGTAAGTGTTGCTGTGTGTACAGTAAGTGTCTCTTAGCCTCCATCTTCCAGGGTTAATGTGTACAGTAAGTGTTGCTGTCTCTAACCCTCTCTTTTACAGGGTTAATGTGTACAGTAAGTGTTGCTGTGTGTACAGTAAGTGTTGCTGTCTCTAACCCTCTCTCTTCCAGGTTTAATGTGTACAGTAAGTGTTGCTGTCTCTTACCCTCTCTCTTCCAGGGTTAATGTGTACAGTAAGTGTTGCTGTGCATACAGTAAGTGTTGCTGTGTGTACAGTAAGTGTCTCTTACCCTCTCCCTTCCAGGGTTAATGTGTACAGTAAGTGTTGCTGTCTCTAACCCTCTCTCTTCCAGGGTTAATGTGTACAGTAAGTGTTGCTGTGCATACAGTAAGTGTTGCTGTGTGTACAGTAAGTGTCTCTTACCCTCCTTCTTCCAGGGTTAATGTGTACAGTAAGTGTTGCTGTGTGTACAGTAAGTGTTGCTGTGTGTACAGTAAGTGTTGCTGTGTGTACAGTAAGTGTTGCTGTGTGTACAGTAAGTGTCTCTTACCCTCCATCTTCCAGGGTTAATGTGTACAGTAAGTGTTGCTGTGCATACAGTAAGTGTTGCTGTGTGTACAGTAAGTGTTGCTGTGTGTACAGTAAGTGTCTCTTACCCTCCCTCTTCCAGGGTTAATGTGTACAGTAAGTGTTGCTGTGCGTACAGTAAGTGTTGCTGTGCGTACAGTAAGTGTTGCTGTGCGTACAGTAAGTGTTGCTGTGCGTACAGTAAGTGTTGCTGTGCGTACAGTAAGTGTTGCTGTGCGTACAGTAAGTGTTGCTGTGCATACAGTAAGTGTTGCTGTGCGTACAGTAAGTGTTGCTGTGTGTACAGTAAGTGTTGCTGTGCATACAGTAAGTGTTGCTGTGCATACAGTAAGTGTTGCTGTGCATACAGTAAGTGTTGCTGTGCATACAGTAAGTGTTGCTGTGCATACAGTAAGTGTTGCTGTGCATACAGTAAGTGTTGCTGTGTGTACAGTAAGTGTTGCTGTGTGTACAGTAAGTGTATCTTACCCTCCCTCTTCCAGGGTTAATGTGTACAGTAAGTGTTGCTGTGCATACAGTAAGTGTTGCTGTGTGTACAGTAAGTGTTGCTGTGCATACAGTAAGTGTTGCTGTGCATACAGTAAGTGTTGCTGTGTGTACAGTAAGTGTCTCTTACCCTCTCTCTTCCAGCGATGGCGTCTGATGGATGCAGCAGTGATGGCGGAGCGGGAGATGCGACTGACGGTTGGAGTGACCTCCACCTGAAGGACCTTCCTGCCTCGTGTCTCATCTGGAGCGTTGTCTGGCAGGGAACTCTTCATAGCGTTACCCAGCTAGCGGGAGCACAGGTCAAGGGTCAAATGGACTGGTCAACCAAACCCAAATGCTATCCCTAACTAACCTCAACTCCAAACCCGATGTCTGGCAGAAAACTGCTCACAGCAACCCCCAACTGGCAGGGGGAATAGAGGTTTGAGGTCACTAGACTAATAGATATAATTTCTGATGGAACAGTCTCAGCTCTATGGCTGTACAGGACTCTGGAAATGGGACCCTGGTACAGGACTCTGGAAATGGGACCCTGGTACAGGACTCTGGAAATGGGACCCTGGTACAGGACTCTGGAAATGGGACCCTGGTACAGGACTCTGGAAATGGGACCCTGGTACAGGACTCTGGAAATGGGACCCTGGTACAGGACTCTGGAAATGGGACCCTGGTACAGGACTCTGGAAATGGGACCCTGGTACAGGACTCTGGAAATGGGACCCTGGTACAGGACTCTGGAAATGGGACCCTGGTACAGGACTCTGGAAATGGGACCCTGGTACAGGACTCTGGAAATGGGACCCTGGTACAGGACTCTGGAAATGGGACCCTGGTACAGGACTCTGGAAATGGGACCCTGGTACAGGACTCTGGAAATGGGACCCTGGTACAGGACTCTGGAAATGGGACCCTGGTACAGGACTCTGGAAATGGGACCATGGTACAGGACTCTGGAAATGGGACCATGGTACAGGACTCTGGAAACGGGACCATGGGTTTATAGGCCAATGGGTTAGGTCTTACCAGTAGGGGCTGAGTTTATAGGCCAATGGGTTAGGTCTTACCAGTAGGGGCTGAGTTTATAAGGCCATGGGTTAGGTCTTACCAGTAGGGGCTGAGTTTTAAGCCCATGGGTTAAGTCTTACCAGTAGGGTGCTGAGTTTATAAGCCCATGGGTTAGGTCTTACCAGTAGGGGCTGAGTGTTAAGCCCATGGGTTAGGTCTTACCAGTAGGGGCTGAGTGTTAAGCCCATGGGTTAGGTCTTACCAGTAGGGTGCTGAGTTTATAAGCCCATGGGTTAGGTCTTACCAGTAGGGGCTGAGTGTTAAGCCCATGGGTTAGGTCTTACCAGTAGGGGCTGAGTGTTAAGCCCATGGGTTAGGTCTTACCAGTAGGGGCTGAGTTTTAAGTCCATGGGTTAGGTCTTACCAGTAGGGGCTGGGTTTATAGGCCCATGGGTTAGGTCTTACCAGTAGGGGCTGAGTTTTAAGCCCATGGGTTAAGTCTTAAATCAAATCAAATCAAATCAAATTTTATTTGTCACATACACATGGTTAGCAGATGTTAATGCGAGTGTAGCGAAATGCTTGTGCTTCTAGTTCCGACCATGCAGTGATAACCAACAAGTAATCTAACTAACAATTCCAAAACTACTGTCTTATACACAGTGTAAGGGGATAAGGAATATGTACATAAGGATATATGAATGAGTGATGGTACAGAGCAGCATACAGTAGATGGTATCGAGTACAGTATATACATATGAGATGAGTATGTAGACAAAGTAAACAAAGTGGCATAGTTAAAGTGGCTAGTGACATAAGAATGCAGTCGATGATCTAGAGTACAGTATATACATATGCATTTGAGATGAATAGTGTAGGGTAAGTAACATTATATAAGGTAGCATTGTTTAAAGTGGCTAGTGATATATTTACATCATTTCCCATCAATTCCCATTATTAAAGTGGCTGGAGTTGGGTCAGTGTCAATGACAGTGTGTTGGCAGCAGCCACTCAATGTTAGTGATTGCTGTTTAACAGTCTGATGGCCTTGAGATAGAAGCTGTTTTTCAGTCTCTCGGTCCCAGCTTTGATGCACCTGTACTGACCTCGCCTTCTGGATGATAGCGGGGTGAACAGGCAGTGGTTTGGATGGTTGATGTCCTTGATGATCTTTATGGCCTTCCTGTAACATCGGGTGGTGTAGGTGTCCTGGAGGGCAGGTAGTTTGCCCCCGGTGATGCGTTGTGCAGACCTCACTACCCTCTGGAGAGCCTTACGGTTGAGGGCGGAGCAGTTGCCGTACCAGGCGGTGATACAGCCCGCCAGGATGCTCTCGATTGTGCATCTGTAGAAGTTTGTGAGTGCTTTTGGTGACAAGCCGAATTTCTTCAGCCTCCTGAGGTTGAAGAGGCGCTGCTGCGCCTTCTTCACGACGCTGTCAGTGTGAGTGGACCAATTCAGTTTGTCTGTGATGTGTATGCCGAGGAACTTAAAACTTGCTACCCTCTCCACTACTGATCCATCGATGTGGATAGGGGGTGTTCCCTCTGCTGTTTCCTGAAGTCCACAATCATCTCCTTAGTTTTGTTGACGTTGAGTGTGAGGTTATTTTCCTGACACCACACTCCGAGGGCCCTCACCTCCTCCCTGTAGGCCGTCTCGTCGTTGTTGGTAATCAAGCCTACCACTGTTGTGTCGTCCGCAAACTTGATGATTGAGTTGGAGCGTGCATGGCCACGCAGTCGTGGGTGAACAGGGAGTACAGGAGAGGGCTCAGAACGCACCCTTGTGGGGCCCCCGTGTTGAGGATCAGCGGGGAGGAGATGTTGTTGCCTACCCTCACCACCTGTGGGCGGCCCGTCAGGAAGTCCAGTACCCAGTTGCACAGGGCGGGGTCGAGACCCAGGGTCTCGAGCTTGATGACGAGCTTGGAGGGTACTATGGTATTGAATGCCGAGCTGTAGTCGATGAACAGCATTCTCACATAGGTATTCCTCTTGTCCAGGTGGGTTAGGGCAGTGTGCAGTGTGGTTGAGATTGCATCGTCTGTGGACCTATTTGGGCGGTAAGCAAATTGGAGTGGGTCTAGGGTGTCAGGTAGGGTGGAGGTGATATGGTCCTTGACTAGTCTCTCAAAGCACTTCATGATGACGGAAGTGAGTGCTACGGGGCGGTAGTCGTTTAGCTCAGTTACCTTAGCTTTCTTGGGAACAGGAACAATGGTGGCCCTCTTGAAGCATGTGGGAACAGCAGACTGGTATAGGGATTGATTGAATATGTCCGTAAACACACCGGCCAGCTGGTCTGCGCATGCTCTGAGGGCGCGGCTGGGGATGCCGTCTGGGCCTGCAGCCTTGCGAGGGTTAACACGTTTAAATGTCTTACTCACCTCGGCTGCAGTGAAGGAGAGACTGCATGTTTTCGTTGCAGGCAGTGTCAGTGGCACTGTATTGTCCTCAAAGCGGGCAAAAAGTGATTTAGTCTGCCTGGGAGCAAGACATCCTGGTCCGTGACTGGGCTGGGTTTCTTCTTGTAGTCCGTGATTGACTGTAGACCCTGCCACATGCCTCTTGTGTCTGAGCCATTGAATTGAGATTCCACTTTGTCTCTGTACTGACGCTTAGCTTGTTTGATAGCCTTGCGGAGGGAATAGCTGCATTGTTTATATTCGGACATATTACCAGACACCTTGCCCTGATTAAAAGCAGTGGTTCGCGCTTTCAGTTTCACGCGAATGCTGCCATCAATCCACGGTTTCTGGTTTGGGAATGTTTTTATCGTTGCTATGGGAACGACATCTTCGACGCACGTTCTAATGAACTCGCACACCGAATCAGCGTATTCGTCAATATTTCCATCTGACGCAATACGAAACATGTCCCAGTCCACGTGATGGAAGCAGTCTTGGAGTGTGGAGTCAGCTTGGTCTGACCAGCGTTGGACAGACCTCAGCGTGGGAGCCTCTTGTTTAAGTTTCTGCCTGTAGGCAGGGATCAGCAAAATGGAGTCGTGGTCAGCTTTTCCGAAAGGGGGGCGGGGCAGGGCCTTATATGCGTCGCGGAAGTTAGAGTAACAATGATCCAAGGTTTTACCACCCCTGGTTGCGCAATCGATATGCTGGTAAAATTTAGGGAGTCTTGTTTTCAGATTAGCTTTGTTAAAATCCCCAGCTACAATGAATGCAGCCTCCGGATAAATGGTTTCCAGTTTGCAAAGAGTTAAATAAAGTTCGTTCAGAGCCATCGATGTGTCTGCTTGGGGGGATATATACGGCTGTGATTATAATCGAGGAGAATTCTCTTGGAAGATAATGCGGTCTACATTTGATTGTGAGGAATTCTAAATCAGGTGAACAGAAGGATTTGAGTTCCTGTATGTTTCCTTCATCACACCATGTCTCGTTAGTCATGAGGCATACGCCCCCGCCACTCTTCTTACCAGAAAGATGTTTGTTTCTGTCGGCGCGATGCGTGGTGAAACCCGTTGGCTGCACCGCCTCGGATTGCGTCTTCCCAGTTAGCCATGTTTCTGTGAAGCAGAGAACGTTGCAGTCTCTGATGTCCCTCTGGAATGCTACTCTTGCTCGGATTTCGTCAACCTTGTTGTCAAGAGACTGGACATTGGCAAGAAGAATGCTGGGGAGTGCTGCGCGATGTGCCCTTTTTCGGAGTCTGACCAGAACACCGCCTCGTTTCCCTCTTTTTCGGAGTCGTTTCCTTGGGTCGCTGCATGCGATCCATTCCGTTGTCCTGTTTGTAAGGCAGAACACCGGATCCGCGTCGCGGAAAACATATTCTTGGTCGTACTGATGGTGAGTTGGCGCTGATCTTATATTCAGTAGTTCTTCTCGACTGTATGTAATGAAACCTAAGATGACCTGGGGTACTAATGTAAGAAATAACACGTAAAAAAACAAAAAACTGCATAGTTTCCTAGGAACGCGAAGCGAGGCGGCCATCTCAGTCGGCGCCGGAAGTCTTACCAGTAGGGGCTGGGTTTATAGGCCCATGGGTTAGGTCTTACCAGTAGGGGCTGAGTTTATAGGCCCATGGGTTAAGTCTTACCAGTAGGGGCTGGGTTTATAGGCCCATGGGTTAGGTCTTACCAGTAGGGGCTGAGTTCCCATGGGTTAAGTCTTACCAGTAGGGGCTGAGTTTATAGGCCCATGGGTTAAGTCTTACCAGTAGGGGCTGAGTTTATAGGCCCATGGGTTAAGTCTTACCAGTAGGGGCTGGGTTTATAGGCCCATGGGTTAAGTCTTACCAGTAGGGGCTGAGAGTAGAGTTCCAGCTGAGCTCTGTAGAGGATATCTTCCAGAGCTTCCTTCCCCATCTCCCACTCGCCATTATATCTGTATGAGACAAAACACATACAAGAACAAGTCAAACATCACTAATCACCACGACAATGTCCAAGTCAACATTCAGGATGACCAGCCAGGTGTCCCGATGTCTGACTCTCACAGATAATGTAAATCTGTTATTAGAGCAGGGCTATGATTACTAGTCCAAGGTAGAGTTCTACCACACCTGCAGCTTTTTATATCGCTGGCCTTCTGTTCTATTTCCACCTGCAGGAAATGGCCCCAATCCAACCACAGTCATGCAACGTTGTTTTAGGCGTATGTGATCCAGCTCGCCTGCCAGCCATGGTTCCAGCAATTTTGCACACTATAGGCAATTTCAAAACGTGCAAAAATAACTTCAGAAATTGGTTAAATTACCAGAGATTCTCAAATGGCCCATTATATTAGGCAATCTGTATTACTGGGATTCTCTGCCTCTAACCCTATTACAGGGGCTGAGTCACTGGCTTAATGGTGCTCTTTCATGCCGTCCCTGGGAGGGGTGCGTCACTTGAGTGGGTTCAGTCACTGATGTGATCTTCCTGTCTGGGTTGGCGCCCCCCCTTGGGTTGTGCCGTGGCGGAGATCTTTGTGGGCTATACTCGGCCTTGTCTTAGGATGGTAAGTTGGTGGTTGAAGATATCTCTCTAGTGGTGTGGGGGCTGTGCTTTGGCAAAGTGAGTGGGGTTATATCCTACCTGGTTGGCCCTGTCTGGGGGTATCGTTGGATGGGGCCATAGTGTCTCCTGACGCCTCCTGTCTCAGCCTCCAGTATTTATGCTGCAGTAGTTTATGTGTCGGGGGGCTAGGGTCAGTTTGTTATATCTGGAGTATTTCTCCTGTCTTATCCGGTGTCCTGTGTGAATTTAAGTATGCTCCCTCTAATTCTCTTTCTTTCTCTCTTTTCTCGGAGGACCTGAAACCTAGGACCATGCCTCAGGACTACCTGGCCTGATGACTCCTTGCTGTCCCCAGTCCACCTGGTCGTGCTGCTGCTCCAGTTTCAACTGTTCTGCCTGCGGCTATGGAACCCTGACCTGTTCACCGGACGTGCTACCTGTCCCAGACCTGCTGTTTTCAACTCTCTAGAGACAGCAGGATTGGTAGAGATACTCTGAATGATCGGCTATGACAAGCCAACTGACATTTATTCCTGAGGTGCTGACCTGTTGCACCCTCTACAACCACTGTGATTATTATTATTTGACCCTGCTGGTCATTTATGAACATTTGAACATCTTGGCCATGTTCTGTTATCTCCACCCGGCACAGCCAGAAGAGGACTGGCCACCCCTCAAAGCCTGGTTCCTCTCTAGGTTTCTTCCTAGGTTCTGGCCTTTCTACAGAGTTTTTCCTAGCCACCGTGCTTCTACACCTGCATTGCTTGCTGTTTGGGGTTTTAGGCTGGGTTTCTGTACAGCACTTTGAGATATCAGCTGATGTAAGAAGGGCTTTATAAATAAATTTGATTTACTGGGCTATATCAGTTTGAAGAGAGCAGAGTTGGAGAGACTTGCACTTTCTCTTGAGCTATTTTATGTTTTAGGGATGGGACAAATATGGATGATCAATATTTATTTCCAAGGTAATGTAGTAAATTATAGCATAATCATATTTAGGAAGTACATTTCCTTGGAAAGATAGCTGCCCCGTGCCTCTCTGCCCATGCGTAGGCTATAGCCTACTCTATTTCATTGAGACAACACATATACTCGACACACATGATCTGGCACGCCCAACTAGGAGAGGAGGTAGGCTACTTAAAGGGAAAATCCACCCAAAACCATTCATTCATTTAATTCAGTGTTAAATAATCAAATTTATTTATATAGCCCTTTTTACATCAGCTGATATCTCAAAGTGCTGTACAGAAACCCAGCCTGAAACCCAGCCTGAAACGCAGCCTGAAACCCCATGTAGAAGCACGGTGGCTAATAGGTAAGTCTAATGCATACAAAGCAGAAATATTCTCACCCCAAATTTGTCTGACCACCCACTCCTGCCCGCAGCATGAAACATGCTGACTGCACCGCAATGATCCCTGTCGGGGCCCGAAGCAAGTAAGAGAGAGGCAATTGTCACAGCAACCCGAAGGTCACATCGTCCTCCATTCCACCATGCTATTACCATGTTTCCTGTGTCCTCTTTGTGCTGGAAGAAAACGTTTCCATGAAAAGCTATTAAGGGACAATATAGGTCCACAGACTGTAATATGAGGGTGTGTGTGTGTGGGAATGTGTGTGTGGTGGTGTGTGTGTGTGTGTGGGAATGTGAACTATGACAGACAAAATGAGAAAAAAAAAATCAAGAAAATTACATTGTAGGATTTTTAATGAATTTATCTGCAAATTATGGTGGAAAATAAGTATTTGGTAAACAACAAAAGTTTCTCAATACTTTGTTATATACCCTTTTGTTGGTAATTTGAAGTCAACGACATTCAGAAAGACTGATATGAGGTAATAACAATTGATTGTTATTGATGTAAGAGATATGTATATCTTTAGAGTCGGGAGATAGTAACTGGTTAAATAACTTATCCGGTGGTGCCCCCAAGACTCCATGATGAACTAAATCACGTAAAAATTAAACATAATTAATTGATTTGATAACAGTCATCACATTAATGGTAGTAAAGACAACATATTGGAGCCTCATGCGAAGAATCTAAGATAGAATGAGGCCTTCGTGTTGAATTCAGTCTAAGAAATTGAAAAGCAGATGACGTAACACACCATTGGAGCTGTAGACAGGGTTGTTGCCTTGGAAAAAGATATGGAGGTTGCAACCGTGTTGTTCTCTGACAGTGGGTTAATTATTACATGTCTAGTGCTAGGACGTGATAGAGCCTCTCTGACAGTGGGTTAATTATTACATGTCTAGTGCTAGGACGTGATAGAGCCTCTCTGACAGTTGGTTAATTATTACATGTCTAGTGCTAGGACGTGATAGAGCCTCTCTGACAGTTGGTTAATTATTACATGTCTAGTGCTAGGACGTGATAGAGCCATTTATACAACCGTGTTCTCTGACAGTGGGTTAATTATTACATGTCTAGTGCTAGGACGTGATAGAGCCTCTCTGACAGTTGGTTAATTATTACATGTCTAGTGCTAGGACGTGATAGAGCCATTTATACAACCGTGTTCTCTGACAGTGGGTTAATTATTACATGTCTAGTGCTAGGATGTATAGACTCGTCGGGCCAGACGTAGCAGTATTTTTGTCTCTCGCATTTCAGGAGCGAGTAGACTCGGTCATTATTCATTTATTGAGCGAGGACATAGGGCCAGCCGATTGCAATTTGAGTAGATATTAGCTTGACCAAGAGAGTAATTCTCTCTCCATCTTTCGCTCTTCAGTAGTGCGAGTACAAAAACATGTTACCGCGCGTTCCGGTAAACATCGCAAAAAAAAATCGGCGAAAGAGTTTGAATGTAAGACGTAATTAGTAAAACAGTTCCCTTGTTGAAGGGGGTCCTATGTTGTGCTTGAAAGTGAGGTTTCTGTACCAACAGGATTAGCTTGTACGAGATGCTAAAGCTAACAAAGGGAGAGCAGCCATTTTTTATCCCTTTGTTCACAAGGCAACACAATGTGCCTTTGAAAGCGGAAGTTCCGCCACCTTTGGACTCCCGTTTGATTTCAGCTTTCTGCGATCAGTGACCCCTAGTGGTGAAGAATCGTCAGTAATATTTTTTTATGGTAGGGTTAGGGTTAATGATAGATATAGTAGGGTTAATGATAGATGTAGTAGGGTTAATGATAGATATAGTAGGCTTAATGATAGATGGGTTAGGGTTAATGATAGATATAGTAGGGTTAATGATAGATGTCGTAGGGTTAATGATAGATATAGTAGGGTTAATGATAGATATAGTAGGGTTAATGATAGATGGGTTAGGGTTAATGATAGATATAGTAGGGTTAATGATAGATGTCGTAGGGTTAATGATAGATATAGTAGGGTTAATGATAGATGTAGTAGGGTTAGGGTTAATGATAGATGTAGTAGGGTTAGGGTTAATGATAGATGTAGTAGGGTTAATGATAGATATAGTAGGGTTAATGACAGATATAGTAGGGTTAATGATAGATATAGTAGGGTTAATGATAGATGTAGTAGGGTTAATGATAGATATAGTAGGGTTAGGGTTAATGATAGATATAGTAGGGTTAATGATAGATGTAGTAGGGTTAATGATAGATGTAGTAGGGTTAATGATAGATATAGTAGGGTTAGGGTTAATGATAGATATAGTAGGGTTAATGATAGATGTAGTAGGGTTAATGATAGATATAGTAGGGTTAGGGTTAATGATAGATATAGTAGGGTTAATGATAGATATAGTAGGGTTAATGATAGATATAGTAGGGTTAATGATAGATATAGTAGGGTTAATGATAGATATAGTAGGGTTAGGGTTAATGATAGATATAGTAGGGTTAGGGTTAATGATAGATATAGTAGGGTTAGGGTTAATGATAGATATAGTAGGGTTAATGATAGATATAGTAGGGTTAATGATAGATATAGTAGGGTTAATGATAGATATAGTAGGGTTAATGATAGATATAGTAGGGTTAATGACAGATATAGTAGGGTTAGGGTTAATGATAGATGTAGTAGGGTTAATGATAGATATAGTAGGGTTAATGATAGATATAGTAGGGTTAATGATAGATGTAGTAGGGTTAGGGTTAATGATAGATGTAGTAGGGTTAGGGTTAATGATAGATGTAGTAGGGTTAGGGTTAATGATAGATGTAGTAGGGTTAATGATAGATGTAGTAGGGTTAATGATAGATATAGTAGGGTTAATGATATATATAGTAGGGTTAGGGTTAATGATAAATATAGTAGGGTTAATGATAGATATAGTAGGGTTAGGGTTAATGATAGATATAGTAGGGTTAATGATAGATATAGTAGGGTTAATGATAGATGTAGTAGGGTTAATGATAGATGTAGTAGGGTTAATGATAGATATAGTAGGGTTAATGATAGATGTAGTAGGGTTAATGATGGATGTAGTAGGGTTAGGGTTAATGATAGATGTAGTAGGGTTAATGATAGATGTAGTAGGGTTAATGATAGATGTAGTAGGGTTAATGATAGATGTAGTAGGGTTAATGATAGATGTAGTAGGGTTAATGATAGATGTAGTAGGGTTAATGATAGATGTAGTAGGGTTAATGATATATATAGTAGGGTTAATGATAGATGTAGTAGGGTTAGGGTTAATGATAGATGTAGTAGGGTTAATGATAGATATAGTAGGGTTAATGATAGATGTAGTAGGGTTAATGATAGATATAGTAGGGTTAGGGTTAATGATAGATGTAGTAGGGTTAATGATAGATGTAGTAGGGTTAATGATATATATAGTAGGGTTAATGATAGATGTAGTAGGGTTAGGGTTAATGATAGATGTAGTAGGGTTAATGATAGATATAGTAGGGTTAATGATAGATGTAGTAGGGTTAATGATAGATATAGTAGGGTTAGGGTTAATGATAGATATAGTAGGGTTAGGGTTAATGATAGATATAGTAGGGTTAGGGTTAATGATAGATATAGTAGGGTTAGGGTTAATGATAGATATAGTAGGGTTAGGGTTAATGATAGATATAGTAGGGTTAGGGTTAATGATAGATATAGTAGGGTTAGGGTTAATGATAGATATAGTAGGGTTAGGGTTAATGATATATATAGTAGGGTTAATGATAGATATAGTAGGGTTAATGATAGATATAGTAGGGTTAATGATAGATATAGTAGGGTTAGGGTTAATGATAGATATAGTAGGGTTAATGATAGATATAGTAGGGTTAATGATAGATATAGTAGGGTTAATGATAGATATAGTAGGGTTAGGGTTAATGATAGATATAGTAGGGTTAATGATATATATAGTAGGGTTAATGATAGATATAGTAGGGTTAATGATAGATGTAGTAGGGTTAATGATATATATAGTAGGGTTAATGATAGATGTAGTAGGGTTAGGGTTAATGATAGATATAGTAGGGTTAATGATAGATGTAGTAGGGTTAATGATAGATATAGTAGGGTTAGGGTTAATGATAGATATAGTAGGGTTAGGGTTAATGATAGATATAGTAGGGTTAGGGTTAATGATAGATATAGTAGGGTTAGGGTTAATGATAGATATAGTAGGGTTAGGGTTAATGATAGATATAGTAGGGTTAGGGTTAATGATAGATATAGTAGGGTTAGGGTTAATGATAGATATAGTAGGGTTAGGGTTAATGATAGATATAGTAGGGTTAATGATAGATATAGTAGGGTTAATGATAGATATAGTAGGGTTAATGATAGATATAGTAGGGTTAATTAATGATAGATATAGTAGGGTTAATGATAGATATAGTAGGGTTAATGATAGATATAGTAGGGTTAATGATAGATATAGTAGGGTTAATGATAGATATAGTAGGGTTAATGATAGATATAGTAGGGTTAATGATAGATATAGTAGGGTTAATGATAGATATAGTAGGGTTAGGGTTAATGATAGATATAGTAGGGTTAGGGTTAATGATAGATATAGTAGGGTTAGGGTTAATGATAGATATAGTAGGGTTAGGGTTAATGATAGATATAGTAGGGTTAGGGTTAATGATAGATATAGTAGGGTTAGGGTTAATGATAGATATAGTAGGGTTAGGGTTAATGATAGATATAGTAGGGTTAGGGTTAATGATAGATATAGTAGGGTTAGGGTTAATGATAGATATAGTAGGGTTAGGGTTAATGATAGATATAGTAGGGTTAGGGTTAATGATAGATATAGTAGGGTTAATGATAGATATAGTAGGGTTAATGATAGATATAGTAGGGTTAATGATAGATATAGTAGGGTTAATGACAGATATAGTAGGGTTAGGGTTAATGATAGATGTAGTAGGGTTAATGATAGATATAGTAGGGTTAATGATAGATATAGTAGGGTTAATGATAGATATAGTAGGGTTAATGATAGATGTAGTAGGGTTAGGGTTAATGATAGATGTAGTAGGGTTAATGATAGATATAGTAGGGATAATGATAGATATAGTAGGGTTAATGATAGATGTAGTAGGGTTAATGATATATATAGTAGGGTTAGGGTTAATGATAGATATAGTAGGGTTAATGATAGATATAGTAGGGTTAATGATAGATGTAGTAGGGTTAATGATAGATGTAGTAGGGTTAATGATAGATGTAGTAGGGTTAATGATAGATATAGTAGGGTTAATGATAGATGTAGTAGGGTTAATGATAGATGTAGTAGGGTTAGGGTTAATGATAGATGTAGTAGGGTTAGGGTTAATGATAGATGTAGTAGGGTTAATGATAGATGTAGTAGGGTTAATGATAGATGTAGTAGGGTTAATGATAGATATAGTAGGGTTAATGATAGATATAGTAGGGTTAATGACAGATATAGTAGGGTTAATGATAGATATAGTAGGGTTAATGATAGATATAGTAGGGTTAATGATAGATATAGTAGGGTTAATGATAGATATAGTAGGGTTAATGACAGATATAGTAGGGTTAATGACAGATATAGTAGGGTTAGGGTTAATGATAGATATAGTAGGGTTAATGATAGATATAGTAGGGTTAGGGTTAATGATAGATGTAGTAGGGTTAATGATAGATATAGTAGGGTTAATGATAGATATAGTAGGGTTAATGATAGATATAGTAGGGCTAATGATAGATATAGTAGGGTTAATGATAGATGTAGTAGGGTTAGGGTTAATGATAGATGTAGTAGGGTTAGGGTTAATGATAGATGTAGTAGGGTTAATGATAGATATAGTAGGGTTAATGATAGATATAGTAGGGTTAATGATATATATAGTAGGGTTAGGGTTAATGATAGATATAGTAGGGTTAATGATAGATATAGTAGGGTTAGGGTTAATGATAGATATAGTAGGGTTAATGATAGATATAGTAGGGTTAATGATAGATGTAGTAGGGCTAATGATAGATATAGTAGGGTTAATGATAGATGTAGTAGGGTTAGGGTTAATGATAGATATAGTAGGGTTAATGATAGATATAGTAGGGTTAGGGTTAATGATAGATATAGTAGGGTTAATGATAGATATAGTAGGGTTAATGATAGATATAGTAGGGCTAATGATAGATATAGTAGGGTTAATGATAGATGTAGTAGGGTTAGGGTTAATGATAGATGTAGTAGGGTTAGGGTTAATGATAGATGTAGTAGGGTTAATGATAGATATAGTAGGGTTAATGATATATATAGTAGGGTTAGGGTTAATGATAGATATAGTAGGGTTAATGATAGATATAGTAGGGTTAGGGTTAATGATAGATATAGTAGGGTTAATGATAGATATAGTAGGGTTAATGATAGATGTAGTAGGGTTAATGATAGATGTAGTAGGGTTAATGACAGATATAGTAGGGTTAATGACAGATATAGTAGGGTTAATGATAGATGTAGTAGGGTTAATGATAGATGTAGTAGGGTTAATGATAGATATAGTAGGGTTAATGATAGATGTAGTAGGGTTAGGGTTAATGATAGATGTAGTAGGGTTAGGGTTAATGATAGATGTAGTAGGGTTAATGATAGATGTAGTAGGGTTAATGATAGATGTAGTAGGGTTAATGATAGATATAGTAGGGTTAATGATAGATATAGTAGGGTTAATGACAGATATAGTAGGGTTAATGATAGATATAGTAGGGTTAATGATAGATATAGTAGGGTTAATGACAGATATAGTAGGGTTAATGACAGATATAGTAGGGTTAATGACAGATATAGTAGGGTTAGGGTTAATGATAGATATAGTAGGGTTAATGATAGATATAGTAGGGTTAGGGTTAATGATAGATGTAGTAGGGTTAATGATAGATATAGTAGGGTTAATGATAGATATAGTAGGGTTAATGATAGATATAGTAGGGCTAATGATAGATATAGTAGGGTTAATGATAGATGTAGTAGGGTTAGGGTTAATGATAGATGTAGTAGGGTTAATGATAGATGTAGTAGGGTTAATGATAGATATAGTAGGGTTAATGATATATATAGTAGGGTTAGGGTTAATGATAGATATAGTAGGGTTAATGATAGATATAGTAGGGTTAGGGTTAATGATAGATATAGTAGGGTTAATGATAGATATAGTAGGGTTAATGATAGATGTAGTAGGGTTAATGATAGATATAGTAGGGTTAATGATAGATGTAGTAGGGTTAATGATAGATGTAGTAGGGTTAATGATAGATGTAGTAGGGTTAATGATAGATGTAGTAGGGTTAATGATAGATATAGTAGGGTTAATGATAGATGTAGTAGGGTTAATGATAGATGTAGTAGGGTTAGGGTTAATGATAGATGTAGTAGGGTTAGGGTTAATGATAGATGTAGTAGGGTTAATGATAGATGTAGTAGGGTTAATGATAGATATAGTAGGGTTAATGATAGATATAGTAGGGTTAATGACAGATATAGTAGGGTTAATGATAGATATAGTAGGGTTAATGATAGATATAGTAGGGTTAATGATAGATATAGTAGGGTTAATGATAGATATAGTAGGGTTAATGATAGATATAGTAGGGTTAATGATAGATATAGTAGGGTTAATGACAGATATAGTAGGGTTAATGACAGATATAGTAGGGTTAGGGTTAATGATAGATATAGTAGGGTTAATGATAGATATAGTAGGGTTAATGATAGATATAGTAGGGTTAATGACAGATATAGTAGGGTTAGGGTTAATGATAGATGTAGTAGGGTTAATGATAGATATAGTAGGGTTAATGATAGATATAGTAGGGTTAATGATAGATATAGTAGGGTTAATGATAGATGTAGTAGGGTTAGGGTTAATGATAGATGTAGTAGGGTTAGGGTTAATGATAGATGTAGTAGGGTTAATGATAGATATAGTAGGGTTAATGATAGATGTAGTAGGGTTAATGATAGATGTAGTAGGGTTAGGGTTAATGATACATGTAGTAGGGTTAATGATAGATGTAGTAGGGTTAATGATAGATGTAGTAGGGTTAATGATATATATAGTAGGGTTAATGATAGATGTAGTAGGGTTAATGATAGATGTAGTAGGGTTAATGATAGATATAGTAGGGTTAGGGTTAATGATAGATATAGTAGGGTTAGGGTTAATGATAGATATAGTAGGGTTAGGGTTAATGATAGATATAGTAGGGTTAGGGTTAATGATAGATGTAGTAGGGTTAATGATAGATGTAGTAGGGTTAATGATAGATGTAGTAGGGTTAATGATAGATATAGTAGGGTTAATGATAGATATAGTAGGGTTAGGGTTAATGATAGATGTAGTAGGGTTAATGACAGATATAGTAGGGTTAATGATAGATATAGTAGGGTTAATGATAGATATAGTAGGGTTAATGATAGATGTAGTAGGGTTAATGATAGATATAGTAGGGTTAATGATAGATGTAGTAGGGTTAATGATAGATATAGTAGGGTTAATGATATATATAGTAGGGTTAATGATAGATGTAGTAGGGTTAATGATAGATATAGTAGGGTTAATGATAGATATAGTAGGGTTAATGATAGATGTAGTAGGGTTAATGATAGATATAGTAGGGTTAATGATAGATATAGTAGGGTTAATGATATATATAGTAGGGTTAGGGTTAATGACAGATATAGTAGGGTTAATGATAGATATAGTAGGGTTAGGGTTAATGATAGATATAGTAGGGTTAATGATAGATGTAGTAGGGTTAGGGTTAATGATAGATGTAGTAGGGTTAGGGTTAATGATAGATATAGTAGGGTTAGGGTTAATGATAGATATAGTAGGGTTAGGGTTAATGATAGATATAGTAGGGTTAGGGTTAATGATAGATATAGTAGGGTTAATGATAGATATAGTAGGGTTAATGATAGATGTAGTAGGGTTAATGATAGATGTAGTAGGGTTAATGATAGATATAGTAGGGTTAGGGTTAATGATAGATATAGTAGGGTTAGGGTTAATGATATATATAGTAGGGTTAGGGTTAATGATAGATATAGTAGGGTTAGGGTTAATGATAGATATAGTAGGGTTAATGATAGATGTAGTAGGGTTAATGATAGATGTAGTAGGGTTAATGATAGATGTAGTAGGGTTAATGATAGATATAGTAGGGTTAATGATAGATATAGTAGGGTTAGGGTTAATGATAGATGTAGTAGGGTTAATGACAGATATAGTAGGGTTAATGATAGATATAGTAGGGTTAATGATAGATATAGTAGGGTTAATGATAGATGTAGTAGGGTTAATGATAGATATAGTAGGGTTAGGGTTAATGATAGATGTAGTAGGGTTAATGATAGATATAGTAGGGTTAATGATATATATAGTAGGGTTAATGATATATATAGTAGGGTTAATGATAGATGTAGTAGGGTTAATGATAGATATAGTAGGGTTAATGATATATATAGTAGGGTTAATGATAGATGTAGTAGGGTTAATGATAGATGCAGTAGGGTTAATGATAGATGTAGTAGGGTTAATGATACTTACATGGCATGGTACACGGCGGTAAGCATCTGGACCATGAACTCTGGGTCCAGGACCACACGGTTACACGGCTCTCTCCACACTTTCTGCTGCTGCTGCGGGAAACCACATACACACAACCTGGAGAGAGGAGACACAGAGTCAGGAAACCACACACAACCTGGAGAGAGACAGGAAACCACACACAACCTGGAGAGAGACAGGAAACCACACACAACCTGGAGAGAGACAGGAAACCACACACAACCTGGACAGAGACAAGAAACCACACACAACCTGGACAGAGAGACAGAGACAGGAAACCACACACAACCTGGAGAGAGACAGGAAACCACACACAACCTGGAGAGAGACAAGAAACCACACACAACCTGGACAGAGACAGGAAACCACACACAACCTGGACAGAGACAGGAAACCACACACAACCTGGAGAGAGAGACAGAGTCAGGAAACCACACACAACCTGGAGAGAGACAAGAAACCACACACAACCTGGAGAGAGACAGGAAACCACACACAACCTGGACAGAGACAAGAAACCACACACAACCTGGAGAGAGGAGACACAGAGTCAGGAAACCACACACAACCTGGACAGAGACAAGAAACCACACACAACCTGGAGAGAGAGACAGAGTCAGGAAACCACACACAACCTGGACAGAGACAAGAAACCACACACAACCTGGAGAGAGAGACAGAGTCAGGAAACCACACACAACCTGGAGAGAGACAGGAAACCACACACAACCCGGACAGAGAGACAGAGACAGGAAACCACACACAACCTGGACAGAGAGACAGAGACAGGAAACCACACACAACCTGGAGAGAGACAGGAAACCACACACAACCTGGAGAGAGAGACAGAGTCAGGAAACCACACACAACCTGGAGAGAGACAGGAAACCACACACAACCTGAACAGAGAGACAGAGACAGGAAACCACACACAACCTGGAGAGAGACAGGAAACCACACACAACCTGGACAGAGACAGGAAACCACACACAACCTGGACAGAGACAGGAAACCACACACAACCTGGACAGAGACAGGAAACCACACACAACCTGGACAGAGAGACAGAGACAGGAAACCACACACAACCTGGACAGAGAGAGACAGGAAACCACACACAACCTGGACAGAGAGAGACAGGAAACCACACACAACCTGGACAGAGACAGGAAACCACACACAACCTGGACAGAGACAGGAAACCACACACAACCTGGACAGAGACAGGAAACCACACACAACCTGGACAGAGACAGGAAACCACACACAACCTGAACAGAGACAGGAAACCACACACAACCTGGACAGAGACAGGAAACCACACACAACCTGGACAGAGACAGGAAACCACACACAACCTGGACAGAGAGAGAGAGACAGGAAACCACACACAACCTGGACAGAGACAGGAAACCACACACAACCTGGACAGAGACAGGAAACCACACACAACCTGGACAGAGACAGGAAACCACACACAACCTGGACAGAGACAGGAAACCACACACAACCTGGACAGAGACAGGAAACCACACACAACCTGGACAGAGAGACAGAGACAGGAAACCACACACAACCTGGACAGAGACAAGAAACCACACACAACCTGGACAGAGACAGGAAACCACACACAACCTGGACAGAGACAGGAAACCACACACAACCTGGACAGAGACAGGAAACCACACACAACCTGGACAGAGACAAAAACAGGAAACCACACACAACCTGGACAGAGACAGAGAGACAGAGACAGGAAACCACACACAACCTGGACAGAGACAGGAAACCACACACAACCTGAACAGAGACAAAAACAGGAAACCACACACAACCTGGACAGAGACAGAAACAGGAAACCACACACAACCTGGACAGAGACAGGAAACCACTCACAACCTGGACAGAGACAGAGACAGGAAACCACACACAACCTGGACAGAGACAGAAACAGGAAACCACACACAACCTGGACAGAGACAAAAACAGGAAACCACACACAACCTGGACAGAGACAAAAACAGGAAACCACACACAACCTGGACAGAGACAGAGAGACAGAGACAGGAAACCACACACAACCTGGACAGAGACAGGAAACCACACACAACCTGGACAGAGACAAAAACAGGAAACCACACACAACCTGGACCGAGACAGAAACAGGAAACCACACACAACCTGGACAGAGACAGGAAACCACTCACAACCTGGACAGAGACAGAAACAGGAAACCACACACAACCTGGACAGAGACAGAGACAGGAAACCACACACAACCTGGAAAGAGGAGAGACAGAGACAGGAAACCACACACAACCTGGACAGAGACAGAAACAGGAAACCACACACAACCTGGAGAGAGGAGAGACAGAGACAGGAAACCAGACACAACCTGGACAAAGACAGGAAACCACACACAACCTGGACAGAGACATAGACAGGAAACCACACACAACCTGGACAGAGACAGAAACAGGAAACCACACACAACCTGGAGAGACAGAGACAGGAAACCACACACAACCTGGACGAAGACAGAAACAGGAAACCACACACAACCTGGACGGAGACAGAAACAGGAAACCACACACAACCTGGACAGAGACAGGAAACCACACACAACCTGGACAGAGACAGGAAACCACACACAACCTGGACAGAGACAAGAAACCACACACAACCTGGACAGAGACAAGAAACCACACACAACCTGGACAGAGACAGGAAACCACACACAACCTGGACAGAGACAAAAACAGGAAACCACACACAACCTGGACAGAGACAAAAACAGGAAACCACACACAACCTGGACAGAGACAAAAACAGGAAACCACACACAACCTGGACAGAGACAAAAACAGGAAACCACACACAACCTGGACAGAGACAGAGAGACAGAGACAGGAAACCACACACAACCTGGACAGAGACAGGAAACCACACACAACCTGGACAGAGACAGAGAGACAGAGACAGGAAACCACACACAACCTGGACAGAGACAAGAAACCACACACAACCTGGACAGAGACAGGAAACCACACACAACCTGGACAGACACAGGAAACCACACACAACCTGGACAGAGACAGGAAACCACACACAACCTGGACAGAGACAGAAAACCATATTCTACCATGCCCAGAAATCTGCTCCTTTTATTCTCTGTCCCCAACCCTCTAGGCGACCAGTTTTGATAGCCTTTAGCCGCACCCTCATACTACTCCTCCTCTGTTCCGCGGGTGATGTGGAGGTAAACCCAGGCCCTGCATGTCCCCAGGCACCCTCATTTGTTGACTTCTGTGATCGAAAAAGCCTTGGTTTTATGCATGTCAACATCAGAAACCTCCTCCCTAAGTTTGTTTTACTCACTGCTTTAGCACACTCTGCTAACCCTGATGTCCTTGCCGTGTCTGAATCCTGGCTCAGGAAGGCCGCCAAAAATTCTGAGATTTCCATACCCAACTATAACATCTTCCATCAAGATAGAACTGCCAAAGGGGGAGGAGTTGCAGTCTACTGCAGAGATAGCCTGCAAAGTAATGTCATACTTTCCAGGTCCATACCCAAACAGTTCGAACTACTAATTTTGAAAATTACTCTCTCCAGAAACAAGTCTCTCACTGTTGCCGCCTGCTTACCGACCCCCCTCAGCACCCAGCTGTGCCCTGGACACCATTTGTGAATTTATCGCCCCCCATCTAGCTTCAGAGTTTGTTCTGTTAGGTGACCTAAACTGGGATATGCTTAACACCCCGGCAGTCCTACAATCTAAGCTAGATGCCCTCAATCTCACACAAATCATCAAGGAACCCACTAGGTACAACCCTAAATATGTAAACAAGGGCACCCTCATAGACGTCATCCTGACCAACTGGCCCTCCAAATACACCTCCGCTGTCTTCAACCAGGATCTCAGCGATCACTGCCTCATTGCCTGTATCCGCTACGGAGCCGCAGTCAAACGACCACCCCTCATCACTGTCAAACGCTCCCTAAAACACTTCTGTGAGCAGGCCTTTCTAATCGACCTGGCCCGGGTATCCTGGAAGGACATTGACCTCATCCCGTCAGTTGAGGATGCCTGGTCATTCTTTAAAAGTAACTTCCTCACCATTTTAGATAAGCATGCTCCGTTCAAAAAATGCAGAACTAAGAACAGATACAGCCCTTGGTTCACTCCAGACCTGACTGCCCTCGACCAGCACACAAACATCCTGTGGCGGACTGCAATAGCATCGAATAGTCCCCGCGATATGCAACTGTTCAGGGAAGTCAGGAACCAATACACGCAGTCAGTCAGGAAAGCTAAGGCCAGCTTCTTCAGGCAGAAGTTTGCATCCTGTAGCTCCAACTCCAGAAAGTTCTGGGACACTGAAGTCCATGGAGAACAAGAGCACCTCCTCCCAGCTGCCCACTGCACTGAGGCTAGGTAACACGGTCACCACCGATAAATCCATGATTATCGAAAACTTCAACAAGCATTTCTCAACGGCTGGCCATGCCTTCCGCCTGGCTACTCCAACCTCGGCCAACAGCTCCGCCCCCCCGCAGCTACTCGCCCAAGCCTCTCCAGGTTCTCCTTTACCCAAATCCAGATAGCAGATGTTCTGAAAGAGCAAAACCTGGACCCGTACAAATCAGCTGGGCTTGACAATCTGGACCCTCTATTTCTGAAACTATCCGCCGCCATTGTCGCAACCCCTATTACCAGCCTGTTCAACCTCGCTTTCATATCGTCTGAGATCCCCAAGGATTGGAAAGCTGCCGCAGTCATCCCCCTCTTCAAAGGGGGAGACACCCTGGACCCAAATTGTTACAGACCTATATCCATCCTGCCCTGCCTATCTAAGGTCTTCGAAAGCCAAGTCAACAAACAGGTCACTGACCATCTCGAATCCCACCATACCTTCTCCGCTGTGCAATCTGGTTTCCGAGCCGGTCACGGGTGCACCTCAGCCACGCTCAAGGTACTAAACGATATCATAACCGCCATCGATAAAAGACAGTACTGTGCAGCCGTCTTCATCGACCTTGCCAAGGCTTTCGACTCTGTCAATCACCATATTCTTATCGGCAGACTCAGTAGCCTCGGTTTTTCGGATGACTGCCTTGCCTGGTTCACCAATTACTTTGCAGACAGAGTTCAGTGTGTCAAATCGGAGTGCATGCTGTCCGGTCCTCTGGCAGTCTATGGGGGTGCCACAGGGTTCAATCCTCGGGCCACCTCTTTTTTCTGTATATATCAATGATGTTGCTCTTGCTGCGGGCGATTCCCTGATCCACCTCTACGCAGACTGTCGTGGAATTATCAGAATATGTTGGTAACATTTGTAAGATGTTTAATATTCATCAAATGTGTGTAAGTTACTTCTCATCTGAATGGTATTTTTGTGTAATTCTGTGGTGAGGTTGCAGTTATCTGTTCTATGTCAAAACTAAGTTGCATGGGCCGCTGAGAGGGGAGAGGTCAAAGTGTCATCATGTGTAAACATATCTTTTACTCCCTACCTTTTCTAGTGGGGAGAGAAGGGTTGCAGTGTTGTTTCTATCTTAACCTATAGCCTCACCCTCCTCTCCGTGAGTTTGTCCAGGAGTTTGTATTTAGAGTGGGTTGTATATAAATGACAATTTGATATATGCCTGTTGTTGATATGGAGGATTTGGTTTATGGTTCTGGGGTTTGAGGAAAGGAGACAAAGCTGAACGATGAATTAATGTCTATGCTGTCTGACTATGGGTGTCTTTGCTATTAAAAGGAACTCCGTTGCATTGTAAGGGGGCTCTCAGAATCTTCACTAGGAGACTCTGAATTTATCTGAGAGTCACAGGATTGTGATAAGAGCTCATATAATTAAAGATGGACTTTTATAACTAACTCTGACGTGTGTGTGTGGTTTGCTCCCATGATTTGGTAAATAGAGGAAATTTCCACAACAAGACGACACCATTCTATATACTTCCGGCCCATCCTTGGACACTGTGCTATCTAACCTCCAAACGAGCTTCAATGCCATACAACACTCCTTCCGTGGCCTCCAACTGCTCTTAAACGCTAGTAAAACCAAATGCATGCTTTTCAACCGTTCGCTGCCTGCACCCGCACGCCTGACCAGCATCACCACCCTGGATGGTTCCAACCTTGAATATGTGGACATCTATAAGTACCTAGGTGTCTGGCTAGACTGTAAACTCTCCTTCCAGACTCATATCAAACATCTCCAATCGAAAATCAAATCAAGAGTCGGCTTTCTATTCCGCAACAAAGCCTCCTTCACTCACGCCGCCAAACTTACCCTAGTAAAACTGACTATCCTACCGATCCTCGACTTCGGCGATGTCATCTACAAAATTGCTTCCAACACTACTCAGCAAACTGGATGCAGTTTATCACAGTGCCATCCGTTTTGTCACTAAAGCACCTTATACCACCCACCACTGCGACTGGTACGCTCTAGTCGGCTGGCCCTCGCTACATATTCGTCGCCAGACGCACTGGCTCCAGGTCATCTACAAGTCCATGCTAGGTAAAGCTCCGCCTTATCTCAGTTCACTGGTCACGATGGCAACACCCATCCGTAGCACGCGCTCCAGCAGGTGTATCTCACTGATCATCCCTAAAGCCAACACCTCATTTGGCCGCCTTTCGTTCCAGTTCTCTGCTGCCTGTGACTGGAACGAATTGCAAAAATCGCTGAAGTTGGAGACTTATCTTTCTCACCAACTTCAAACATCTGCTATCTGAGCAGCTAACCGATCGCTGCAGCTGTACATAGTCTATCGGCAAATAGCCCACCCATTTTTACCTACCTCATCCCCATACTGTTTTTATTTATTTACTTTTCTGCTCTTTTGCACACCAATATCTCTACCTGTACATGACCATCTGATCATTTATCACTCCAGTGTTAATCTGCAATATTGTAATTATTCGCCTACCTCCTCATGCCTTTTGCACACATTGTATATAGACTCCCCCCTTTTTTTTCTCTACTGTGTTATTGACTTGTTAATTGTTTACTCCATGTGTAACTCTGTGTTGTCTGTTCACACTGCTATGCTTTATCTTGGCCAGGTCGCAGATGAGAACTTGTTCTCAACTAGCCTACCTGGTTAAATAAAGGTGTTCTCAACTGGCCTACCTGGTTAAATAAAGGTGAAATAAAAATAAATAAAATATATATATATATGGGTATATGTATGTATGTATATATGGGTATATGTATGTATGTATATATATGGGTGTATGTATGTATATTGTGACGGCCCTGAATTTTTCTGAACCGTCTCAGTGCTTCTCCTTCCAATAGGGTGCTTTCCCTTTAATTCCCAATTAAATAGCCAGCATCAGCTGCGCAAAAGTGGGGTTGTGATGGAGATGTGACTGAGGATGTGTTCAACCCTCAGTTCCGAAGCTTCTCTATTCCGTTGTTTTGTGATGGAGACGTGACTGAGGATGTGTTCAACCCTCAGTTCCCGAAGCTTCTCTATGCCGTTGTTTTGTTGCCGTTAAACGTGTGTTTTGTTGCCTAATAGAGTTTATCCAGGATCGGATCCACTCTTTACGTCCCTGGACTACACCTCTCCGTTCTTAGATCTATTGGCGGATTGGATTGTCTGACTGACCGACTGACTACCACCTTTTTGTATACGGTATTTCATTTGTTTGGATGTGATGTATACTGTGATTTATGTAGTTAGTTGTAGTTGAGGACTTAGTAAGAGTTGATACGCTTTAAAGTTCTGTGGTAAAATAATTGTTCTATTGATGGTATGATTAATACTGGGTTTACGCTACACGGAATGAACGGACAAACATTGCGTGACAAAAGTCACTTGAGTTCCCTGAACTCCTTTACCGGGCAGGACTCTTTTTAGGCACCACCACCACCCTCCAACACCACCACCACCCTCCAACACCACCCTCCAACACCACCACCCTCCAACACCACCACCCTCCAACAACACCACCACCACCCTCCAACAACACCACCACCCTCCAACACCACCCTCCAACACCACCACCACCACCCTCCAACAACACCACCACCACCCTCCAACAACACCACCCTCCACCCTCCAACAACACACCACCGCCACCCTCCAACACCACCACCGCCACCCTCCAACAACACCACCGCCACCCTCCAACAACACCACCGCCACCCTCCAACAACACCACCGCCACCCTCCAACACCACCACCGCCACCCTCCAACAACACCACCGCCACCCTCCAACAACACCACCGCCACCCTCCAACAACACCACCGCCACCCTCCAACAACACCACCACCACCCTCCAACAACACCACCACCACCCTCCAACAACACCACCCTCCAACACCACCACCCTCCAACAACACCACCACCACCCTCCAACAACACCACCACCACCCTCCAACAACACCACCACCACCCTCCAACAACACCACCACCACCCTCCAACAACACCACCACCACCCTCCAACAACACCACCACCACCCTCCAACACCACCACCCTCCAACAACACCACCACCACCCTCCAACACCACCACCACCACCCTCCAACAACACCACCACCACCCTCCAACAACACCACCACCACCCTCCAACACCACCACCACCACCACCCTCCAACACCACCACCACCACCCTCCAACAACACCACCACCACCCTCCAACAACACCACCACCACCCTCCAACAACACCACCACCACCCTCCAACAACACCACCACCACCCTCCAACACCACCACCACCCTCCAACACCACCACCACCCTCCAACACCACCACCACCCTCCAACAACACCACCACCACCCTCCAACAACACCACCACCACCCTCCAACAACACCACCACCACCCTCCAACAACACCACCACCACCCTCCAACACCACCACCCTCCAACAACACCACCACCACCCTCCAACACCACCACCACCACCCTCCAACAACACCACCACCACCCTCCAACAACACCACCACCACCCTCCAACAACACCACCACCACCCTCCAACAACACCACCACCACCCTCCAACACCACCACCACCACCCTCCAACACCACCACCACCCTCCAACACCACCACCACCCTCCAACACCACCACCACCCTCCAACAACACCACCACCACCCTCCAACACCACCACCACCAACACCACCACCACCACCTCCAACACCACCACCACCACCCTCCAACACCACCACCACCACCCTCCAACAACACCACCACCACCCTCCAACAACACCACCACCACCCTCCAACAACACCACCACCACCCTCCAACAACACCACCACCACCCTCCAACAACACCACCACCCCCTCCAACAACACCACCACCCTCCAACAACAACACCACCCTCCAACAACACCAACACCACCCTCCAACAACACCACCACCACACCCTCCAACAACACCACCACCACCACCCTCCAACAACACCACCACCACCCTCCAACAACAACACCACCACCCTCCAACAACAACACCACCCTCCAACAACACCAACACCACCCTCCAACAACACCAACACCACCCTCCAACAACACCAACACCACCCTCCAACAACACCAACACCATCCTCCAACAACACCACCACCACCCTCCAACGACACCACCACCACCACCCTCCAACGACACCACCACCACCACCCTCCAACAACACCACCACCACCACCCTCCAACAACACCACCACCACCCTCCAACAACACCAACACCATCCTCCAACAACACCACCACCACCACCACCACCCAACAACACCACCACCACCACCCTCCAACAACACCACCACCACCACCCTCCAACAACACCACCACCACCCTCCAACAACACCAACACCACCCTCCAACAACACCACCACCACCCTCCAACAACACCACCACCACCCTCCAACAACACCACCACCACCCTCCAACAACACCACCACCACCCTCCAACAACAACACCACCACCCTCCAACAACAACACCACCACCCTCCAACAACACCAACACCACCCTCCAACAACACCAACACCACCCTCCAAAAACACCAACACCACCATCCAACAACACCACCACCACCCTCCAACAACACCACCACCACCCTCCAACAACACCACCACCACCCTCCAACAACACCACCACCACCCTCCAACAACACCACCACCACCACCCTCCAACAACACCACCCTCCAACAACACCACCCTCCAACACCACCACCCTCCAACAACACCAACACCACCCTCCAACAACACCACCACCACCCTCCAACAACACCACCACCACCACCCTCCAACAACACCACCACCACCCTCCAACAACACCAACACCACCCTCCAACAACACCAACACCACCCTCCAACAACACCAACACCACCCTCCAACAACACCAACACCCCCTCCAACAACACCACCACCACCCTCCAACAACACCACCACCACCCTCCAACAACAACACCACCACCCTCCAACAACAACACCACCCTCCAACAACACCAACACCACCCTCCAACAACACCAACACCACCCTCCAACAACACCAACACCACCCTCCAACAACACCAACACCATCCTCCAACAACACCACCACCACCCTCCAACACCACCACCACCACCACCCTCCAACAACACCACCACCACCACCCTCCAACAACACCACCACCACCACCCTCCAACAACACCACCCCCAACAACAACACCACCCTCCAACAACACCACCCTCCAACAACACCACCACCACCACCACCCTCCAACAACACCAACACCACCCTCCAACAACACCACCACCACCCTCCAACACCACCACCACCCTCCAACAACACCACCACCACCCTCCAACAACACCACCACCACCACCCTCCAACAACACCACCACCACCACCCTCCAACAACACCAACACCACCCTCCAACAACACCACCACCACCCTCCAACAACACCACCACCACCCTCCAACAACACCACCACCACCCTCCAACAACAACACCACCACCCTCCAACAACACCACCACCCTCCAACAACACCAACACCACCCTCCAACAACACCAACACCACCCTCCAACAACACCAACACCACCCTCCAACAACACCACCACCACCCTCCAACAACAACACCACCACCCTCCAACAACAACACCACCCTCCAACAACACCAACACCACCCTCCAACAACACCAACACCACCCTCCAACAACACCAACACCACCCTCCAACAACACCAACACCATCCTCCAACAACACCACCACCACCCTCCAACAACACCACCACCACCACCCTCCAACAACACCACCACCACCACCCCAACAACACCACCCTCCAACAACACCACCCTCCAACAACACCACCCTCCAACAACACCACCCTCCAACAACACCACCCTCCAACAACAACACCACCACCACCACCCTCCAACAACACCAACACCACCCTCCAACAACACCACCACCACCCTCCAACAACACCACCACCACCCTCCAACACCACCACCACCCTCCAACAACACCACCACCACCCTCCAACAACACCAACACCACCCTCCAACAACACCACCACCACCCTCCAACAACACCACCACCACCACTCCAACAACACCACCACCACCACCCTCCAACAACACCACCACCACCCTCCAACAACACCAACACCACCCTCCAACAACACCACCACCACCCTCCAACAACACCACCACCACCCTCCAACAACACCACCACCACCCTCCAACAACAACACCACCACCCTCCAACAACAACACCACCCTCCAACAACACCAACACCACCCTCCAACAACACCAACACCACCCTCCAACAACACCAACACCACCCTCCAACAACACCACCACCACCCTCCAACAACAACACCACCACCCTCCAACAACAACACCACCCTCCAACAACACCAACACCACCCTCCAACAACACCAACACCACCCTCCAACAACACCAACACCACCCTCCAACAACACCAACACCATCCTCCAACAACACCAACACCACCCTCCAACAACACCACCACCACCACCCTCCAACAACACCACCACCACCACCACCACCCTCCAACAACACCACCCTCCAACAACACCACCCTCCAACAACACCACCCTCCAACAACACCACCCTCCAACAACACCACCCTCCAACAACACCACCACCACCACCCTCCAACAACACCACCCTCCAACAACACCACCCTCCAACAACACCACCCTCCAACAACACCACCCTCCAACAACACCACCACCACCAACAACACTCCAACAACACCACCCTCCAACACACCACCACCACCCTCCAACAACACCACCACCACCCTCCAACAACACCACCACCACCCTCCAACAACCACCACCACCACCCTCCAACAACACCAACAACACCACCACCACCCTCCAACAACACCACCAACAACACCACCACCACCCTCCAACAACACCACCACCACCCTCCAACAACAACACCACCACCCTCCAACAACAACACCACCCTCCAACAACACCAACACCACCCTCCAACAACACCAACACCACCCTCCAACAACACCACCACCACCCTCCAACAACACCACCACCACCCTCCAACAACACCACCACCACCACCCTCCAACACCACCAACAACACCACCACCCTCCAACAACACCACCCTCCAACAACACCACCCTCCAACAACACCACCACCACCACCCTCCAACAACACCAACACCACCCTCCAACAACACCAACACCACCCTCCAACAACACCACCACCACCCTCCAACACCACCACCACCCTCCAACAACACCACCCTCCAACAACACCACCACCACCACCCTCCAACAACACCAACCTCCAACAACACCACCACCACCCTCCAACACCACCACCACCCTCCAACAACACCACCACCACCCTCCAACAACACCACCACCACCACCCTCCAACAACACCACCACCACCACCCTCCAACACCACCACCACCACCACCCTCCAACAACACCACCCCCTCCAACAACAACACCACCCTCCAACAACAACAACACCACCCTCCAACAACACCAACACCACCCTCCAACAACAACAACACCACCCTCCAACAACACCAACACCACCCTCCAACAACACCACCACCACCCTCCAACAACAACAACACCACCCTCCAACAACAACAACACCACCCTCCAACAACAACAACACCACCCTCCAACAACAACAACACCACCCTCCTCCACCACCACCCTCCACCAACAACACCACCCTCCTCCACCAACAACACCACCCTCCTCCACCAACAACACCACCCTCCAACACCACCACCCTCCAACACCACCACCGCACCCTCCAACACCACCACCGCCACCCTCCAACACCACCACCGCCACCCTCCAACACCACCACCGCCACCCTCCAACAACACCACCGCCACCCTCCAACAACACCACCACCACCCTCCAACAACACCACCACCACCCTTCAACAACAACAACACCACCCTCCTCCACCACCCTCCAACAACACCACCACCACCCTCCAACAACACCACCACCACCCTCCAACAACACCACCCTCCAACAACACCAACACCACCCTCCAACAACACCAACACCACCCTCCAACAACACCACCACCATCCTCCAACACCACCACCACCACCACCACCCCTCCAACAACACCACCACCACCACCCTCCAACAACACCACCACCACCACCACCCTCCAACACCACCACCACCACCACCACCCTCCAACAACACCACCACCACCACCCTCCAACAACACCACCACCACCACCCTCCAACAACACCACCACCACCCTCCTCCAACAACACCACCACCACCACCCTCCAACAACAACAACACCACCCTCCAACAACAACAACACCACCCTCCAACAACAACAACACCACCCTCCAACAACAACAACACCACCCTCCTCCACCAACAACACCACCCTCCTCCACCAACAACACCACCCTCCTCCACCAACAACACCACCCTCCTCCACCAACAACACCACCCTCCAACACCACCACCACCACCACCACCCTCCAACAACACCACCACCACCACCCTCCAACAACACCACCGCCACCCTCCAACAACACCACCACCACCCTCCAACAACACCACCACCACCCTCCAACAACAACAACACCACCCTCCAACAACAACAACACCACCCTCCAACAACAACAACACCACCCTCCTCCACCACCACCACCACCCTCCTCCACCAACAACAACACCACCCTCCTCCACCAACAACACCACCCTCCAACACCACCACCGCCACCCTCCAACAACACCACCGCCACCCTCCAACAACACCACCGCCACCCTCCAACAACACCACCACCACCCTCCAACAACACCACCACCCTCCAACAACACCACCACCACCCTCCAACAACACCACCACCACCCTCCAACAACAACAACACCACCCTCCAACAACAACAACACCACCCTCCAACAACAACACCACCCTCCAACAACAACAACACCACCCTCCTCCACCCTCCAACAACACCAACACCACCCTCCAACAACACCACCACCACCCTCCAACAACACCACCACCACCCTCCAACAACAACAACACCACCCTCCAACAACAACAACACCACCCTCCTCCACCACCACCACCACCCTCCTCCACCAACAACACCACCCTCCAACACCACCACCACCCTCTATACCCTGATGAATACCCATTATACCCTGATGCATACCCATTATACCCTGATGAATACCCATTATACCCTGATGCATACCCATTATACCCTGATGCATACCCATTATAACCTGACGCATACCCATTATACCCTGATGCATACCCATTATACCCTGATGCATACCCATTATACCCTGTATACCCTGATGCATACCCATTATAACCTGACGCATACCCATTATACCCTGATGCATACCCATTATACCCTGATGCATACCCATTATACCCTGTATACCCTGATGCATACCCATTATACCCTGATGCATACCCATTATACCCTGATGCATACCCATTATACCCTGATGCATACCCTGATGCATACCCATTATACCCTGATGCATACCCATTATACCCTGACGCATACCCATTACACCCTGATGCATACCCATTATACCCTGACGCATACCCATTATACCCTGATGCATACCCATTATACCCTGATGCATACCCATTATACCCTGATGCATACCCATTACACCCTGATGCATACCCATTATACCCTGTATACCCTGATGCATACCCATTATACCCTGATGCATATCCATTATACCCTGATGCATACCCATTATACCCTGACGCATACCAATTATACCCTGACGCATACTCATTATACCCTAATGCATACCCATTATACCCATTATACCCTGATGCATACCCATTATACCCTGACACATACCCATTATACCCTGATGCATACCCATTATACCCATTATACCCTGATGCATACCCATTATACCCATTATACCCTGATGCATACCCATTATACCCTGATGCATACCCATTATACCCTGACGCATACCAATTATACCCTGACGCATACTCATTATACCCTGATGCATACCCATTATACCCATTCTACCCTGATGCATACCCATTATACCCATTATACCCTGATGCATACCCATTATACCCTGACGCATACCAATTATACCCTGACGCATACTCATTATACCCTGATGCATACCCATTATACCCATTCTACCCTGACTTATACCCATTCTACCCTGACACATACCCATTCTACCCTTACGCATACCCATTATACCCTGTATACCCTGATGCATACCCATTATACCCTGATGCATACCCATTATACCCTGATGCATACCCATTATACACATTATACCCTGATGCATACCCATTATACCCATTATACCCTGATGCATACCCATTATACCCAGATGCATACCCATTATACCCAGATGCATACCCATTATACCCTGATGCATACCCATTATACCCTGATGCATACCCATTACACCCTGATGCATACCCTGATGCATACCCATTATACCCATTCTACCCTGATGCATACCCATTATACCCATTATACCCTGATGCATACCCATTACACCCTGACACATACCCATTACACCCTGACGCATACCCATTATACCCATTCTACCCTGATGCATACCCATTATACCCATTCTACCCTGACGCATACCCATTATACCCATTACACCCTGATGCGAACCCATTACACCCTGACACATACCCATTACACCCTGACGCATACCCATTATACCCATTCTACCCTGATGCATACCCATTACACCCTGATGCATACCCATTACACCCTGATGAATACCCATTTAACTCTAATGTAGGACTATTTGCCTACTAGCCAAATAAAATGCATGCTGCTTGCAACTCACCATTCCAACATAATTAAACATTTAATTCATCCTTCATTCAGTCAGTCTATATCTCATCCATTCAGTCAGTCTATATCTCATCCATTCAGTCAGTCTATATCTCATCCATTCAGTCAGTCTATATCTCATCCATTCAGTCAGTCTATATCTCATCCATTTAGTCAGTCTATATCTCATCCATTCAGTCAGTCTATATCTCATCCATTTAGTCAGTCTATATCTCATCCATTCAGTCAGTCTATATCTCATCCATTTAGTCAGTCTATATCTCATCCATTTAGTCAGTCTATATCTCATCCATTTAGTCAGTCTATATCTCATCCATTCAGTCAGTCTATATCTCATCCATTCAGTCAGTCTATATCTCATCCATTTAGTCAGTCTATATCTCATCCATTCAGTCAGTCTATATCTCATCCATTTAGTCAGTCTATATCTCATCCATTCAGTCAGTCTATATCTCATCCATTTAGTCAGTCTATATCTCATCCATTCAGTCAGTCTATATCTCATCCATTTAGTCAGTTGTCTGAGATGCAATAAGAACTAAACCAAAGACAATAGAACAGTCTTATCCATTTGTTTATTGAAATCCATGTTTTATCACTTTAGTCATTAAAATGTTTAACTTCCAAATTAAAAAAATATAGGCATGGCAATTTAGTCTATAATTTTGGTGTCTTACGGAATGATTTAAAAACTCTTGTTTTATAACTGTTTATTATAGGCCTCCCCATAAAAAGGGACCCCCTAGCTCGCAGGCCTCTAAAAGCATCACGTACAGTGGCAATAAGAACAGGCTATAGATCGTCTACTGCGCAAGTCACACAACAAATTCTTATTTACAATGACGGCCTACGAAAAGGCCTCATGCGGGGATGGGATAAAAAAATGAAATAGGACAAAACACATCGACAAGAGAGACAACACAACTCTACATAAAGAGAAACCTAAGACAACAACATAGCATGGTAGCAACACATGGCAACACAGCATGGTAGCAGCACAGCATGGTACAAACATTATCGGGCACAGACAACAGCACAAAGGGCAAGAAGGTGGAGACAACAATACATCACACAAAGCAGCCACAATGGAGTCTTTCAATGAAGAGATAGAGATAAAACTGTCCAGTTTGAGTATTTGAGTGAAGAAATTGAGATAAAACTGTCCAGTTTGAGTGTTGGTTGCAGCTTGTTCCAGTCGCTAGCTGCAGCAAACTGAAAAGAGAAGCGACCCAGGGATGTGTGTGCTTTGGGGACCTTTAACAGAATGTGACTGGCAGAACAGGTGTTGAATGTGGAGGATGAGGGCTGCAGTAGATATCTCAGATAGGGGGGAGTGAGGCCTATGAGGGCTGCAGTAGATATCTCAGATAGGGGGAAGTGAACGGGTGTTGTATGTGGAGGATGAGGGCTGCAGAAGATATCTCAGATAGGGGGGAGTGAACGGGTGTTGTATGTGGAGGATGAGGGCTGCAGTAGATATCTCAGATAGGGGGAGTGAACAGGTGTTGTATGTGGAGGATGAGGGCTGCAAAGGTATCTCAGATAGGGGGAGTGAACAGGTGTTGTATGTGGAGGATGAGGGCTGCAGAGATATCTCAGATAGGGGGAAGTGAACATGTTGTATGTGGAGGATGAGGGCTGCAGAAGATATCTCAGATAGGGGGGGAGTGAACGGGTGTTGTATGTGGAGGATGAGGGCTGCAGTAGATATCTCAGATAGGGGGGAGTGAACAGGTGTTGTATGTGGAGGATGAGGGCTGCAGAAGATATCTCAGATAGGGGGAGTGAACGGGTGTTGTATGTGGAGGATGAGGGCTGCAGTAGGTATCTCAGATAGGGGGAGTGAACAGGTGTTGTATGTGGAGGATGAGGGCTGCAGTAGGTATCTCAGATAGGGGGAGTGAACTGGTGTTGTATGTGGAGGATGAGGGCTGCAGTAGGTATCTCAGATAGGGGGAGTGAACAGGTGTTGTATGTGGAGGATGAGGGCTGCAGTAGGTAACTCAGATAGGGGGAGTGAACAGGTGTTGTATGTGGAGGATGAGGGCTGCAGTAGGTATCTCAGATAGGGGGAGTGAACAGGTGTTGTATGTGGAGGATGAGGGCTGCAGTAGATATCTCAGATAGGGGGAGTGAACAGGTGTTGTATGTGGAGGATGAGGGCTGCAGTAGGTATCTCAGATAGGGGGAGTAAACAGGTGTTGTATGTGGAGGATGAGGGCTGCAGTAGATATCTCAGATAGGGGGAGTGAACAGGTGTTGTATGTGGAGGATGAGGGCTGCAGTAGGTATCTCAGATAGGGGGAGGAACAGGTGTTGTATGTGGAGGATGAGGGCTGCAGTAGATATCTCAGATAGGGGGAGTGAACAGGTGTTGTATGTGGAGGATGAGGGCTGCAGTAGGTATCTCAGATAGGGGGAGTGAACAGGTGTTGTATGTGGAGGATGAGGGCTGCAGTAGATATCTCAGATAGGGGGAGTGAACGGGTGTTGTATGTGGAGGATGAGGGCTGCAGTAGATATCTCAGATAGGGGGGAGTGAACAGGTGTTGTATGTGGAGGATGAGGGCTGCAGTAGGTATCTCAGATAGGGGGGAGTGAACAGGTGTTGTATGTGGAGGATGAGGGCTGCAGTAGATATCTCAGATAGGGGGGAGTGAACAGGTGTTGTATGTGGAGGATGAGGGCTGCAGTAGATATCTCAGATAGGGGGGAGTGAACAGGTGTTGTATGTGGAGGATGAGGGCTGCAGTAGATATCTCAGATAGGGGGGAGTGAACAGGTGTTGTATGTGGAGGATGAGGGCTGCAGTAGATATCTCAGATAAGGGAGAGTGAGGCCTAAGAGGGTTTTATAAATAAGCATCAACCAGTGGGTCTTGCGACGGGTATACAGAGATGACCAGTTTACAGAGGAGTACAGAGTGCAGTGTTGTGTCCTATAAGGAGCATTGGTGGTAAATCTGATGGCTGAATGGTAAAGAACATCTAGCCGCTCCAGAGCACCCTAACCTGCCGATCTATAAATTATATCTCCGTAATCTAGCATGATCAGTCTCCACACCACGTGCTCTCACCACTGGTGTCCCCCAGGGCTCTGTTCTTGGCCCTCTCCTATTCTCGCTATACACCAAGTCACTTGGCTCTGTCATAACCTCACATGGTCTCTCCTATCATTGCTAGGACGACACACAATTAATCTTCTCCTTTCCCCTTCTGATGACCAGGTGGCGAATCGCATCTCTGCATGTCTGGCAGACATATCAGTGTGGATGACGGATCACCACCTCAAGCTGAACCTCGGCAAGACGGAGCTGCTCTTCCTCCCGGGAAGGACTGCCCGTTCCATGATCTCGCCATCACGGTTGACAACTCCATTGTGTCCTCCTCCCAGAGCGCTAAGAACCTTGGCGTGATCCTGGACAACACCCTGTGTTCAACTAACATCAAGGCGGTGGCCCGTTCCTGAGGTTCATGCTCTACAACATCCGCAGAGTAGACCCTGCCTCACACAGGATAGGGGGAGCAGGTCCTAATCCAGGCACTGTCATCTCCCGTCTGGATTACTGCAACTCTCTGTTGGCTGGGCTCCCTGCCTGTGCCATTAAACCCCTACAACTCATCCAGAACGGGCCCGTCTGGTGTTCAACCTTCCCAAGTTCTCAGACCCCGCTCCTCCGCTCTCTCCACTGGCTTCCAGTTGAAGCTCGCATCCGCTACAAGACCATGGTGCTTGCCTATGTGAGGGGAACGGCACCTCAGTACCTCCAGGCTCTGATCAGGCCCTACACCCAAACAAGGGCACTGCGTTCATCCACCTCTGGCCTGCTCGCCTCCCTACCACTGAGGAAGTACAGTTCCCGCTCAGCCCAGTCAAAACTGTTCGCTGCTCTGGCCCCCAATGGTGGAACAAACTCCCTCACGACGCCAGGACAGCGGAGTCAATCACCACCTTCCGGAGACACCTGAAACCCCACCTCTTTAAGGAATACCTAGGATAGGATAAAGTAATCCTTCTCACCCCCCTTAAAAGATTTAGATGCACTATTGTAAAGTGGCTGCTCCACTGGATGTCATAAGGTGAACGCACCAATTTGTAAGTCGCTCTGGATAAGAGCGTCTGCTAAATGACTTAAATGTAAATGTGATGAGGGCTGCAGTAGATATCTCAGATAGGGGGGAGTGAACAGGTGTTGTATGTGGAGGATGAGGGCTGCAGTAGATATCTAAGATAGGGGGGAGAGAACAGGTGTTGTATGTGGAGGATGAGGGCTGCAGTAGGCATCTCAGATAGGGGGAGTGAACAGGTGTTGTATGTGGAGGATGAGGGCTGCAGTAGATATCTCAGATAGGGGGGGGGGTGAAGGGGTGTTGTATGTGGAGGATGAGGGCTGCAGTAGATATCTCAGATAGGGGGGGGAGTGAACAGGTGTTGTATGTGGAGGATGAGGGCTGCAGTAGATATCTCAGATAGGGGGAGTGAACAGGTGTTGTATGTGGAGGATGAGGGCTGCAGTAGGTATCTCAGATAGGAGGGAGTGAACAGGTGTTGTATGTGGAGGATGAGGGCTGCAGTAGGTATCTCAGATAGGAGGGAGTGAACAGGTGTTGTATGTGGAGGGTGAGGGCTGCAGTAGATATCTCAGATAAGGGAGAGTGAGGCCTAAGAGGGTTTTATAAATAAGCATCAACCAGTGGGTCTTGCGACGGGTATACAGAGATGACCAGTTTACAGAGGAGTACAGAGTGCAGTGTTGTGTCCTATAAGGAGCATGGGTGGTAAATCTGATGGCTGAATGGTAAAGGACATCTAGCCGCTCCAGAGCACTCTTACCTGCCGATCTATAAATTATATCTCCGTAATCTAGCATGGGTAGGAAGGTCATCTGAATCAGGGTTAGTTTGGCAGCTGGGGTGAAAGAGGAGCGATTACGATAGAGGAAACCACGTCTAGATTGAACTTAAGGCTGCAGCTTTGATATGTGCTGAGAGAAGGACAGTGTACGGTCTAGCCATACTCCCAAGTACTTGTTTGAGAGGACTACCTCAAGCCCACGAGAATGGAATGTTCTACCGTATCAAAAGCTTTGGCCAAGTCAATAAAAATAGCAGCACAACATTGCTTGGAATCAAGGGCAATGATGACATCATTGAGGACCTTTAAGGTTGCAGTGACACATCCATAACCTGAGCAGAAGCCAGATTGCAAACCAGAGAGAATAATATAGACATCAAGAAAGCTAGTCGGTTGAATATTGACAAGTTTTCCAACACTTTTGATAAACAGGGCAAAATAGAAATAGGCCTATAACAGTTAGGATCAGCTTGATCTCCCCCTTTAAATAAAGGATGAACTGTGGCTGCCTTCCAAGCAATGGGAACCTCCCCAGAGAGGAGAGACGGGTTTAAAAGGTTGGAGATCGACTCAGTGATTATAGGGGCAGTAACCTTAAAGAAGAAAGGAGGAGCTCCTTTAGCGCCTCGGACTCAGTGATTATAGGGGCAGTAACCTTAAAGAAGAAAGCAGGAGCTCCTTTAGCACCTCGGACTCAGTGATTATAGGGGCAGTAACCTTAAAGAAGAAAGCGGGTCAAATTTCAGGAGCTCCTTTAGCACCTCGGACTCAGTGATTATATTATATTTCAGGAGCTCCTTTAGCACCTCGGACTCAGTGACCGCCTACAGGGAGAAACTTTGAAACGGGGCAGAGGAAAAAGAGGAATGGGCATCAGGGGTAGTCTCATTAGAAGGGGTGAGAGATGAGGAAATGTTGGACGGTTAAGAAGGCATGACTGAGTCAAATAGGAATCCTGAACGACAGAGCCAGAGCAAGAGAGAGAGCGACAGACAGCGACAGAGAGACAGAGCAAGAGAGCGACAGAGAGCCAGAGCAAGAGAGCGACAGAGAGAGAGACAGAGCAAGAGAGCGACAGAGAGAGAGACAGAGCAAGAGAGCGACAGAGAGAGAGACAGAGCCAGAGAGACAGAGCCAGAGAGACAGAGAGACAAAGACAGAGACAGAGAGACAGAGAGACAGAGAGACAGAGACAGAGAGACAGAGACAGAGAGACAGAGACAGAGAGACAGAGCGAGACAGAGCGACAGAGAGTGCGAGAGAGCCAGAGCAACAGAGAGAGACAGAGAGACAGAGAGCGAGTCCTCACCGTGAGCTCATCCTGCAGACAGACTGGTAGGAGGAGAGAGGCATGTAGACCACAGCAGAGTTGTAGCACAACATGAGGAAACACAGCACTTCAAACCTGAAACAAAAACACAGGAACACTGTCAGACATCTGCCACCCCGTCCTCCACCGTCGACCCGCCCCCCACCCTCCACCGTTGACCCGCCCCCCCACCACACTAGGCGGAGAGAGGCCAGAGAAAGAGGCCAGAGAGACAGAGAGGCCAGAGAGAGACAGAGAGGCCAGAGAGAGAGAGAGAGACAGAGAGGCCAGAGAGAGAGAGAGAGACAGAGAGAGGCCAGAGAGAGAGAGAGGGACAGAGAGAGGCCAGAGAGAGAGAGAGAGACAGAGAGAGGCCAGAGAGAGACAGAGAGAGAGGAGAGAGAGAGAGAGAGAGAGAGAGAGACAGAGAGAGGCCAGAGAGAGAGAGAGACAGAGAGAGACAGAGAGAGGCCAGAGAGAGAGAGAGACAGAGAGAGACAGAGAGAGGCCAGAGAGAGAGAGAGAGACAGAGAGAGGCCAGAGAGAGAGAGAGAGAGAGAGGCAGAGAGAGAGCCAGAGAGAGAGAGAGAGAGAGAGACAGAGAGAGGCCAGAGAGAGAGAGAGGGACAGAGAGAGGCCAGAGAGAGAGAGAGAGACAGAGAGAGGCCAGAGAGAGAGAGAGACAGAGAGAGGCCAGAGAGAGAGAGAGAGACAGAGAGAGAGGCCAGAGACAGAGAGAGGCCAGAGAGAGAGAGAGAGAGAGAGACAGAGAGAGGCCAGAGAGACAGAGAGAGGCCAGAGAGAGACAGAGAGAGGCCAGAGAGAGAGAGAGACAGAGAGAGGCCAGAGAGAGAGAGAGACAGAGAGAGACAGAGAGAGGCCAGAGAGAGAGAGAGACAGAGAGAGGCCAGAGAGAGACAGAGAGAGACAGAGAGAGACAGAGAGAGGCCAGAGAGAGGCAGAGAGAGACAGAGAGAGACAGAGAGAGAGACAGAGAGAGACAGAGAGAGACAGAGAGAGACAGAGAGAGATCAGGGAGAGGGGGGACAAAGGGATCGGTGGCCAAGAGGAGAGGGGCCAGGGTGAGAAGGGCCAGAGAGATGGGGGACTGGGGACAAGGAGAGAGGAGACAGGGGGATCAGAGACAGGGAGAGAGTGGCAGTGAAGGTCTCTGGGGGTTAGGGGTCAGGAGTACCTGTTCTGGGCAGTGAAGGTCTCTGGGGGTTAGGGGGCAGGAGTACCTGTTCTGGGCAGTGTAGGTCTCTGGGGGTTAGGGGTCAGGAGTACCTGTTCTGGGCAGTGTAGGTCTCTGGGGGGTTAGGGTCAGGAGTACCTGTTCTGGGCAGTGTAGGTCTCTGGGGGTTAGGGGTCAGGAGTACCTGTTCTGGGCAGTGTAGGTCTCTGGGAGGTTAGGGGTCAGGAGTACCTGTTCTGGGCAGTGTAGGGGTCAGGAGTACCTGTTCTGGGCAGTGTAGGTCTCTGGGGGGTTAGGGGTCAGGAGTACCTGTTCTGGGCAGTGAAGGTCTCTGGGGGGTTAGGGGTCAGGAGTACCTGTTCTGGGCAGTGTAGGTCTCTGGGGGGTTAGGGGTCAGAAGTACCTGTTCTGGGCAGTGAAAGTTTCTCTCTGAGGGTGCAGCCCGCTGTAGACGACCCTGATGAGGTCATGATGACTCAGAGCTCCCTCGGTCAGACCCATGGAGCCCAGACTGGAGGGCTGGAAAGGAAGCCACACACACATCAACAACTAACAGCAACTAACTAAACATTTAGCAGAGGAGACCATTACAGTCTGACACACAGCAGTATTTACCTGATGAATGAGACCATTACAGTCTGATAGACAGCAGTATTTACCTGATGAATATATGAGACCATTACAGTCTGATAGACAGCAGTATTTACCTGATGAATATATGAGACCATTACAGTCTGATAGACAGCAGTATTTACCTGATGAATGAGACCATTACAGTCTGATAGACAGCAGTATTTACCTGATGAATGAGACCATTACAGTCTGATAGACAGCAGTATTTACCTGATGAATGAGACCATTACAGTCTGATAGACAGCAGTATTTACCTGATGAATGAGACCATTACAGTCTGATAGACAGCAGTATTTACCTGATGAATGAGACCATTACAGTCTGATAGACAGCAGTATTTACCTGATGAATGAGACCATTACAGTCTGATAGACAGCAGTATTTACCTGATGAATGAGACCATTACAGTCTGATAGACAGCAGTATTTACCTGATGAATGAGACCATTACAGTCTGATAGACAGCAGTATTTAACTGATGAATATATGAGACCATTACAGTCTGATAGACAGCAGTATTTAACTGATGAATGAGACCATTACAGTCTGATAGACAGCAGTATTTACCTGATGAATATATGAGACCATTACAGTCTGATAGACAGCAGTATTTACCTGATGAATGAGACCATTAGTCTGATAGACAGCAGTATTTACCTGATGAATGAGACCATTACAGTCTGATAGACAGCAGTATTTAACTGATGAATGAGACCATTACAGCCTGATAGACAGCAGTATTTAACTGATGAATGAGACCATTACAGTCTGATAGACAGCAGTATTTACCTGATGAATGAGACCATTACAGTCTGATAGACAGCAGTATTTACCTGATGAATGAGACCATTACAGTCTGATAGACAGCAGTATTTAACTGATGAATGAGACCATTACAGTCTGATAGACAGCAGTATTTACCTGATGAATATATGAGACCATTACAGTCTGATAGACAGTAGTATTTACCTGATGAATATATGAGATCATTACAGTCTGATAGACAGCAGTATTTACCTGATGAATATATGAGACCATTACAGTCTGATAGACAGCAGTATTTACCTGATGAATGAGACCATTACAGTCTGATAGACAGCAGTATTTAACTGATGAATGAGACCATTACAGTCTGACACACAGCAGTATTTACCTGATGAATGAGACCATTACAGTCTGATAGGGGGGGCTGTGCTTTGGCAAAGTGGGTGGGGTTATATCCTTCCTGTTTGGCCCTGTCCGGGGGTGTTCTCGGATGGGGCCACAGTGTCTCCTGACCCCTCCTGTCTCAGCCTCCAGTATTTATGCAGCATTAGTTTGTGTCGGGGGGCTAGGGTCAGTTTGTTATATCTGGAGTACTTCTCCTGTCCTATTCGGTGTCCTGTGTGAATCTAAGTGTGCGTTCTCTAATTCTCTCCTTCTCTCTTTCTTTCTCTCTCTCGGAGGACCTGAGCCCTAGGACCATGCCCCAGGACTACCTGACATGATGACTCCTTGCTGTCCCCAGTCCACCTGGCCATGCTGCTGCTCCAGTTTCAACTGGCCTGGGCCCTAGGACCATGTCCCAGGACTACCTGACATGATGACTCCTTGCTGTCCCCAGTCCACCTGGCCATGCTGCTGCTCCAGTTTCAACTGTTCTGCCTTACTATTATTCAACCATGCTGGTCATTTATGAACATTTGAACATCTTGGCCACGTTCTGTTATAATCTCCACCCGGCACAGCCAGAAGAGGACTGGCCACCCCACATATGCTCTCTCTAATTCTCTCTTTCTTTCTCTCTCTCTCGGAGGACCTGAGCCCTAGGACCGTGCCCCAGGACTACCTGACATGATGACTCCTTGCTGTCCCCAGTCCACCTGACTGTGCTGCTGCTCCAGTTTCAACTGTTCTGCCTTATTATTATTCGACCATGCTGGTCATTTATGAACATTTGAACATCTTGGTCATGTTCTGTTATAATCTCTACCCGGCACAGCCAGAAGAGGACTGGCCACCCCACATAGCCTGGTTCCTCTCTAGGTTTCTTCCTAGGTTTTGGCCTTTCTAGGGAGTTTTTCCTAGCCACCGTGCTTTTACACCTGCATTGTTTGCTGTTTGGGGTTTTAGGCTGGGTTTCTGTACAGCACTTTGAGATATCAGCTGATGTACGAAGGGCTATATAAATAAATTTGATTTGATTTGATTTAGACAGCAGTATTTAACTGATGAATGAGACCATTACAGTCTGATAGACAGCAGTATTTACCTGATGAATGAGACCATTACAGTCTGATAGACAGCAGTATTTACCTGATGAATGAGACCATTACAGTCTGATAGACAGCAGTATTTACCTGATGAATGAGACCATTACAGTCTGATAGACAGCAGTATTTAACTGATGAATGAGAACATTAGTCTGATAGACAGCAGTATTTACCTGATGAATAGACCATTATGATAGACAGCAGTATTTACCTGATGAATAGACAGTCTGATAGACAGCAGTATTTACCTGATGAATATACCATTACAGTCTGAGACTGATGAATATATGAGACCATTACAGTCTGATAGACAGCAGTATTTACCTGATGAATATATGAGACCATTACAGTCTGACACAGTCTGCCCATAATGTTTATTTTTATGCATCAACTAAAAAACTTTCTAGGCCATTGACAAGCATACCAATAACAAGATGTAGCCACTGCAGAAATTAAATTGGAAGTATATATGGAGACTGTTTAACGCCCAAAATGATGGGGTTAAATCCACTCTTCTGGGAAGGCTTTACAGTAGATGTTGGAACATTGCTGCAGGGACTTGCTTCCATTCAGCCACAAGAGCATAAGTGAGGTCGGGCACTGATGTTGGGCGATCGGCGTTCCAATTCATCCCAAAGGTGTCAGATGCGTTAGAGGTCAACCGGGTTCTGTGCGGCCAATCAAGTTCTTCCACACCAATCTCGACAAACCATTTCTGTATGGACCTCGCTTTGTGCGGGGGAATTGTCATGCTGAAACAGGAAAGGGCCTTCCCAAAACTGTTGCTACAAATTTGGAAGCACAGTCTAGAATATAATTATATGCTGTAGCATTAAGATTTCCCTCCACTGGAACTAAGAGGCTTAACCCAAACCATGAAAAAGAGCCCCAAACCATTTTTCCTCCTCCATCTAACTTTAGTCAGTTGCCAATATGCATTGGGGCAGGTAGTTTTGTCCTGGCATCCGACAAACCCAGATTTGTCCGTCGGACTGCCAGATGGTGAAGCGTGATTCATCACTCCAGAGAACACGTTTCCACTGCTCCAGAGTCCAATGGCAGCGAGCTTTACACCACTCCATCCGATGCTTGGCATTGCGCATGGTGATCTTAAGCTTGCTTCAAAGAGAGGGACTCTAATCTGGAAGCTTAAAAGAAATCCCGCTATGACGCTCCGACGAACCATCAAACAGGCAAAGCTTCAACACAGGACTAAGATCAAATCGGACTACACCGGCTCCGCTCGTCGGTTGTGGCAGGGCAAACCATTACAGACCACAAAGGGAAGCACAGCCGAGAGCTGCCCAGTGACACGAGTCTACCAGACCAGATAAATAACTTCTATGCTCACGTCGAGGCAAATAACACTGAAACATTCATGAGAGCATCAGCTGTTCCGGACGACTGTGTGATCAACCTCTCCGTAGCCGACGTGAGTAAGTCCTTTAAACAGGTCAGCATTCACAAGGCCGCTGGGCCAGACAGATTACCAGGACATGTACTCCGAGCATGCGCTGACCAACTGGAAAGTGTCTTCACTGACATTTTCAACCTCTCCCTGTCCGAGTCTGTAATACCAACATGTTTCAAGCAGACCACCATAGTCCATGTGACCAAATACACTAAGGTAACCCTGCCTAAATGACAATCGACCCGTAGCACTCACGTCTGTAGCCATGACATGCTTTGAAAGGCTGGTCATGGCTCACATCAACACCATTATCCCAGAAACCCTAGACCCACTCCAATTTGCATACCGTACAAACAGATCCACAGATGATGCAATCTCTATTTCACTCCACACTTCCCTTTCCCACCTGGACAAAAGGAACACCTATGTGAGAATGCTGTTCATTGACAACAGCTCAGCGTTCAACACCATAGTGCCCACAAAGCTCATCACTAAGCTAAGGATCCTGGGACTAAACACCTCCCTCTGCAAATGGATCCTGGGCTTCCTGACGGGCCGCACCCAGGTGGTAAGGGTAGGTAACATATCCGCGACACTGAGCCTCAACACCGGGGCCCCTCTGGGGTGTGTGCTCAGTCCACACCTCTACTCCATGTTCACTCATGACTGCATGGCCAGGCACGACTCCTACACAATCATTAAGTTTGCTGATGACACAACACTGGTAGGCCTGATCACCAACAACGAAGAAACGACCTATAGGGAGGTGGTCACAGATCTGGCCGTGTGGTGCCAGGACAAAAACCTCTCCCTCAATGTGATCAAGACAAAGGAGATGATTGTGGACTACAGAAAAAGGAGGACGGAGCACGCCCCCATTCTCATCTACTGGGCTAGTGGAGCAGGTCGAGAGCTTAAAGATCCTTGGTGTCCACATCACCAACAAACTAACATGGTCCAAGCACACCAAGACAGTCGTGGAGAGGGCACGACAAAACCCATTCCCCCTCAGGAGACTGAAAAGATTTGGCATGGGTCCTCAGATCCTCAAATGGTTCTACAGCTGCACCGTCGAGAGCATTGACTGGTTGCATCACTGCCTGGTACGGCATCTGCTCGGCCTCCGACCGCAAGGCACTACAGGGGGTAGTGCATACGGCCCAGTACATCACCGTTTCCTGCCATCCAGGACCTCTATATGAGGCGGTGTCAGAGAAAGGCCTAAAAATTGTCAAAGACTCCAGCCACGCCAGTCATAGACAGTTCTTTCTGCTACCGCACGGCGAGTGGTACCGGTTCCCCAAGTCATAGACTGTTCTCTCTGCTACCGCACAGCAAGCGGTACCGGAGCACCAAGTCATAGACTGTTCTCTCTGCTACCAGCCACAATTGCACCCCCTTCTACGCGCTGCTACCGGTTATCATGCATAGTCATTTAGACTGTTCTCTCTGTACTAATACCTCAATTACCTTGAAATTACCTTGAAACGGTGCCCCGTACATTGACTCTGTACCGCACCTCTGTAAGTCATAGACTGTTCTCTCTGCTATAGCCTCCACATTGACTCTGTGGTACCCCTGTATATAGCACCAAGTCTGGTCCAAGAGGCTTCTAAACAGACTCTGTACTACCCCCTAGCCATAAGATTCAGCCAATCTAATTGCATCCCCCCCCTTCTACGCTGCTGCTACTCTGTTATCTATGCATAGTCACTTTAATAACTCTACCTACATGTACATAATACCTCAATTACCTTGAAATTACCTTGAAACCGGTGCCCCCGTACATTGACTCTGTACCGTAACACCCTGTACATAGCCTCCACATTGACTCTGTACCGGTACCCCCTGTATATAGCCTCCACATTGACTCTGTACCGGTACCCCCTGTTTATAGCCTCCACATTGACTCTGTACCGTACCCCTGTATATAGCCTCCACATTGACTCTGTACCGTAACCCCTGTATATAGCCTCCACATTGACTCTGTACCGTAACACCCTGTATATAGCCTCCACATTGACTCTGTACCGGTACCACCTGTATATAGCCTCCACATTGACTCTGTACCGTAACACCCTGTATATAGCCTCCACATTGACTCTGTACCGTAACACCCTGTATATAGCCTCCACATTGACTCTGTACCGTAATACCCTGTATATAGCCTCCACATTGACTCTGTACTGGTACCCCTGTATATAGCCACCACATTGACTCTGTACTAACACCCTGTATATAGCCTCCACATTGACTCTGTACCGTAACACCCTGTATATAGCCTCCACATTGACTCTGTACCGTAACACCCTGTATATAACACCCTGTATATAGCCTCCACATTGACTCTGTACCGTAACACCCTGTATATAGCCTCCACATTGACTCTGTACCGTAGCACCCTGTATATAGCCTCCACATTGACTCTGTACCGGTACCCCCTGTATATAGCCTCCACATTGACTCTGTACCGGTACCCCCTGTATATAGCCACCACATTGACTCTGTACCGTAACACCCTGTATATAGCCTCCACATTGACTCTGTACCGGTACCCCCTGTATATAGCCTCCACATTGACTCTGTACCGTAACACCCTGTATATAGCCTCCACATTGACTCTGTACCGTAACACCCTGTATATAGCCTCCACATTGACTCTGTACCGTAACACCCTGTATATAGCCTCCACATTGACTCTGTACCGTACCCCCTGTATATAGCCTCCACATTGACTCTGTACCGTAACACCCTGTATATAGCCTCCACATTGACTCTGTACCGGTACCCCCTGTATATAGCCTCCACATTGACTCTGTACCGTAACACCCTGTATATAGCCTCCACATTGACTCTGTACCGTAACACCCTGTAACACCCTGTATATAGCCTCCACATTGACTCTGTACCGTAACACCCTGTATATAGCCTCCACATTGACTCTGTACCGTAACCCCTGTATATAGCCTCCACATTGACTCTGTACCGTAACACCCTGTATATAGCCTCCACATTGACTCTGTACCGTAACACCCTGTATATAGCCTCCACATTGACTCTGTACCGTAACACCCTGTATATAGCCTCCACATTGACTCTATACCGTAACACCCTGTATATAGCCTCCACATTGACTCTATACCGTAACACCCTGTATATAGCCTCCACATTGACTCTATACCGTAACACCCTGTATATAGCCTCCACATTGACTCTGTACCGTAACACCCTGTATATAGCCTCCACATTGACTCTATACCGTAACACCCTGTATATAGCCTCCACATTGACTCTATACCGTAACACCCTGTATATAGCCTCCACATTGACTCTATACCGTAACACCCTGTATATAGCCTCCACATTGACTCTGTACCGTAACACCCTGTATATAGCCTCCACATTGACTCTGTACCGTAACACCCTGTATATAGCCTCCACATTGACTCTGTACCGTAACCCCCTGTATATAGCCTCCACATTGACTCTATACCGTAACACCCTGTATATAGCCTCCACATTGACTCTGTACCGTAATACCCTGTATATAGCCTCCACATTGACTCTGTACTGGTACCCCCTGTATATAGCCTCGCTGTTGTTATTTACTGCTGCTCTTTAAGTATTTCTTATCTCTTATTTTCTTAAAACTGCATTGTTGGTTAAGTAAGCATTTCACTTTAAGGTCTCCTGTTGTATTCAGTTCATGTGACAAATACAATTTGATTTGATTTCAAATGTTCGCTGTTGCTTTCACACATTTAAATGCATATGTAGTAAATCTATATTCCATCTAATCCTGCAAAAATAAACTCAGCAAAAAAAGAAACCTCCTCTATTTCAGGACCCTGTCTCTCAAAGACAACTAGTAAAAATCCAAATAACTTCACAGATCTTCATTGTAAAAGGTTTAAACACTGTTTCCCTGCTTGTTCAATGAACCATAAACAATTAATGAACATGCACCTGTGGAACGGTCGTTAAGACACTAACAGCTTACAGACGGTAGGCAATTAAGGTCACAGTTATGAAAACTTAGGACACTAAAGAGGCCTTTCTACTGACTCTGAAAAACACCAAAAGAAAGATGCCCAGGGTCCCTGCTCATCTGCGTGAACGTGCCTTAGGCATGCTGCAAGGAGGCATGAGGACGCAGATGTAAAAATGTATAAATTACAATGTCCGTACTGTGAGACACCTAAGACAGCGCTACAGGGAGACAGGACGGACAGCTGATCGTCTTCGCAGTGGCAGACCAGGTGTAACAACACCTGCACAGGACCGGTGCATCCGAACATCACACCTGTGGGACAGGTACAGGATGGCAACAACAACTGCCTGAGTTACACCAGGAATGCACAATTCCTCCATCAGTGCTCAGACTGTCCGCAATAGGCTGAGAGAGGGTGGACTGAGGGCTTGTAGGCCTGTTGTAAGGCAGGTCCTCACCAGACATCACCGGCAACAACGTAGCCTATGGGCACAAACCCACCGTCACTGGACCAGACAGGACTGGCGAAAAGTGCTCTTCACTGATGAGTCACGGTTTTGTCTCACCAGGGGTGATGGTCGGATTCGAGTTTATCTTCAAAGGAATGAGCGTTACACCGAGGCCTGTACTCTGGAGTGGGATTGATTTGGAGGTGGAGGGTCCGTCATGGTCTGGGGCGGTGTGTCACAGCATCATCGGACTGAGCTTGTTGTCATTGCAGGCAATCTCAACGCTGCGTGTTACAGGGAAGACATCCTCCTCCCTCATGTGGTACCCTTCCTGCAGGCTCATCCTGACATGACCCTCCAGCATGACAATGCCACCAGCCATACTGCTCGTTCTGTTCGTGATTTCCTGCAAGACAGAAATGTCAGTGTTCTGCCATGGCCAGTGAGCCCGGATCTCAATCCCATTGAGCACGTCTGAGACCTGTTGGATTGGAGGGTGAGGGCTAGGGCCATTCCCCCCAGAAATGTCCGGGAACTTGCAGGTGTGCAGGTGCCTTGGTGGAAGTGTGTGGTAACATCTCACAGCAAGAACTGGCACATCTGTGCTGTCCATAAGGAGGAGATGCACTGCAGTACTTAATGCAGCTGGTGGCCACACCAGATACTGACTGTTACTTTTGATTTTGACCCCCCCCCCTTTGTTCAGGCACACATCCATTTCTGTTGGTCACATGTCTGTGGAACTTGTTCAGTTTATGTCTCAGTTGTTGAATCTTGTTATGTTCATACAAATATTTACACATGTTGAGTTTGCTGAAAATAAAAGCAGTTGACAGGGAGAGGATGTTTCTTTTTTTTGCTGGGTTTAGCTAGCCCTTCATGTTTGAAACAAGACATTTTCATTCATCATTTCTTACCCTCTGAGTGGGTGCCATGTTTATCGTACTTGTACAATGTATCGTTTCCTTTGTTCATATTCATATGGTTCACGTTCATATTTCCTGGGTTATGTCAGAGTTCCGTGCGTCTGTCAGTCTGCTTGTGTACTAGGAGAGAATGCCTCAACGCACATAGAAATAGGCCCCATATGAGACGCCACAGCACTGCAGTAAGGATAGGCAGCCTTCAAAGAGGAACATTGGCCTGGGCTGAACTGGCACACTGTATTGTAGAATAGAGCTCTCCTCTGAGGTGATGCAGAGCCAGAGACACTCAGTCATTGTGGCAGTGAGCAGAGACCTCCTTTCAGTGAACTGGTTTCTGGTATCAGGGGGAGAAAGCAGAGAGGGAATTCATTCTGGATGAGACTAGTAGCGTATGGAGGATATGCTAGTGGAGTAAGACTGATGTCACGTAGAGCGCTGCCTACTGTTGAATAGAGCGCTGCCTACTGTTGGATAGAGCGCTGCCTACTGTTGAATAGAGCGCTGCCTACTGTTGAATAGAGCGCTGCCTACTGTTGGATAGAGCGCTGCCTACTGTTGGATAGAGCGCTGCCTACTGTTGAATAGAGCGCTGCCTACTGTTGAATAGAGCGCTGCCTACTGTTGGATAGAGCGCTGCCTACTGTTGGATAGAGCGCTGCCTACTGTTGGATAGAGCGCTGCCTACTGTTGGATAGAGCGCTGCCTACTGTTGGATAGAGCGCTGCCTACTGTTGGATAGAGCGCTGTCTACTGTTGGATAGAGCGCTGCCTACTGTTGGATAGAGCGCTGCCTACTGTTGGATAGAGCGCTGCCTACTGTTGAATAGAGCGCTGCCTACTGTTGGATAGAGCGCTGCCTACTGTTGGATAGAGCGCTGCCTACTGTTGGATAGAGCGCTGCCTACTGTTGGATAGAGCGCTGCCTACTGTTGGATAGAGCGCTGCCTACTGTTGGATAGAGCGCTGCCTACTGTTGGATAGAGCGCTGCCTACTGTTGGATAGGCAGCTGTTGGATAGAGCGCTGCCTACTGTTGAATAGAGCGCTGCCTACTGTTGGATAGAGCGCTGCCTACTGTTGGATAGAGCGCTGCCTACTGTTGGATAGAGCGCTGCCTACTGTTGGATAGAGCGCTGCCTACTGTTGGATAGAGCGCTGCCTACTGTTGGATAGAGCGCTGCCTACTGTTGGATAGAGCGCTGCCTACTGTTGGATAGAGCGCTGCCTACTGTTGGATAGAGCGCTGCCTACTGTTGAATAGAGCGCTGCCTACTGTTGGATAGAGCGCTGCCTACTGTTGGATAGAGCGCTGCCTACTGTTGAATAGAGCGCTGCCCACTGTTGAATGGGGGGGGGGGGGGGGACAGGCTTTTATTAAGGAACTCAGTCCGGCTTTAGACTCTAAAATTGGAATAGCAGAACTCACAAAGTGACATTTCTAAATTGGGTAGTACATCATCAGTTCCTCTTGTCATGTCAGTCACTGCAGACCTCAGAGAGATATTTATAACTAGTCAGAAATGTCCTGATTAACTAGCCCATGTCAGCTAACGTTTAGCCCACAGAGTTAGAGTCATCAATCAAATATCACACGAATACACATTAGACATGGTACAATGTGTATAATTGCAAGAAAATAAGCTTTAAACCTGCTAAATGTTTTCTCCGCCAACCAGAGTGGTGTGAACAGTTTGTGCCATAGAAACAGACGTAGCGGGTGTCAGAGGAACTGTAATGTTCCCCAACGCTGGAAAGGGAGCCTGAGTAAAAAGGGTTTTTTTTGTTACTTTTTACCCCCAATTTCATGATATCAAATTGGTAGTTACAGTCTTGTCCCATCGCTGCAACTCCCGTATGGACTCGGGAGAGGCGAAGGTCGAGAGCCATGCATCCTTCGAAATACGACCCTGCCAAGCCGCACTGCTTCTTAACCCGGAAGCCAGCCGCAACATGTGTCGAGGAAACACCGTACAGCTGGTGACCATGTCAGCGCACAAGGATTCTTTAAAACCAAACCCTTATCTAACCCGGATGACGCTGGGCAAACACTGCCACAACGTCCTACTGTTGACCAGGGCCCACAGCGCCCTACTGTTGACCAGGGCCCACAGCGCCCTACTGTTGACCAGGGCCCACAGCGCCCTACTGTTGACCAGGGCCCACAGCGCCCTACTGTTGACCAGGGCCCACAGCGTCCTACTGTTGACCAGGGCCCACAGCGTCCTACTGTTGACCAGGGCCCACAGCGTCCTACTGTTGACCAGGGCCCACAGCGCTCTACGGAGGGAACGGGGTAGTGCTCTACAGAGGGAACGGGGTAGTGCTCTACAGAGGGAACGGGGTAGTGCTCTACAGAGGGAACGGGGTAGTGCTCTACAGAGGGAACGGGGTAGTGCTCTACAGAGGGAACGGGGTAGTGCTCTACAGAGGGAACAGGGTAGTGCTCTACAGAGGGAACAGGGTAGTGCTCTACAGAGGGAACAGGGTAGTGCTCTACAGAGGGAACAGGGTAGTGCTCTACAGAGGGAACAGGGTAGTGCTCTACAGAGGCAGAACAGGGTAGTGCTCTACAGAGGAACGGGGTAGTGCTCTACAGAACAGGGTAGTGCTCTACAGAGGGAACAGGGTAGTGCTCTACAGAGGGAACAGGGTAGTGCTCTACAGAGGGAACAGGGTAGTGCTCTACAGAGGGAAGTGCAGGGTAGTGCTCTACAGAGGAACAGGGTAGTGCTCTACAGAGGGAACAGGGTAGTGCTCTACAGAGGGAACAGGGTAGTGCTCTACAGAGGGAACAGGGTAGTGCTCTACAGAGGGAACAGGGTAGTGCTCTACAGAGGGAACAGGGTAGTGCTCTACAGAGGGAACAGGGTAGTGCTCTACAGAGGGAACAGGGTAGTGCTCTACAGAGGGAACAGGGTAGTGCTCTACAGAGGGAACAGGGTAGTGCTCTACAGAGGGAACAGGGTAGTGCTCTACGGAGGGAACGGGGTAGTGCTCTACAGAGGGAACAGGGTAGTGCTCTACAGAGAGAACAGGGTGTCATTAGACTCAGTGGTTAATGTAATACACCAGACTATAAACACTTCCATTTGGCCTGGTAGAAAGCGTCGCTCTCCATTCAATAGTAGCTAACAGATTGGTGTGTTCCTGTAAACATCTCCTGGCTAATCAAATCAAATGTATTTATAAAGCCCTTCTTACATCAGCTGATATCTCAAAGTGCTGTACAGAAACCCAGCCTAAAACCCCAAACAGCAAGCAATGCAGGTGTAGAAGCACGGTGGCTAGGAAAATGAGCACAGTTCATTGATTCATTGAGTGGCTGCTGCCAACACACTGACTCAACTCCAGCCACTTTAATAATGGGAATTGATGGGAAATTATATAAAATATATCACTAGCCACTTTAAACAATGCTACCTAATATAATGTTTACATACCCTACATTATTCATCTCATATGTATACGTATATACTGTACTACTATATTCTCTACTGCATCCTTATGTAATACATGTATCACTAGCCACTTTAACTATGCCACTTTGTTTACATACTCATCTCATATGTATATACTGTACTCGATACCATCTACTGCATCTTGCCTATGCCGCTCTGTACCATCACTCATTCATATATCTTTATGTACATGTTCTTTATCCCTTTACACTTGTGTGTATAAGGTAGTAGTTTTGGAATTGTTAGCTAGATTACTCGTTGGTTATTACTGCATTGTCGTAACTAGAAGCACAAGCATTTCGCTACACTCGCATTAACATCTGCTAACCATGTGTATGTGACGAATAAAATTTGATTTGATACTCTAAAGGGTTGACCGACCGCAGAGCAGAAAGATAAACCACCGTTACCCCTAGAGGTGAACAATGAGCTAGATAAACCACCGTTACCCCTAGAGGTGAACAATGAGCTAGATAAACCACCGTTACCCCTGGAGGTGAACAATGAGGGCTAGATAAACCACCGTTACCCCTGGAGGTGAACAATGAGCTGAAAACAATGAGCAATGAGATAAACCACCCCTAGAGGTGAACAATGAGAGCTAGATAAACCACCGTAGAGGTGAACAATGAGCTAGATAAACCACCGTTACCCCTAGAGGTGAACAATGAGCTAGATAAACCACCGTTACCCCTAGAGGTGAACAATGAGAGCTAGATAAACCACCGTTACCCCTAGAGGTGAACAATGAGCTAGATAAACCACCGTTACCCCTAGAGGTGAACAATGAGCTAGATGAACCACCGTTACCCCTAGAGGTGAACAATGAGAGCTAGATAAACCACCGTTACCCCTGGAGGTGAACATAATAACATCACAGAGCCTACATTCTTCACCCTCCAGACGGTCAGATAATAAGCCTGTTTTACAGCCAGGAGAGATGGGTGAAGGCGATTAATGTCTCAAATGACCCAATATTCCCTATATAGTGTACTGGAATACGGTACCCTGTGGGATGTGCCCACAGAGGATGGACAGAAGGCAACAAAACACACATAGAAAAGCCGTTTAATTTTCATAGGTGCAGTGAAATGTGTTGTTTTCCAGAGTCAGGCTTAGTAGTACAGTGGCCCTGGTGCATATCAGCACATTTCCCAAAGGCACAGACAGATTTTTCACCTTGTCGGCTCGGGCATTGGAACCAGCGACCTTTCGGTTACTGGCCCAACACTAAACGCTAGGCTACCAGTCTTACCTCGTGATACACAGAGGACTTGGACAGGGAGGGGATGGTGAACGACAGGAGCTTGCTGTTCCCATCTTTGTCCACAATCTCCTGAAAAACCAGAGCGAGAAAGTAATGTTGGAGAGCTTTTTGGCCGGGTTGGTTAGTTTGAACAGTCTGGTTGATAGTGTGTGTGTGTGTGTGTGTGCACGTGTGTGTGCGCATGTGTGCGCGTGCGTGAATAAACGGGTTAGCTGAGAACGTCAGGAAAACGATGAGCACGCTTCAACGGGGCCAAAGGCCGTGTGTTGTGATTCTGGACGGCCAGACCTTTATTTAACTAGGCAAGTCAGTTAAGAACAAATTCTTATTTTCAATGACGGCCTGTTCAGGGGCAGAACGACAGATTTGTACCTTGTCAGCTCGGGGATTCGAACTTGCAACCTTTCGGTTACTAGTCCAACGCTCTAACCACTAGGCTACCCTGCAGAGGTCAACGAAACAAGCTCTTCAATGCAGAGGTCAATGAAAAAACCTTCTTTGGCTGGGTTGGTTGATTTTAACAGTCTGGTGGACAGTGTTTGTGTGTGCTTTGAGAGTAAGCTTAGTGACCTCTGTGTCGTAATGGACTGCATGCCCTTAGTTTCTCCTATCCTCTGTCATCCTCCGGGAGAGTTACTCACTGGGTCTGTCTGTACCCCAACACTAATCCTTCATGAGATCAGTACTGTTAATGCCAACCTGCCATTCACTAATGTGCTAACCATGCTATTGCTAACCATGCTATTGCTAAACATGCTATTTGCTTATCATGAACATTTCTTATGAAAATTGCTTATCGTGCTAACCACACCCCTCACAGCTGTGATAATGCTAACCCTGCTGCCATGCTAACCATGTCCTTGAATGCTATGCTAATTGCTAACCACGCCCTTCACTGCCTGACTGCCTGCCCAGAGCCAGGTTCTCTCTGTATATCCAATGTCTGTCTGCAGAGAGCCGTGCTGTGTAACTGACTACAGCAGTGGTAGATGAGAGAAGACAGAGGATCGTAAATTATGCATGAAATAGACGGAGCCCTCTACAACGATATCTGCAGCAGTTACTAGATAGACCCAGGGATCTGTCCTTTCCACAGGTCCTGACAAAGCTTTAGTAGCCTCTTCCAGTAACGACAGCAGACCTTCATCTGACCTTCAGCACCAGCTGTCCAAGCCTCTTCCATAGAGCCTAAAGCCCTATCTCCTAACCCCTCACAGTCTGTACATATGCCTAGCATGAGGGGTAGGGTTATAACTAGGTTAGTTCTGTAGGTTTAGGTAGGTAGTAGTAGTTACCAGGTTGTATATGCCCAGCAGCAAGGCCTCTATGCAGCCGTTGCTCTGGCGGTCTCTGCTGGCGGTGATGCGGAGGTACACCCAGACCAGCTCTGGAAGGAACTGCAGTGTGAAGCGTCTCAGGCGGTCCTCAGAGCTCCGGTACATCTCAAACAGCTGGTGACAGACAGGCTCAAGGAGCTACAGGGATAGAGTAATATAATACAACCATTAGACTACAGGGATAGAGTAACATAATACAACCATTAGACTACAGGGATAGAGTAATATAATACAACCATTAGACTACAAGGATAGAGTAACATAATACAACCATTAGACTACAGAGTAATATAATACAACCATTAGACTACAGAGTAATATAATACAACCATTAGACTACAGAGTAATATAATACAACCATTAGACTACAGGGTAATATAATACAACCATTAGACTACAGGGTAATATAATACAACCATTAGACTACAGGGTAACATAATACAACCATTAGACTACAGGGATAGAGTAACATAATACAACCATTAGACTACAGGGATAGAGTAACATAATACAACCATTAGACTACAGGGATAGACTACAGGGATAACATAATACAACCATTAGACTACAGGGATAGAGTAATATAATACAACCATTAGACTACAGGGTAATATAATACAACCATTAGACTACAGGGATAGAGTAATATAATACAACCATTAGACTACAGGGATAGAGTAATATAATACAACCATTAGACTACAGGGTAATATAATACAACCATTAGACTACAGAATATAATACAACCATTAGTAATAATAAATACAACCATTAGACTACAGGGATAGAGTAACATAATACAACCATTAGACTACAGGGTAATATAATACAACCATTAGACTACAGGGTAATATAATACAACAATTAGACTACAGGGTAACATAATACAACCATTAGACTACAGGGTAATATAATACAACCATTAGACTACAGAGATAGAGTAATATAATACAACCATTAGACTACAGAATATAATACAACAATTAGATAGGGTAGACTAATATAAATACAACCATTAGACTACAGGGTAATATAATACAACCATTAGACTACAGGGATAGAGTAACATAATACAACCATTAGACTACAGGGTAATATAATACAACCATTAGACTACAGGGATAGAGTAATATAATACAACCATTAGACTACAGGGTAATATAATACAACCATTAGACTACAGGGTAATATAATACAACCATTAGACTACAGGGATAGAGTAATATAATACAACCATTAGACTACAGGGTAATATAATACAACCATTAGACTACAGGGTAATATAATACAACCATTAGACTACAGGGATAGAGTAATATAATACAACCATTAGACTACAGGGTAATATAATACAACCATTAGACTACAGGGTAATATAATACAACCATTAGACTACAGGGTAATATAATACAACCATTAGACTACAGGGTAATATAATACAACCATTAGACTACAGGGATAGAGTAACATGATACAACCATTAGACTACAGGGTAATATAATACAACCATTAGACTACAGGGATAGAGTAACATAATACAACCATTAGACTACAGGGATAGAGTTATATAATACAACCATTAGACTACAGGGATAGAGTAATATAATACAACCATTAGACTACAGGGATAGAGTAATATAATACAACCATTAGACTACAGGGTAATATAATACAACCATTAGACTACAGGGTAATATAATACAACCATTAGACTACAGGGATAGAGTAATATAATACAACCATTAGACTACAGGGATAGAGTAATATAATACAACCATTAGACTACAGGGTAATATAATACAACCATTAGACTACAGGGTAATATAATACAACCATTAGACTACAGGGTAATATAATACAACCATTAGACTACAGGGATAATAATATAATACAACCATTAGACTACAGGGACTACAGGGTAATATAATACAACCATTAGACTACAGGGATAGAGTAATATAATACAACCATTAGACTACAGGGTAATATAATACAACCATTAGACTACAGGGTAATATAATACAACCATTAGACTACAGGGTAATATATAATACAACCATTAGACTACAGGGTAATATAATACAACCATTAGACTACAGGGATAATAATATAATACAACCATTAGACTACAGGGTAATATAATACAACCATTAGACTACAGGGTAATATAATACAACCATTAGACTACAGGGAATATAAAATACAACCATTAGACTACAGGGATAATATAATACAACCATTAGACTACAGGGATAGATATAATACAACCATTAGACTACAGGGTAATATATAATACAACCATTAGACTACAGGGTAACATAATACAACCATTAGACTACAGGGATAGAGTAATATAATACAACCATTAGACTACAGGGATAGAGTAATATAATACAACCATTAGACTACAGGGATAGAGTAATATAATACAACCATTAGACTACAGGGATAGAGTAATATAATACAACCATTAGACTACAGGGTAATATAATACAACCATTAGACTACAGGGTAATATAATACAACCATTAGACTACAGGGATAATATATAATACAACCATTAGACTACAGGGTAATATAATACAACCATTAGACTACAGGGATAATATAATAATACAACCATTAGACTACAGGGTAACATAATACAACCATTAGACTACAGGGTAACATAATACAACCATTAGACTACAGGGTAATATAATACAACCATTAGACTACAGGGATAGAGTAATATAATACAACCATTAGACTACAGGGATAGAGTATATAATACAACCATTAGACTACAGGGATAGAGTAATATAATACAACCATTAGACTACAGGGTAATATAATACAACCATTAGACTACAGGGTAATATAATACAACCATTAGACTACAGGGTAATATAATACAACCATTAGACTACAGGGATAGAGTAATATAATACAACCATTAGACTACAGGGATAGAGTAACATAATACAACCATTAGACTACAGGGTAACATAATACAACCATTAGACTACAGGGATAGAGTAATATAATACAACCATTAGACTACAGGGATAGAGTAATATAATACAACCATTAGACTACAGGGTAATATAATACAACCATTAGACTACAGGGATAGAGTAATATAATACAACCATTAGACTACAGGGTAATATAATACAACCATTAGACTACAGGGTAATATAATACAACCATTAGACTACAGGGTAATATAATACAACCATTAGACTACAGGGTAATATAATACAACCATTAGACTACAGGGATAGAGTTATATAATACAACCATTAGACTACAGGGATAGAGTAACATAATACAACCATTAGACTACAGGGTAATATAATACAACCATTAGACTACAGGGTAATATAATACAACCATTAGACTACAGGGATAGAGTAACATAATACAACCATTAGACTACAGGGATAGAGTTATATAATACAACCATTAGACTACAGGGATAGAGTAATATAATACAACCATTAGACTACAGGGTAATATAATACAACCATTAGACTACAGGGTAATATAATACAACCATTAGACTACAACCATTAGACTACAGGGATAGAGTAACATAATACAACCATTAGACTACAGGGATAGAGTTATATAATACAACCATTAGACTACAGGGATAGAGTAACATAATACAACCATTAGACTACAGGGATAGAGTAACATAATACAACCATTAGACTACAGGGATAGAGTAATATAATACAACCATTAGACTACAGGGTAATATAATACAACCATTAGACTACAGGGTAATATAATACAACCATTAGACTACAGGGTAATATAATACAACCATTAGACTACAGGGTAATATAATACAACCATTAGACTACAGGGTAATATAATACAACCATTAGACTACAGGGATAGAGTAATATAATACAACCATTAGACTACAGGGATAGACTACAGTAATATAATACAACCATTAGACTACAGGGTAATATAATACAACCATTAGACTACAGGGTAATATAATACAACCATTAGACTACAGGGTAATATAATACAACCATTAGACTACAGGGTAATATAATACAACCATTAGACTACAGGGTAATATAATACAACCATTAGACTACAGGGTAATATAATACAACCATTAGACTACAGGGTAATATAATACAACCATTAGACTACAGGGATAGAGTAATATAATACAACCATTAGACTACAGGGTAATATAATACAACCATTAGACTACAGGGTAATATAATACAACCATTAGACTACAGGGTAATATAATACAACCATTAGACTACAGGGTAATATAATACAACCATTAGACTACAGGGTAATATAATACAACCATTAGACTACAGGGATAGAGTAATATAATACAACCATTAGACTACAGGGTAATATAATACAACCATTAGACTACAGGGATAGAGTAATATAATACAACCATTAGACTACAGAGTAATATAATACAACCATTAGACTACAGGGTAATATAATACAACCATTAGACTACAGGGATAGAGTAATATAATACAACCATTAGACCAGGGTAATATAATACAACCATTAGACTACAGGGTAATAGGGACTACAGGGTAATATAATACAACCATTAGACTACAGGGTAATATAATACAACCATTAGACTACAGGGATAGGGTAATATAATACAACCATTAGACTACAGGGAAGACAACCAATATAAATATAATACAACCATTAGACTACAGGGTAATATAATACAACCATTAGACTACAGGGTAATATAATACAACCATTAGACTACAGGGTAATATAATACAACCATTAGACTACAGGGTAATATAATACAACCATTAGACTACAGGGTAATATAATACAACCATTAGACTACAGGGTAATATAATACAACCATTAGACTACAGGGATAGAGTAATATAATACAACCATTAGACTACAGGGTAATATAATACAACCATTAGACTACAGGGAATATAAGACTACAGGGTAATATAATACAACCATTAGACTACAGGGTAATATAATACAACCATTAGACTACAGGGTAATATAATACAACCATTAGACTACAGGTAATATAATACAACCATTAGACTACAGTAATATAATACAACCATTAGACTACAGGGTAATATAATACAACCATTAGATTAGGGAGGAAGACTACAGGGTAATATAGGTTGAATACAACCATTAGACTACAGGGTAATAGAATACAGGACCATTAGACTGCAGGTAATATAATACAACCATTAGACTACAGGGTAATATAATACAACCATTAGACTACAGGGATAGAGTAATATAATACAACCATTAGACTACAGGGTAATATAATACATTGAGACTACAGGGTGTTATAATACAAGGTTCATTAGACTACAGGGTAATATAATACAACCATTAGACTACAGGGTAATATAATACAACCATTAGACTACAGGGAGCAATATAATACAACCATTAGACTACAGGGTAATATAATACAACCATTAGACTACAGGGTAATATAATACAACCATTAGACTACAGGGTAATATAATACAACCATTAGACTACAGGGTAATATAATACAACCATTAACTACAGGGTAATATAATACAACCATTAGACTACAGGGTAATATAATACAACCATTAGACTACAGGGAGTAATATAATACAACCATTAGACTACAGGGTAATATAATACAACCATTAGACTACAGGGTAACATATCGAATACAACCATTAGACTAGGGATGAGTAATATAATACAACCATTAGACTACAGGGATAGAGTAATATAATACAACCATTAGACTACAGGGTAATATAATACAACCATTAGACTACAGGGTAATATAATACAACCATTAGACTAAGGTAGATACATAATACAACCATTAGACTACAGGGATAGAGTAATATAATACAACCATTAGACTACAGGGTAATATAATACAACCATTAGACTACAGGGGTAATATAATACAACCATTAGACTACAGGGATAGTAATATAATACAACCATTAGACTACTAAATACAGAGGGGTAATATAATACAACCATTAGGGTAATATAATACAACCATTAGACTACAGGGTAACATAATACAACCATTAGACTACAGGGTAAGGAGGTCAAACCACAGATAGAGAGTAATATAATACAACCATTAGACTACAGGGATAGGTAATATAATACAACCATTAGACTACAGGGTAATATAATACAACCATTAGACTACAGGGTAATATAATACAAAATTAGACTACAGGGATAGAGGTAATATAATACAACCATTAGACTACAGGGTAATATAATACAACCATTAGACTACAGACTACAGGGGAATATAATACAACCATTAGACTACAGGGTAATATAATACAACCATTAGACTACAGGGATAGAGTAGCATAATACAACCATTAGACTACAGGGATAGAATACAACCATAACTGGAAGATATAATACAACCATTAGACTACAAATTAGACTACAGGGGAGTAAATACAACCATTAGACTAGAGGGTAATATGGATTAGACTACAACCATTAGACTACAGGGTAATATAATACAACCATTAGACTACAGGGTAATATAATACAACCATTAGACTACAGGGTAATATAATACAACCATTAGACTACAGGGTAATATAATACAACCATTAGACTACAGGGATAGAGTAATATAATACAACCATTAGACTACAGGGATAGAGTAACATAATACAACCATTAGACTACAGGGATAATAATATAATACAACCATTAGACTACAGGGTAATATAATACAACCATTAGACTACAGGGTAATATATATACAACCATTAGACTACAGGGATAATATAATACAACCATTAGACTACAGGGTAATATAATACAACCATTAGACTACAGGGTAATATAATACAACCATTAGACTACAGGGTAATATAATACAACCATTAGACTACAGGGATAATATAATACAACCATTAGACTAAGGGATAGAGTAATACAACCATTAGACTACAGGGTAATATAATACAACCATTAGACTACAGGGTAATATAATACAACCATTAGACTACAGGGTAATATAATACAACCATTAGACTACAGGGTAATATAATACAACCATTAGACTACAGGGTAATATAATACAACCATTAGACTACAGGGTAATATAATACAACCATTAGACTACAGGCTAGTAACATAATACAACCATTAGACTACAGGGATACAGGGTAATATAATACAACCATTAGACTACAGGGATAGAGTAATATAATACAACCATTAGACTACAGGGATAGAGTAACATAATACAACCATTAGACTAATATAATACAACCATAGAGTAATATAATACAACCATTAGACTACAGGGATAGAGTAATATAATACAACCATTAGACTACAGGGATAGAGTAATATAATACAACCATTAGACTACAGGGATAGAGTAACATAATACAACCATTAGACTACAGGGATAGAGTAATATAATACAACCATTAGACTACAGGGTAATATAATACAACCATTAGACTACAGGGTAATATAATACAACCATTAGACTACAGGGTAATATAATACAACCATTAGACTACAGGGTAACATAATACAACCATTAGACTACAGGGAGAGTAATATAATACAACCATTAGACTACAGGGTAATATAAACAACCATTAGACTACAGGGTAATATAATACAACCATTAGACTACAGGGATAGAGTAATATAATACAACCATTAGACTACAGGGTAATATAATACAACCATTAGACTACAGGGTAATATAATACAACCATTAGACTACAGGGTAATATAATACAACCATTAGACTACAGGGATAGAGTAATATAATACAACCATTAGACTACAGGGATAGAGTAATATAATACAACCATTAGACTACAGGGATAGAGTAACATAATACAACCATTAGACTACAGGGTAATATAATACAACCATTAGACTACAGGGATAGAGTAACATAATACAACCATTAGACTACAGGGTAATATAATACAACCATTAGACTACAGGGTAATATAATACAACCATTAGACTACAGGGTAATATAATACAACCATTAGACTACAGGGTAATATAATACAACCATTAGACTACAGGGTAATATAAATCAACCATTAGACTACAGGGTAATATAATACAACCATTAGACTACAGGGTAATATAATACAACCATTAGACTACAGGGTAATATAATACAACCATTAGACTACAGGGATAGGTAATATAATACAACCATTAGACTACAGGGATAGAGTTATATAATACAACCATTAGACTACAGGGATAGACTACAGGGATAATATAATACAACCATTAGACTACAGGGATAGAGTAACATAATACAACCATTAGGGTACTATATAATACAACCATTAGACTACAGGGATAGAGTAATATAATACAACCATTAGACTACAGGGATAGAGTAATATAATACAACCATTAGACTACAGGGTAATATAATACAACCATTAGACTACAGAGTAATATAATACAACCATTAGACTACAGGGATAGAGTAATATAATACAACCATTAGACTACAGGGTAATATAATACAACCATTAGACTACAGGGTAATATAATACAACCATTAGACTACAGGGATAATATAATACAACCATTAGACTACAGGGATAGTAATATAATACAACCATTAGACTACAGGGATAGAGTAATATAATACAACCATTAGACTACAGGGTAATATAATACAACCATTAGACTACAGGGAATATAATACAACCATTAGACTACAGGGTAATATAATACAACCATTAGACTACAGGGATATAACATAATACAACCATTAGACTACAGGGATAATATAATACAACCATTAGACTACAGGGATAGAGTAATATAATACAACCATTAGACTACAGGGTAATATAATACAACCATTAGACTACAGGGTAATATAATATATTAGACTACAGGGATAGAGTAATATAATACAACATTAGACTACAGGGATAGAGTAATATAATACAACCATTAGACTACAGGGATAGAGTAATATAATACAACCATTAGACTACAGGGATAGAGTAGACATAATAATACAACCATTAGACTACAGGGTAATATAATACAACCATTAGACTACAGGGTAATATAATACAACCATTAGACTACAGGGTAATATAATACAACCATTAGACTACAGGGATAGAATACAACCATTAGTAATATAATACAACCATTAGACTACAGGGATAGAGTAATATAATACAACCATTAGACTACAGGGATAGAGTAATATAATACAACCATTAGACTACAGGGTAATATAATACAACCATTAGACTACAGGGTAATATAATACAACCATTAGACTACAGGGTAATATAATACAACCATTAGACTACAGGGTAATATAATACAACCATTAGACTACAGGGTAATATAATACAACCATTAGTACAGGGATATATAATACAACCATTAGACTACAGGGATAGAACATAATACAACCATTAGACTACAGGGATAGAGTAATATAATACAACCATTAGACTACAGGGTAATAATATAATACAACCATTAGACTACAGGGTAATATAATACAACCATTAGACTACAGGGTAATATAATACAACCATTAGACTACAGGGATAATAATATAATACAACCATTAGACTACAGGGTAATATAATACAACCATTAGACTACAGGGTAATATAATACAACCATTAGACTACAGGGTAATATAATACAACCATTAGACTACAGGGTAATATAATACAACCATTAGACTACAGGGTAATATAATACAACCATTAGACTACAGGGTAATATAATACAACCATTAGACTACAGGGTAATATAATACAACCATTAGACTACAGGGTAATATAATACAACCATTAGACTACAGGGTAATATAATACAACCATTAGACTACAGGGATAGAGTAATATAATACAACCATTAGACTACAGGGATATAGGGACTAATATAATACAACCATTAGACTACAGGGTAATATAATACAACCATTAGACTACAGGGTAATATAATACAACCATTAGACTACAGGGATAGAGTAACATAATACAACCATTAGACTACAGGGATAGAGTAATATAATACAACCATTAGACTACAGGGATAGAGTAATATAATACAACCATTAGACTACAGGGTAATATAATACAACCATTAGACTACAGGGTAATATAATACAACCATTAGACTACAGGGATAGAGTAATATAATACAACCATTAGACTACAGGGATAGAGTTATATAATACAACCATTAGACTACAGGGATAGAGTAATATAATACAACCATTAGACTACAGGGATAGAGTAACATAATACAACCATTAGACTACAGGGTAATATAATACAACCATTAGACTACAGGGTAATATAATACAACCATTAGACTACAGGGTAATATAATACAACCATTAGACTACAGGGTAATATAATACAACCATTAGACTACAGGGTAATATAATACAACCATTAGACTACAGGGTAATATAATACAACCATTAGACTACAGGGTAATATAATACAACCATTAGACTACAGGGATATAATACAACCATTAGACTACAGGGATAATATAATACAACCATTAGACTACAGGGATAGAGTAATATAATACAACCATTAGACTACAGGGTAATATAATACAACCATTAGACTACAGGGTAATATAATACAACCATTAGACTACAGGGTAATATAATACAACCATTAGACTACAGGGATAGAGTAATATAATACAACCATTAGACTACAGGGTAATATAATACAACCATTAGACTACAGGGTAATATAATACAACCATTAGACTACAGGGTAATATAATACAACCATTAGACTACAGGGATAATATATAATACAACCATTAGACTACAGGGATAGAGTAATATAATACAACCATTAGACTACAGGGTAATATAATACAACCATTAGACTACAGGGTAATATAATACAACCATTAGACTACAGGGTAATATAATACAACCATTAGACTACAGGGTAATATAATACAACCATTAGACTACAGGGATAGATAATAATACAACCATTAGACTACAGGGTAATATAATACAACCATTAGACTACAGGGATAGAGACTAATATATATACAACCATTAGACTACAGGGTAATATAATACAACCATTAGACTACAGGGATATAATACAACCATTAGACTACAGGGTAATATAATACAACCATTAGACTACAGGGTAATATAATACAACCATTAGACTACAGGGTAATATAATACAACCATTAGACTACAGGGTAATATAATACAACCATTAGACTACAGGGTAATATAATACAACCATTAGACTACAGGGTAATATAATACAACCATTAGACTACAGGGTAATATAATACAACCATTAGACTACAGGGTAATATAATACAACCATTAGACTACAGGGTAATATAATACAACCATTAGACTACAGGGTAATATAATACAACCATTAGACTACAGGGATAATATAATACAACCATTAGACTACAGGGATAATATAATACAACCATTAGACTACAGGGATAGAGTAATATAATACAACCATTAGACTACAGGGTAATATAATACAACCATTAGACTACAGGGTAATATAATACAACCATTAGACTACAGGGATAGAGTAATATAATACAACCATTAGACTACAGGGTAATAGAATACAACCATTAGACTACAGGGTAATATAATACAACCATTAGACTACAGGGTAATATAATACAACCATTAGACTACAGGGTAATATAATACAACCATTAGACTACAGGGTAATATAATACAACCATTAGACTACAGGGTAATATAATACAACCATTAGACTACAACAACATTAGACTACAGGGATAGAGTAATATAATACAACCATTAGACTACAGGGATTAGAGTAATATAATACAACCATTAGACTACAGGGATAGATAATATAATACAACCATTAGACTACAGGGATAGAGTAATATAATACAACCATTAGACTACAGGGTAATATAATACAACCATTAGACTACAGGGTAATATAATACAACCATTAGACTACAGGGATAATATAATACAACCATTAGACTACAGGGTAATATAATACAACCATTAGACTACAGGGTAATATAATACAACCATTAGACTACAGGGTAATATAATACAACCATTAGACTACAGGGTTAGACTACAGGGTAATATAATACAACCATAGACTACAGGGTAATATAATACAACATTAGACTACAGGGTAATATAATACAACCATTAGACTACAGGGATAGAGTAATATAATACAACCATTAGACTACAGGGATAATAATATAATACAACCATTAGACTACAGGGTAATATAATACAACCATTAGACTACAGGGATAGACTACAGGGTAATATAATACAACCATTAGACTACAGGGTAATACAACCATTAGACTACAGGGATAGAGTAATATAATACAACCATTAGACTACAGGGTAATATAATACAACCATTAGACTACAGGGTAATATAATACAACCATTAGACTACAGGGTAATATAATACAACCATTAGACTACAGGGTAATATAATACAACCATTAGACTACAGGGAATATAATACAACCATTAGACTACAGGGAGTAATATAATACAACCATTAGACTACAGGGTAATATAATACAACCATTAGACTACAGGGTAATATAATACAACCATTAGACTACAGGGTAATATAATACAACCATTAGACTACAGGGTAATATAATACAACCATTAGACTACAGGGATAGAGTAATATAATACAACCATTAGACTACAGGGATAGAGTAATATAATACAACCATTAGACTACAGGGATAGAGTAATATAATACAACCATTAGACTACAGGGTAATATAATACAACCATTAGACTACAGGGTAATATAATACAACCATTAGACTACAGGGTAATATAATACAACCATTAGACTACAGGGTAATATAATACAACCATTAGACTACAGGGATATATAATACAACCATTAGACTACAGGGTAATATAATACAACCATTAGACTACAGGGTAATATAATACAACCATTAGACTACAGGGTAATATAATACAACCATTAGACTACAGGGTAATATAATACAACCATTAGACTACAGGGTAATATAATACAACCATTAGACTACAGGGTAATATAATACAACCATTAGACTACAGGGTAATATAATACAACCATTAGACTACAGGGTAATATAATACAACCATTAGACTACAGGGATAGAGTAATATAATACAACCATTAGACTACAGGGATAATAATATAATACAACCATTAGACTACAGGGATAGACTACAGGGTAATATAATACAACCATTAGACTACAGGGATAGAGTAATATAATACAACCATTAGACTACAGGGATAGAGTAATATAATACAACCATTAGACTACAGGGATAGAGTAATATAATACAACCATTAGACTACAGGGTAATATAATACAACCATTAGACTACAGGGAATATAATACAACCATTAGACTACAGGGTAAGGGATAATATAATACAACCATTAGACTACAGGGTAATATAATACAACCATTAGACTACAGGGTAATATAATACAACCATTAGACTACAGGGTAACATAATACAACCATTAGACTACAGGGATAGAGTAATATAATACAACCATTAGACTACAGGGATAGAGTAATATAATACAACCATTAGACTACAGGGTAATATAATACAACCATTAGACTACAGGGTAATATAATACAACCATTAGACTACAGGGTAATATAATACAACCATTAGACTACAGGGATAGAGTAACATAATACAACCATTAGACTACAGGGATAAGTATATAATACAACCATTAGACTACAGGGATAAGACTAACATAATACAACCATTAGACTACAGGGTAATATAATACAACCATTAGACTACAGGGATAATATAAATACAACCATTAGACTACAGGGTAGATATAATACAACCATTAGACTAATATAATACAACCATTAGACTACAGGGTAATATAATACAACCATTAGACTACAGGGTAATATAATACAACCATTAGACTACAGGGTAATATAATACAACCATTAGACTACAGGGATAATATAATACAACCATTAGACTACAGGGTAATATAATACAACCATTAGACTACAGGGTAATATAATACAACCATTAGACTACAGGGTAATATAATACAACCATTAGACTACAGGGATAGAGTAATATAATACAACCATTAGACTACAGGGTAATATAATACAACCATTAGACTACAGGGTAATATAATACAACCATTAGACTACAGGGTAATAATATAATACAACCATTAGACTACAGGGTAATATAATACAACCATTAGACTACAGGGTAATAATATAATACAATTAGACTACATTAGAACCATTAGACAGGGTAATATAATACAACCATTAGACTACAGGGTAATATAATACAACCATTAGACTACAGGGTAATATAATACAACCATTAGACTACAGGGTAATATAATACAACCATTAGACTACAGGGTAATATAATACAACCATTAGACTACAGGGTAATATAATACAACCATTAGACTACAGGGTAATATAATACAACCATTAGACTACAGGGTAATATAATACAACCATTAGACTACAGGGATATAATACAACCATTAGACTACAGGACAATATAATACAACCATTAGACTACAGGGTAATATAATACAACCATTAGACTACAGGGTAATATAATACAACCATTAGACTACAGGGATAGAGTAATACAAACAACCATTAGACTACAGGGATAATATATAATACAACCATTAGACTACAGGGTAATATAATACAACCATTAGACTACAGGGTAATATAATACAACCATTAGACTACAGGGTAATATAATACAACCATTAGACTACAGGGATAGAGTAATATAATACAACCATTAGACTACAGGGTAATATAAATACAACCATTAGACTACAGGGTAATATAATACAACCATTAGACTACAGGGATAATATAATACAACCATTAGACTACAGGGTAATATAATACAACCATTAGACTACAGGGATAATATAATACAACCATTAGACTACAGGGTAATATAATACAACCATTAGACTACAGGGTAATATAATACAACCATTAGACTACAGGGATAGAGTAATATAATACAACCATTAGACTACAGGAGTAATATAATACAACCATTAGACTACAGGGTAATATAATACAACCATTAGACTACAGGGTAATATAATACAACCATTAGACTACAGGGACTATAATAGTAATATAATACAACCATTAGACTACAGGGATAGAGTAATATAATACAACCATTAGACTACAGGGATAGAGTAATATAATACAACCATTAGACTACAGGGATAGAGTAATATAATACAACCATTAGACTACAGGGTAATATAATACAACCATTAGACTACAGGGTAATATAATACAACCATTAGACTACAGGGTAATATAATACAACCATTAGACTACAGTAATATAATACAACCATTAGACTACAGGGTAATATAATACAACCATTAGACTACAGGGTAATATAATACAACCATTAGACTACAGGGTAATATAATACAACCATTAGACTACAGGGTAATATAATACAACCATTAGACTACAGGGATAGAGTAATATAATACAACCATTAGACTACAGGGATAGAGTAATATAATACAACCATTAGACTACAGGGTAATATAATACAACCATTAGACTACAGGGTACCATTAGACTACAGGGTAATATAATACAACCATTAGACTACAGGGATAGACTACAGGGTAATATAATACAACCATTAGACTACAGGGATAGATAATATAATACAACCATTAGACTACAGGGATAGAGTAATATAATACAACCATTAGACTACAGGGTAATATAATACAACCATTAGACTACAGGGTAATATAATACAACCATAGAGGGTAATATAATACAACCATTAGACTACAGGGTAATATAATACAACCATTAGACTACAGGGTAATATAATACAACCATTAGACTACAGGGTAATATAATACAACCATTAGACTACAGGGATAGAGTAATATAATACAACCATTAGACTACAGGGATAGAGTAATATAATACAACCATTAGACTACAGGGACTAAGGTAATATAATACAACCATTAGACTACAGGGATAGAGTACTACATAATACAACCATTAGACTACAGGGATAGAGTAATATAATACAACCATTAGACTACAGGGATAGAGTAATAATAATACAACCATTAGACTACAGGGTAATATAATACAACCATTAGACTACAGGGAGTAATATAATACAACCATTAGACTACAGGGATAGAGTAACATAATACAACCATTAGACTACAGGGATAGAGTAATATAATACAACCATTAACTACAACCATTACAACCATTAGACTACAGACTACAGGGTAATATAATACAACCATTAGACTACAGGGATATAATACAGTAACATAATACAACCATTAGACTACAGGGATAGAGTAACATAATACAACCATTAGACTACAGGGATAGAGTAAACCATAATACAACCATTAGACTACAGGGATAGAGTAATATAATACAACCATTAGACTACAGGGTAATATAATACAACCATTAGACTACAGGGTAATATAATACAACCATTAGACTACAGGGTAATATAATACAACCATTAGACTACAGGGATAGAGTAATATAATACAACCATTAGACTACAGGGTAATATAATACAACCATTAGACTACAGGGTAATATAATACAACCATTAGACTACAGGGATAGAGTAATATAATACAACCATTAGACTACAGGGTAATATAATACAACCATTAGACTACAGGGTAATATAATACAACCATAATACAACCATTAGACTACAGGGTAATATAATACAACCATTAGACTACAGGGATAATATAATACAACCATTAGACTACAGGACTACAGTAATATAATACAACCATTAGACTACAGGGTAATATAATACAACCATTAGACTACAGGGTAATATAATACAACCATTAGACTACAGGGATAGAGTTATATAATACAACCATTAGACTACAGGGATAGAGTAATATAATACAACCATTAGACTACAGGGTAATATAATACAACCATTAGACTACAGGGTAATATAATACAACCATTAGACTACAGGGTAATATAATACAACCATTAGACTACAGGGATAGAGTAAACATAATACAACCATTAGACTACAGGGATAGAGTAATATAATACAACCATTAGACTACAGGGATAGAGAATATAATACAACCATTAGACTACAGGGTAATATAATACAACCATTAGACTACAGGGTAATATAATACAACCATTAGACTACAGGGTAATATAATACAACCATTAGACTACAGGGAATATAATACAACCATAATACAGGGTATTAGACTACAACCATTAGACTACAGGAGTATATAATTAGACTACAACCATTAGACTACAGGGATAGATATAATACAACCATTAGACTACAATACAACCATTAGACTACAGGGATAGAGTAACATAATACAACCATTAGACTACAGGGATAGAGTAACATAATACAACCATTAGACTACAGGGATAGAGTAATATAATACAACCATTAGACTACAGGGATAAATATAATACAACCATTAGACTACAGGGATAATAACATAATACAACCATTAGACTACAGGGTAATATAATACAACCATTAGACTACAGGGTAATATAATACAACCATTAGACTACAGGGTAATATAATACAACCATTAGACTACAGGGTAATATAATACAACCATTAGACTACAGGGTAATATAATACAACCATTAGACTACAGGGATAGAGTAATATAATACAACCATTAGACTACAGGGATAGAGTAATATAATACAACCATTAGACTACAGGGTAATATAATACAACCATTAGACTACAGGGTAATATAATACAACCATTAGACTACAGGGTAATATAATACAACCATTAGACTACAGGGTAATATAATACAACCATTAGACTACAGGGATAGAGTAATATAATACAACCATTAGACTACAGGGTAATATAATACAACCATTAGACTACAGGGTAATATAATACAACCATTAGACTACAGGGTAATATAATACAACCATTAGACTACAGGGTAATATAATACAACCATTAGACTACAGGGATAGAGTAATATAATACAACCATTAGACTACAGGGATAGTAATATAATACAAACCATTAGACTACAGGGATAGAGTAATATAATACAACCATTAGACTACAGGGTAATATAATACAACCATTAGACTACAGGGATAGAGTAATATAATACAACCATTAGACTACAGGGTAATAATATAATACAACCATTAGACTACAGGGTAATATAATACAACCATTAGACTACAGGGTAATATAATACAACCATTAGACTACAGGGTAATATAATACAACCATTAGACTACAGGGTAATATAATACAACCATTAGACTACAGGGTAATATAATACAACCATTAGACTACAGGGTAATATAATACAACCATTAGACTACAGGGATATATAATACAACCATTAGACTACAGGGTAATATAATACAACCATTAGACTACAGGGAGTAATATAATACAACCATTAGACTACAGGGTAATATAATACAACCATTAGACTACAGGGTAATATAATACAACCATTAGACTACAGGGTAATATAATACAACCATTAGACTACAGGGTAATATAATACAACCATTAGACTACAGGGATAGAGTAATATAATACAACCATTAGACTACAGGGATAGAGTAATATAATACAACCATTAGACTACAGGGATAGAGTAATATAATACAACCATTAGACTACAGGGATAGACTACAGTAATATAATACAACCATTAGACTACAGGGATAGAGTAATATAATACAACCATTAGACTACAGGGTAATATAATACAACCATTAGACTACAGGGATAGAGTAATATAATACAACCATTAGACTACAGGGTAATATAATACAACCATTAGACTACAGGGTAATATAATACAACCATTAGACTACAGGGATAGAGTATAATACAACCATTAGACTACAGGGATAGTAACATAATATAATACAACCATTAGACTACAGGGTAATATAATACAACCATTAGACTACAGAGTAACATAATACAACCATTAGACTACAGGGATAGAGTAATATAATACAACCATTAGACTACAGGGATAATATAGTAATTAGACTAAGGGTACAACAACCATTAGACTACAGGGTAATATAATACAACCATTAGACTACAGGGTAATATAATACAACCATTAGACTACAGGGTAATATAATACAACCATTAGACTACAGGGTAGAGGGTATATAATACAACCATTAGACTACAGGGATAGAGTAATATAATACAACCATTAGACTACAGGGTAATATAATACAACCATTAGACTACAGGGTAATATAATACAACCATTAGACTACAGGGTAATATAATACAACCATTAGACTACAGGGTAATAATATAATACAACCATTAGACTACAGGGTAATATAATACAACCATTAGACTACAGGGTAATATAATACAACCATTAGACTACAGGGTAATATAATACAACCATTAGACTACAGGGATAGAGTAATATAATACAACCATTAGACTACAGGGATAGAGTAATATAATACAACCATTAGACTACAGGGATAAGTAATATAATACAACCATTAGACTACAGGGATAGAGTAATATAATACAACCATTAGACTACAGGGTAATATAATACAACCATTAGACTACAGGGTAATATAATACAACCATTAGACTACAGGGTAATATAGTTAGACTAATATAATACAACCATTAGACTACAGGGTAATATAATACAACCATTAGACTACAGGGTAATATAATACAACCATTAGACTACAGGGATAGAGTAATATAATATATAATACAACCATTAGACTACAGGGTAATATAATACAACCATTAGACTACAGGGTAATATAATACAACCATTAGACTAATATAATACAACCATTAGACTACAACAGGACTAGAGGGTAATATAATACAACCATTAGACTACAGGGATAAGTAATATAATACAACCATTAGACTACAGGGATAGAGTAACATAATACAACCATTAGACTACAGGGATAGAGTAACATAATACAACCATTAGACTACAGGGATAGAGTAATATAATACAACCATTAGACTACAGGGTAATATAATACAACCATTAGACTACAGGGTAATATAATACAACCATTAGACTACAGGGTAATATAATACAACCATTAGACTACAGGGTAATATAATACAACCATTAGACTACAGGGATAGAGTAATATAATACAACCATTAGACTACAGGGATAGAGTAATATAATACAACCATTAGACTACAGGGTAATATACAACCATTAGACTACAGGGATACCCATTAGACTACAGGGTAATATAATACAACCATTAGACTACAGGGATAGAGTAATATAATACAACCATTAGACTACAGGGATAGAGTAATATAATACAACCATTAGACTACAGGGATAGAGTAATATAATACAACCATTAGACTACAGGGATAGAGTAATATAATACAACCATTAGACTACAGGGTAATATAATACAACCATTAGACTACAGGGATAGAGTAACATAATACAACCATTAGACTACAGGGTAATATAATACAACCATTAGACTACAGGGTAATATAATACAACCATTAGACTACAGGGTAATATAATACAACCATTAGACTACAGGGATAGAGTAATATAATACAACCATTAGACTACAGGGATAGAGTAATATAATACAACCATTAGACTACAGGGTAATATAATACAACCATTAGACTACAGGGATAGAGTAATATAATACAACCATTAGACTACAGGGTAATATAATACAACCATTAGACTACAGGGTAATATAATACAACCATTAGACTACAGGGATAGAGTAACATAATACAACCATTAGACTACAGGGTAGAGTATATAATACAACCATTAGACTACAGGGATAGAGTAATATAATACAACCATTAGACTACAGGGATAAAATATAATACAACCATTAGACTACAGGGATAGAGTAACATAATACAACCATTAGACTACAGGGTATAATATAAGAGTAATACAACATTAGACTACAGGGATAGAGTAACATAATACAACCATTAGACTACAGGGTAATATAATACAACCATTAGACTACAGGGTAATATAATACAACCATTAGACTACAGGGTAATATAATACAACCATTAGACTACAGGGATAGAGTAATATAATACAACCATTAGACTACAGGGATAGAGTAACATAATACAACCATTAAACTACCAGGGTAATATAATACAACCATTAGACTACAGGGATAGAGTAACATAATACAACCATTAGACTACAGGGAATAGAGTATATAAATACAACCATTAGACTACAATATAGAGGGATAGTAATATAATACAACCATTAGACTACAGGGTAATATAATACAACCATTAGACTACAGGGTAATATAATACAACCATTAGACTACAGGGATAGAGTAACATAATACAACCATTAGACTACAGGGATAGAGTTATATAATACAACCATTAGACTACAGGGATAGAGTAATATAATACAACCATTAGACTACAGGGATAGAGTAACATAATACAACCATTAGACTACAGGGATAGAGTAACATAATACAACCATTAGACTACAGGGATAGAGTAACATAATACAACCATTAGACTACAGGGATAGAGTAATATAATACAACCATTAGACTACAGGGTAATATAATACAACCATTAGACTACAGGGTAATATAATACAACCATTAGACTACAGGGTAATATAATACAACCATTAGACTACAGGGATAGAGTAATATAATACAACCATTAGACTACAGGGTAATATAATACAACCATTAGACTACAGGGTAATATAATACAACCATTAGACTACAGGGATAGAGTAATATAATACAACCATTAGACTACAGGGATAGAGTAATATAATACAACCATTAGACTACAGGGTAATATAATACAACCATTAGACTACAGGGATAATATAATACAACCATTAGACTACAGGGTAATATAAATACAACCATTAGACTACAGGGTAATATAATACAACCATTAGACTACAGGTAATATAATACAACCATTAGACTACAGGGTAATATAATACAACCATTAGACTACAGGGTAATATAATACAACCATTAGACTACAGGGTAATATAATACAACCATTAGACTACAGGGTAATATAATACAACCATTAGACTACAGGGTAATATAATACAACCATTAGACTACAGGGTAATATAATACAACCATTAGACTACAGGGATAGAGTAATATAATACAACCATTAGACTACAGGGATAGAGTAATATAATACAACCATTAGACTACAGGGATAGAGTAATATAATACAACCATTAGACTACAGGGTAAGTATAAATACAACCATTAGACTACAGGGATAGAGTAACATAATACAACCATTAGACTACAGGGTAATATAATACAACCATTAGACTACAGGGATAGAGTAATATAATACAACCATTAGACTACAGGGTAATATAATACAACCATTAGACTACAGGGTAATATAATACAACCATTAGACTACAGGGTAATATAATACAACCATTAGACTACAGGGTAATATAATACAACCATTAGACTACAGGGTAATATAATACAACCATTAGACTACAGGGTAATATAATACAACCATTAGACTACAGGGATAGAGTAATATAATACAACCATTAGACTACAGGGATAGAGTAACATAATACAACCATTAGACTACAGGGTAATATAATACAACCATTAGACTACAGGGGATAGAATACAACCATTAGACTAATATAATACAACCATTAGACTACAGGGATAGAGTAATATAATACAACCATTAGACTACAGGGATAGAGTAATATAATACAACCATTAGACTACAGGGTAATATAATACAACCATTAGACTACAGGGTAATATAATACAACCATTAGACTACAGGGTATAGACTACAGTAATATAATACAACCATTAGACTACAGGGATAGAATACAACCATTAGTACAGGGTAACATAATACAACCATTAGACTACAGGGATAGACTACAGGGTAATATAATACAACCATTAGACTACAGGGATAGAGTAATATAATACAACCATTAGACTACAGGGATAGAGTAATATAATACAACCATTAGACTACAGGGATAGAGTAACATAATACAACCATTAGACTACAGGGAATATAATACAACCATTAGACTACAGGGTAATATAATACAACCATTAGACTACAGGGTAATATAATACAACCATTAGACTACAGAGTAATATAATACAACCATTAGACTACAGGGTAATATAATACAACCATTAGACTACAGGGTAATATAATACAACCATTAGACTACAGGGTAATATAATACAACCATTAGACTACAGGGTAACTACAGGGTAATATAATACAACCATTAGACTACAGGGTAATATAATACAACCATTAGACTACAGGGTAATATAATACAACCATTAGACTACAGGGTAATATAATACAACCATTAGACTACAGGGATAATATAATACAACCATTAGACTACAGGGTAATATAATACAACCATTAGACTACAGGGTAATATAATACAACCATTAGACTACAGGGTAATATAATACAACCATTAGACTACAGGGATAATAATATAATACAACCATTAGACTACAGGGATAAATATAATACAACCATTAGACTACAGGGATAATATAATACAACCATTAGACTACAGGGTAATAATATAATACAACCATTAGACTACAGGGTAATATAATACAACCATTAGACTACAGGGATAATATAATACAACCATTAGACTACAGGGATAGAGTAATATAATACAACCATTAGACTACAGGGATAGAGTAATACAACCATTAGACTACAACCAACCATTAGACTACAGGGATAGAGTAATATAATACAACCATTAGACTACAGGGATAGAGACTACATAAATACAACCATTAGACTACAGGGATAGAGTAATATAATACAACCATTAGACTACAGGGATAATATAATACAACCATTAGACTACAGGGATAGAGACTAATAGTAATATAATACAACCATTAGACTACAGGGATAGAGTAATATAATACAACCATTAGACTACAGGGAATAATATAATACAACCATTAGACTACAGGGTAATATAATACAACCATTAGACTACAGGGTAATATAATACAACCATTAGACTACAGGGTAATATAATACAACCATTAGACTACAGGGTAATATAATACAACCATTAGACTACAGGGTAATATAATACAACCATTAGACTACAGGGTAATATAATACAACCATTAGACTACAGGGATAGAGGGTAATATAATACAACCATTAGACTACAGGGATAGAGTAATATAATACAACCATTAGACTACAGGGTAATATAATACAACCATTAGACTACAGGGTAATATAATACAACCATTAGACTACAGGGTAATATAATACAACCATTAGACTACAGGGATAGAGTAATATAATACAACCATTAGACTACAGGGATAGAGTAACATAATACAACCATTAGACTACAGGGTAATATAATACAACCATTAGACTACAGGGATAGAGTAATATAATACAACCATTAGACTACAGGGATAATATAATACAACCATTAGACTACAGGGTAATATAATACAACCATTAGACTACAGGGTAATATAATACAACCATTAGACTACAGGGTAATATAATACAACCATTAGACTACAGGATAGAGTAATATAATACAACCATTAGACTACAGGGTAATATAATACAACCACCATTAGATACAGGGAGTAATATAATACAACCATTAGACTACAGGGTAATATAATACAACCATTAGACTACAGGGTAATATAATACAACCATTAGACTACAGGGATATAATACAACCATTAACTACAGGGATAATACAACCATTAGACTACAGGGATAGAGTAATATAATACAACCAGACTACAGGGTTAGACTACAGGGATAGACTAGTAATATAATACAACCATTAGACTACAGGGATAGAGGGTAATATAATACAACCATTAGACTACAGGGTAATATAATACAACCATTAGACTACAGGGATAGAGTAATATTAATACAACCATTAGACTACAGGGTAATATAATACAACCATTAGACTACAGGGTAATATAATACAACCATTAGACTACAGGGTAATATAATACAACCATTAGACTACAGGGTAATATAATACAACCATTAGACTACAGGGATAGAGTAATATAATACAACCATTAGACTACAGGGATAGAGTAATATAATACAACCATTAGACTACAGGGTAATATAATACAACCATTAGACTACAGGGATAGAGTAACATAATACAACCATTAGACTACAGGGTAATATAATACAACCATTAGACTACAGGGTAATATAATACAACCATTAGACTACAGGGATAGAGTAATATAATACAACCATTAGACTACAGGGATAGAGTAATATAATACAACCATTAGACTACAGGGATAGAGTAATATAATACAACCATTAGACTACAGGGATAGAGTAATATAATACAACCATTAGACTACAGGGTAATATAATACAACCATTAGACTACAGGGATAGAGTAACATAATACAACCATTAGACTACAGGGTAATATAATACAACCATTAGACTACAGGGATAACTATAATATAATACAACCATTAGACTACAGGGTAATATAATACAACCATTAGACTACAGGGTAATAGACTACAGGGTAATATAATACAACCATTAGACTACAGGGTAATATAATACAACCATTAGACTACAGGAGTAATATAATACAACCATTAGACTACAGGGATAATATAATACAACCATTAGACTACAGGGATAGAGTAATATAATACAACCATTAGACTACAGGGATAGAGTAATATAATACAACCATTAGACTACAGGGTATATAATACAACCATTAGACTACAGGGGAGTAATATAATACAACCATTAGACTACAGGGTAATATAATACAACCATTAGACTACAGGGTAATATATATACAACCATTAGACTACAGGGATAGAGTAATATAATACAACCATTAGACTACAGGGTAATATAATACAACCATTAGACTATATAATACAACCATTAGACTACAGGGTAATATAATACAACCATTAGACTACAGGGATAGAGTAATATAATACAACCATTAGACTACAGGGATAGAGTAATATAATACAACCATTAGACTACAGGGATAGAGTAACATAATACAACCATTAGACTACAGGGATAGAGTAATATAATACAACCATTAGACTACAGGGATAAGTAATATAATACAACCATTAGACTACAGAGTAATATAATACAACCATTAGACTACAGGGTAATATAATACAACCATTAGACTACAGGGATAGAGTAATATAATACAACCATTAGACTACAGGGTAATAATATAATACAACCATTAGACTACAGGGTAATATAATACAACCATTAGACTACAGGGTAATATAATACAACCATTAGACTACAGGGATAGAGTAATATAATACAACCATTAGACTACAGGGTAATATAATACAACCATTAGACTACAGGGTAATATAATACAACCATTAGACTACAGGGTAATATAATACAACCATTAGACTACAGGGTAATATAATACAACCATTAGACTACAGGGATATATAATACAACCATTAGACTACAGGGATAATAATATAATACAACCATTAGACTACAGGGTAATATAATACAACCATTAGACTACAGGGTAATATAATACAACCATTAGACTACAGGGTAATATAATACAACCATTAGACTACAGGGTAATATAATACAACCATTAGACTACAGGGTAATATAATACAACCATTAGACTACAGGGATTAGACTACAGTAATATAATACAACCATTAGACTACAGGGTAATATAATACAACCATTAGACTACAGGGATAAATATAATACAACCATTAGACTACAGGGATAGATATATAATACAACCATTAGACTACAGGGATAGAGTAATATAATACAACCATTAGACTACAGGGATAGAGTAACATAATACAACCATTAGACTACAGGGTAATATAATACAACCATTAGACTACAGGGATAGAGTAATATAATACAACCATTAGACTACAGGGTAATATAATACAACCATTAGACTACAGGGTAATATAATACAACCATTAGACTACAGGGTAATATAATACAACCATTAGACTACAGGGTAATATAATACAACCATTAGACTACAGGGTAATATAATACAACCATTAGACTACAGGGATAGAGGGTAATATAATACAACCATTAGACTACAGGGATAGAGTAATATAATTACAACCATTAGACTACAGGGATAGAGTAATATAATACAACCATTAGACTACAGGGATAATATAATACAACCATTAGACTACAGGGTAATATAATACAACCATTAGACTACAGGGTAATATAATACAACCATTAGACTACAGGGATAGAGTAATATAATACAACCATTAGACTACAGGGATAGAGTAACATAATACAACCATTAGACTACAGGGTAATAATATAATACAACCATTAGACTACAGGGTAATATAATACAACCATTAGACTACAGGGTAATAATAAATACAACCATTAGACTACAGGGTAATATAATACAACCATTAGACTACAGGGTAATATAATACAACCATTAGACTACAGGGATAGAGTAACATAATACAACCATTAGACTACAGGGATAGAGTAATATAATACAACCATTAGACTACAGGGTAATATAATACAACCATTAGACTACAGGGATAGAGTAATATAATACAACCATTAGACTACAGGGTAATATAATACAACCATTAGACTACATTAGACTACAGGTAATATAATACAACCATTAGACTACAGGGTAATATAATACAACCATTAGACTACAGGGTAATATAATACAACCATTAGACTACAGGGATAGAGTAATATAATACAACCATTAGACTACAGGGTAATATAATACAACCATTAGACTACAGGGTAATATAATACAACCATTAGACTACAGGGTAATATAATACAACCATTAGACTACAGGGTAATATAATACAACCATTAGACTACAGGGTAATATAATACAACCATTAGACTACAGGGTAATATAATACAACCATTAGACTACAGGGTAATATAATACAACCATTAGACTACAGGGTAATATAATACAACCATTAGACTACAGGGATATATAATACAACCATTAGACTACAGGGTAATATAATACAACCACTAGACTACAGGGATAGAGTAACATAATACAACCATTAGACTACAGGGATAGAGTAATATAATACAACCATTAGACTACAGGGATAGAGTAATATAATACAACCATTAGACTACAGGGATAGAGTAATATAATACAACCATTAGACTTAGACTAATACAACCATTAGACTAGAGTAATATAATATAATACAACCATTAGACTACAGGGATAGAGTAATATAATACAACCATTAGACTACAACCATTAGACTACAGGGTAATATAATACAACCATTAGACTACAGGGTAATATAATACAACCATTAGACTACAGGGTAATATAATACAACCATTAGACTACAGGGTAATATAATACAACCATTAGACTACAGGGAATATAATAATACAGGGTAATACAACCATTAGACTACAGGGTAATATAATACAACCATTAGACTACAGGGATAGAGTAATATAATACAACCATTAGACTACAGGGATAGAGTAATATAATACAACCATTAGACTACAGGGATAGAGTAATATAATACAACCATTAGACTACAGGGTAATATAATACAACCATTAGACTACAGGGATAGATAATATAATACAACCATTAGACTACAGGGATAGAGTAATATAATACAACCATTAGACTAGACTACATAATACAACCATTATAGAGTAATATAATACAACCATTAGACTACAGGGATACTAATACAACCATTAGACTAAGGGTATATAATACAACCATTAGACTACAGGGATATAATACAACCATTAGAGTAATATAATACAACCATTAGACTACAGGGTAATATAATACAACCATTAGACTACAGGGATAGAGTAATATAATACAACCATTAGACTACAGGGTAATATAATACAACCATTAGACTACAGGGTAATATAATACAACCATTAGACTACAGGGATAGAGTAATATAATACAACCATTAGACTACAGGGATAGAGTAACATAATACAACCATTAGACTACAGGGATAGAGTTATATAATACAACCATTAGACTACAGGGATAGAGTAATATAATACAACCATTAGACTACAGGGTAATATAATACAACCATTAGACTACAGGGTAATATAATACAACCATTAGACTACAGGGATAGAGTAACATAATACAACCATTAGACTACAGGGATAGAGTATAATACAACCATTAGACTACAAATATAATACAACCATTAGACTACAGGGATAGAGTAATATAATACAACCATTAGACTACAGGGAATATAATACAACCATTAGAGTAATATATAATACAACCATTAACTACAACCATTAGACTACAGGGATAGAGTAATATAATACAACCATTAGACTACAGGGTAATATAATACAACCATTAGACTAAGGGATATAAATACAACCATTAGACTACAGGGTAATATAATACAACCATTAGACTACAGGGTAATATAATACAACCATTAGACTACAGGGTAATATAATACAACCATTAGACTACAGGGTAATATAATACAACCATTAGACTACAGGGTAATATAATACAACCATTAGACTACAGGGTAATAATATAATACAACCATTAGACTACAGGGTAATATAATACAACCATTAGACTACAGGGTAATATAATACAACCATTAGACTACAGGGATAGAGTAATATAATACAACCATTAGACTACAGGGTAATATAATACAACCATTAGACTACAGGGACTAAGGGTATAAATACAACCATTAGACTACAGGGTAATATAAATACAACCATTAGACTACAGGGATAGAGTAACATAATACAACCATTAGACTACAGGGATAGAGTAATATAATACAACCATTAGACTACAGGGTAATATAATACAACCATTAGACTACAGGGATAATACAACCATAATACAACCATTAGACTACAGGGTAATATAATACAACCATTAGACTACAGGGTAATATAATACAACCATTAGACTACAGGGTAATATAATACAACCATTAGACTACAGGGATTATAATACAACCATTAGACTACAGGGATAGAGTAATATAATACAACCATTAGACTACAGGGTAATATATAATACAACCATTAGACTACAGGGTAATATAATACAACCATTAGACTACAGGGTAATATAATACAACCATTAGACTACAGGGTAAATATAATACAACCATTAGACTACAGGGATAGAGTAATATAATACAACCATTAGACTACAGGGAATAATATAATACAACCATTAGACTACAGGGATAGAGTAATATAATACAACCATTAGACTACAGGGTAATATAATACAACCATTAGACTACAGGGTAATATAATACAACCATTAGACTACAGGGTAATATAATACAACCATTAGACTACAGGGTAATATAAATACAACCATTAGACTACAGGGATAATATAATACAACCATTAGACTACAGGGTAATATAATACAACCATTAGACTACAGGGATATATAATACAACCATTAGACTACAGGGTAATATAATACAACCATTAGACTACAGGGTAATATAATACAACCATTAGACTACAGGGATAGAGTAATATAATACAACCATTAGACTACAGGGATAGAGTAACATAATACAACCATTAGACTACAGGGATAGAGTAATATAATACAACCATTAGACTACAGGGTAATATAATACAACCATTAGACTACAGGGTAATATAATACAACCATTAGACTACAGGGTAATATAATACAACCATTAGACTACAGGGTAATATAATACAACCATTAGACTACAGGGTAATATAATACAACCATTAGACTACAGGGTAATATAATACAACCATTAGACTACAGGGTAATATAATACAACCATTAGACTACAGGGTAATATAATACAACCATTAGACTACAGGGATAGAGTAACATAATACAACCATTAGACTACAGGGTAATATAATACAACCATTAGACTACAGGGATAGAGTAATATAATACAACCATTAGACTACAGGGATAGAGTAATATAATACAACCATTAGACTACAGGGATAGAGTAATATAATACAACCATTAGACTACAGGGATAGAGTAACATAATACAACCATTAGACTACAGGGATAAATATAAATACAACCATTAGACTACAGGGTAATATAATACAACCATTAGACTACAGGGTAATATAATACAACCATTAGACTACAGGGTAATATAATACAACCATTAGACTACAGGGTAATATAATACAACCATTAGACTACAGGGATAATACAACCATTAGAGTAATATAATACAACCATTAGACTACAGGGATAGAGTAATATAATACAACCATTAGACTACAGGGATAGAGTAATATAATACAAAACCATTAGACTACAGGGTAATATAATACAACCATTAGACTACAGGGTAATATAATACAACCATTAGACTACAGGGATAGAGTAATATAATACAACCATTAGACTACAGGGATAGACTACAGGGTAATATAATACAACCATTAGACTACAGGGTAATATAATACAACCATTAGACTACAGGGATAGAGTAATATAATACAACCATTAGACTACAGGGTAATATAATACAACCATTAGACTACAGGGTAATAATAAATACAACCATTAGACTACAGGGAATATAATACAACCATTAGACTACAGGGATAGAGTAACATAATACAACCATTAGACTACAGGGATAGAGTAATATAATACAACCATTAGACTACAGGGATAGAGTAATATAATACAACCATTAGACTACAGGGATAGATAATATAATACAACCATTAGACTACAGGGTAATATAATACAACCATTAGACTACAGGGATAGAGTAATATAATACAACCATTAGACTACAGGGTAATATAATACAACCATTAGACTACAGGGTAATAATATAATACAACCATTAGACTACAGGGTAATAATATAATACAACCATTAGACTACAGGGATAATATAATACAACCATTAGACTACAGGGATAGAGTAATATAATACAACCATTAGACTACAGGGTAATATAATACAACCATTAGACTACAGGGATAGAGTAATATAATACAACCATTAGACTACAGGGATAGAGTAATAATACAACCATTAGACTACAGGGTAATATAATACAACCATTAGACTACAGGGAATATAATACAACCATTAGACTAATATAATACAACCATTAGACTACAGGGATAGAGTAATATAATACAACCATTAGACTACAGGGATAGAGTAATAATACAACCATTAGACTACAGGGATAGAGTAATATAATACAACCATTAGACTACAGGGTAATATAATACAACCATTAGACTACAGGGTAATATAATACAACCATTAGACTACAGGGTAATATAATACAACCATTAGACTACAGGGATAGAGTAATATAATACAACCATTAGACTACAGGGATAGAGTAATATAATACAACCATTAGACTACAGGGTAATATAATACAACCATTAGACTACAGGGTAATATAATACAACCATTAGACTACAGGGTAATATAATACAACCATTAGACTACAGGGTATAATACAATATAATACAACCATTAGACTACAGGGATAGAGTAATATAATACAACCATTAGACTACAGGGATAATAGACTAAGGGATATAATACAACCATTAGACTATAGGGTAATATAATACAACCATTAGACTACAGGGTAATATAATACAACCATTAGACTACAGGGTAATATAATACAACCATTAGACTACAGGGTAATATAATACAACCATTAGACTACAGGGTAATATAATACAACCATTAGACTACAGGGTAATATAATACAACCATTAGACTACAGGGTAATATAATACAACCATTAGACTACAGGGATATATAATACAACCATTAGACTACAGGGATAGAGTAATATAATACAACCATTAGACTACAGGGATAGAGTAATATAATACAACCATTAGACTACAGGGTAATATAATAAACCATTAGACTACAGGGTACATAATACAACATTAGACTACAGGGTAATATAATACAACCATTAGACTACAGGGTAATATAATACAACCATTAGACTACAGGGTAATATAATACAACCATTAGACTACAGGGTAATATAATACAACCATTAGACTACAGGGATAATATAATACAACCATTAGACTACAGGGTAATATAATACAACCATTAGACTACAGGGATAGGTAATATAATACAACCATTAGACTACAGGGATAGATATAATACAACCATTAGACTACAGGGTAATATAATACAACCATTAGACTACAGGGATAGAGTAAATATAATACAACCATTAGACTAACCATTAGACTACAGGGATAGAGTAATATAATACAACCATTAGACTACAGGGATAGTAATATAATACAACCATTAGACTACAGGGATAGGTAATATAATACAACCATTAGACTACAGGGATAGAGTAATATAATACAACCATTAGACTACAGGGATAAGTAATATAATACAACCATTAGACTACAGGGATAATATAAATACAACCATTAGACTACAGGGATAGAGTAATATAATACAACCATTAGACTACAGGGTAATATAATACAACCATTAGACTACAGGGTAATATAATACAACCATTAGACTACAGGGTAATATAATACAACCATTAGACTACAGGGTAATATAATACAACCATTAGACTACAGGGATAGAGTAATATAATACAACCATTAGACTACAGGGATAGAGTAATATAATACAACCATTAGACTACAGGGATAGAGTAATATAATACAACCATTAGACTACAGGGTAATATAATACAACCATTAGACTACAGGGTAATATAATACAACCATTAGACTACAGGGATAGAGTAATATAATACAACCATTAGACTACAGGGATAGAGTAATATAATACAACCATTAGACTACAGGGTAATATAATACAACCATTAGACTACAGGGATAATATAATACAACCATTAGACTACAGGGAGTAATATAATACAACCATTAGACTACAGGGTAATATAATACAACCATTAGACTACAGGGATAGAGTAATATAATACAACCATTAGACTACAGGGATAGAGTAATATAATACAACCATTAGACTACAGGGATAGAGTAATATAATACAACCATTAGACTACAGGGTAATATAATACAACCATTAGACTACAGGGTAATATAATACAACCATTAGACTACAGGGTAATATAATACAACCATTAGACTACAGGGTAATATAATACAACCATTAGACTACAGGGTAATATAATACAACCATTAGACTACAGGGAGTAATATAATATAATACAACCATTAGACTACAGGGTAATATAATACAACCATTAGACTACAGGGTAATATAATACAACCATTAGACTACAGGGTAATATAATACAACCATTAGACTACAGGGTAATATAATACAACCATTAGACTACAGGGTAATATAATACAACCATTAGACTACAGGGATATATAATACAACCATTAGACTACAGGGTAATATAATACAACCACTAGACTACAGGGATAGAGTAACATAATACAACCATTAGACTACAGGGATAGAGTAATATAATACAACCATTAGACTACAGGGATAGAGTAATATAATACAACCATTAGACTACAGGGATAGAGTAATATAATACAACCATTAGACTACAGGGATAGAGTAACATAATACAACCATTAGACTACAGGGATAGAGTAATATAATACAACCATTAGACTACAGAGTAATATAATACAACCATTAGACTACAGGGTAATATAATACAACCATTAGACTACAGGGTAATATAATACAACCATTAGACTACAGGGTAATATAATACAACCATTAGACTACAGGGATAGAGTAATATAATACAACCATTAGACTACAGGGTAATATAATACAACCATTAGACTACAGGGTAATATAATACAACCATTAGACTACAGGGATAGTAATATAATACAACCATTAGACTACAGGGATAATATAAATACAACCATTAGACTACAGGGATAGAGTAATATAATACAACCATTAGACTACAGGGTAATATAATACAACCATAGACTACAGGGTACAACCATTAGACTACAGGGATAGAGTAATATAATACAACCATTAGACTACAACCATTAGACTACAGGGTAATATAATACAACCATTAGACTACAGGGTAATATAATACAACCATTAGACTACAGGGTAACTACAGGGATATATAATACAACCATTAGACTACAGGGATAGAGTAATATAATACAACCATTAGACTACAGGGATAGATAATATAATACAACCATTAGACTACAGGGTAATATAATACAACCATTAGACTACAGGGTAATATAATACAACCATTAGACTACAGGGATAGAGTAATATAATACAACCATTAGACTACAGGGATAGAGTAATATAATACAACCATTAGACTACAGGGTAATATAATACAACCATTAGACTACAGGGTAATATAATACAACCATTAGACTACAGGGATAGAGTAATATAATACAACCATTAGACTACAGGGATAGAGTAATATAATACAACCATTAGACTACAGGGATAGAGTAATATAATACAACCATTAGACTACAGGGTAATATAATACAACCATTAGACTACAGGGATAGAGTAATATAATACAACCATTAGACTACAGGGATAGAGTAACATAATACAACCATTAGACTACAGGGTAATATAATACAACCATTAGACTACAGGGATAGAGTAATATAATACAACCATTAGACTACAGGGATAGAAACATAATACAACCATTAGACTACAGGGTAAGTATAAATACAACCATTAGACTACAGGGTAATATAATACAACCATTAGACTACAGGGTAATATAATACAACCATTAGACTACAGGGTAATATAATACAACCATTAGACTACAGGGATATAGTAATATAAATACAACCATTAGACTACAGGGTAATATAATACAACCATTAGACTAATATAATACAACCATTAGACTACAGGGTAATATAATACAACCATTAGACTACAGGGATAGAGTAATATAATACAACCATTAGACTACAGGGATAGAGTAATATAATACAACCATTAGACTACAGGGATAGAGTAATATAATACAACCATTAGACTACAGGGTAATATAATACAACCATTAGACTACAGGGATAGAGTAATATAATACAACCATTAGACTACAGGGTAATATAATACAACCATTAGACTACAGGGTAATATAATACAACCATTAGACTACAGGGTAATATAATACAACCATTAGACTACAGGGATAGAGTAATATAATACAACCATTAGACTACAGGGATAGAGTAATATAATACAACCATTAGACTACAGGGATAGAGTAATATAATACAACCATTAGACTACAGGGATAATAATATAATACAACCATTAGACTACAGGGATAGAGTAATATAATACAACCATTAGACTACAGGGATAGAGTAATATAATACAACCATTAGACTACAGGGTAATATAATACAACCATTAGACTACAGGGATAGAGTAATATAATACAACCATTAGACTACAGGGTAATATAATACAACCATTAGACTACAGGGATAGAGTAATATAATACAACCATTAGACTACAGGGATAGAGTAATATAATACAACCATTAGACTACAGGGATAGAGTAATATAATACAACCATTAGACTACAGGGATAGAGTAATATAATACAACCATTAGACTACAGGGTAATATAATACAACCATTAGACTACAGGGTAATATAATACAACCATTAGACTACAGGGTAATATAATACAACCATTAGACTACAGGGATAGAGTAATATAATACAACCATTAGACTACAGGGTAATATAATACAACCATTAGACTACAGGGTAATATAATACAACCATTAGACTACAGGGATAGAGTAATATAATACAACCATTAGACTACAGGGTAATATAATACAACCATTAGACTACAGGGATAGAGTAATATAATACAACCATTAGACTACAGGGATAGAGTAATATAATACAACCATTAGACTACAGGGATAGAGTAATATAATACAACCATTAGACTACAGGGATAGAGTAATATAATACAACCATTAGACTACAGGGATAGAGTAATATAATACAACCATTAGACTACAGGGTAATATAATACAACCATTAGACTACAGGGATAGAGTAATATAATACAACCATTAGACTACAGGGTAATATAATACAACCATTAGACTACAGGGTAATATAATACAACCATATAATACAACCATTAGACTACAGGGATAGAGTAATATAATACAACCATTAGACTACAGGGTAATATAATACAACCATTAGACTACAGGGTAATATAATACAACCATTAGACTACAGGGTAATATAATACAACCATTAGACTACAGGGTAATATAATACAACCATTAGACTACAGGGATAGAGTAATATAATACAACCATTAGACTACAGGGATAAATATAATACAACCATTAGACTACAGGGATAGAGTAATATAATACAACCATTAGACTACAGGGTAATATAATACAACCATTAGACTACAGGGATAGAGTAATATAATACAACCATTAGACTACAGGGTAATATAATACAACCATTAGACTACAGGGTAATATAATAATACAACCATTAGACTACAGGGTAATATAATACAACCATTAGACTACAGGGTAATATAATACAACCATTAGACTACAGGGATAGAGTAATATAATACAACCATTAGACTACAGGGATAGAGTAATATAATACAACCATTAGACTACAGGGATAGAGTAATATAATACAACCATTAGACTACAGGGTAATATAATACAACCATTAGACTACAGGGATAGAGTAATATAATACAACCATTAGACTACAGGGATAGAGTAATATAATACAACCATTAGACTACAGGGTAATATAATACAACCATTAGACTACAGGGATAGAGTAATATAATACAACCATTAGACTACAGGGTAATATAATACAACCATTAGACTACAGGGATAAATATAATACAACCATTAGATAGAGTAATATAATACAACCATTAGACTACAGGGATAGAGTAACATAATACAACCATTAGACTACAGGGATAGAGTAACATAATACAACCATTAGACTACAGGGTAATATAATACAACCATTAGACTACAGGGTAATATAATACAACCATTAGACTACAGGGTAATATAATACAACCATTAGACTACAGGGTAATATAATACAACCATTAGACTACAGGGATAGAGTAATATAATACAACCATTAGACTACAGGGTAATATAATACAACCATTAGACTACAGGGATAGAGTAATATAATACAACCATTAGACTACAGGGATAGAGTAATATAATACAACCATTAGACTACAGGGATAGAGTAATATAATACAACCATTAGACTACAGGGATAGAGTAATATAATACAACCATTAGACTACAGGGATAGAGTAATATAATACAACCATTAGACTACAGGGTAATATAATACAACCATTAGACTACAGGGATAGAGTAATATAATACAACCATTAGACTACAGGGTAATATAATACAACCATTAGACTACAGGGATAGAGTAATATAATACAACCATTAGACTACAGGGATAGAGTAATATAATACAACCATTAGACTACAGGGTAATATAATACAACCATTAGACTACAGGGTAATATAATACAACCATTAGACTACAGGATAGAGTAATATAATACAACCATTAGACTACAGGGTAATATAATACAACCATTAGACTACAGGGTAATATAATACAACCATTAGACTACAGGGTAATATAATACAACCATTAGACTACAGGGACAATATAATACAACCATTAGACTACAGAGGATAATATAATACAACCATTAGACTACAGGGATAGAGTAATATAATACAACCATTAGACTACAGGGATAGAGTAATATAATACAACCATTAGACTACAGGGTAATATAATACAACCATTAGACTACAGGGATAGAGTAATATAATACAACCATTAGACTACAGGGTAATATAATACAACCATTAGACTACAGGGATAGAGTAATATAATATAATACATTAGACTACAGGGTAATATAATACAACCATTAGACTACAGGGTAATATAATACAACCATTAGACTACAGGGATAGAGTAATATAATACAACCATTAGACTACAGGGATAGAGTAATATAATACAACCATTAGACTACAGGGTAATATAATTAGACTACATAATACAACCATTAGACTACAGGGTAATATAATACAACCATTAGACTACAGGGATAGAGTAATATAATACAACCATTAGACTACAGGGATAGAGTAATATAATACAACCATTAGACTACAGGGTAATATAATACAACCATTAGACTACAGGGTAATATAATACAACCATTAGACTACAGGGATAGAGTAATATAATACAACCATTAGACTACAGGGATAGAGTAACATAATACAACCATTAGACTACAGGGTAATATAATACAACCATTAGACTACAGGGTAATATAATACAACCATTAGACTACAGGGATAGAGTAATATAATACAACCATTAGACTACAGGGTAATATAATACAACCATTAGACTACAGGGTAATATAATACAACCATTAGACTACAGAGTAATATAATACAACCATTAGACTACAGGGATAGAGTAATATAATACAACCATTAGACTACAGGGATAGAGTAATATAATACAACCATTAGACTACAGGGTAATATAATACAACCATTAGACTACAGGGATAGAGTAATATAATACAACCATTAGACTACAGGGATAGAGTAATATAATACAACCATTAGACTACAGGGTAATATAATACAACCATTAGACTACAGGGTAATATAATACAACCATTAGACTACAGGGTAATATAATACAACCATTAGACTACAGGGTAATAGACTACAGTAAATATAATACAACCATTAGACTACAGGGATAGAGTAATATAATACAACCATTAGACTACAGGGTAATATAATACAACCATTAGACTACAGGGTAATATAATACAACCATTAGACTACAGGGATAGAGTAATATAATACAACCATTAGACTACAGGGATAGAGTAACATAATACAACCATTAGACTACAGGGTAATATAATACAACCATTAGACTACAGAGTAATATTATACAACCATTAGACTACAGGGTAATATAATACAACCATTAGACTACAGGGTAACATAATACAACCATTAGACTACAGGGATAGAGTAATATAATACAACCATTAGACTACAGGGATAGAGTAACATAATACAACCATTAGACTACAGGGATAGAATAATATAATACAACCATTAGACTACAGGGTAATATAATACAACCCTTAGACTACAGGGATAGAGTAATATAATACAACCATTAGACTACAGGGTAATATAATACAACCATTAGACTACAGGGTAACATAATACAACCATTAGACTACAGGGATAGAGTAATATAATACAACCATTAGACTACAGGGTAATATAATACAACCATTAGACTACAGGGATAGAGTAACATAATACAACCATTAGACTACAGGGTAATATAATACAACCATTAGACTACAGGGATAGAGTAACATAATACAACCATTAGACTACAGGGTAATATAATACAACCATTAGACTACAGGGATAGAGTAACATAATACAACCATTAGACTACAGGGATGGAGTAATATAATACAACCATTAGACTACAGGGTAATATAATACAACCATTAGACTACAGGGATAGAGTAACATAATACAACCATTAGACTACAGGGTAATATAATACAACCATTAGACTACAGGGATAGAGTAATATAATACAACCATTAGACTACAGGGTAATATAATACAACCATTAGACTACAGGGATAGAGTAATACAATACAACCATTAGACTACAGGGTAATACAATACAACCGTTAGACTACAGGGTAATATAATACGACCATTAGACTACAGGGTAATATAATACAACCATTAGACTACAGGGATAGAGTAATATAATACAACCATTAGACTCCAGGGATAGAGTAATATAATACAACCATTAGACTACAGAGTAATATAATACAACCATTAGACTACAGGGATAATAACATAATACAACCATTAGACTACAGGGTAATATAATACAACCATTAGACTACAGGGATAGAGTAATATAATACAACCATTAGACTACAGGGTAATATAATACAACCATTAGACTACAGGGTAACAATAATACAACCATTAGACTACAGGGTAATATAATACAACCATTAGACTACAGGGTAATATAATACAACCATTAGACTACAGGGTAATATAATACAACCATTAGACTACAGGGTAACATAATACAACCATTAGACTACAGGGTAATATAATACAACCATTAGACTACAGGGATAGAGTAATATAATACAACCATTAGACTACAGGGTAATATAATACAACCATTAGACTACAGGGATAGAGTAATATAATACAACCATTAGACTACAGGGATAGAGTAACATAATACAACCATTAGACTACAGGGTAATATAATACAACCATTAGACTACAGGGTAACATAATACAACCATTAGACTACAGGGATAGAGTAATATAATACAACCATTAGACTACAGGGTAATATAATACAACCATTAGACTACAGGGTAATACAATACAACCATTAGACTACAGGGTAATATAATACAACCATTAGACTACAGGGTAATATAATACAACCATTAGACTACAGGGTAATATAAATCAACCATTAGACTACAGGGTAATATAATACAACCATTAGACTACAGGGTAATATAATACAACCATTAGACTACAGGGTAATATAATACAACCATTAGACTACAGGGATAGAGTAATATAATACAACCATTAGACTACAGGGATAGAGTAACATAATACAACCATTAGACTACAGGGTAATATAATACAACCATTAGACTACAGGGTAACATAATACAACCATTAGACTACAGGGATAGAGTAATATAATACAACCATTAGACTACAGGGTAATATAATACAACCATTAGACTACAGGGTAATATAATACAACCATTAGACTACAGGGAATATAATACAACCATTAGACTACAGTAATATAAACAACCATTAGACTACAGGGTAATATAATACAACCATTAGACTACAGGGATATAATACAACCATTAGACTACAGTAATATAATACAACCATTAGACTACAGGGATAGAGTAATATAATACAACCATTAGACTACAGGGATAATAACATAATACAACCATTAGACTACAGGGTAATATAATACAACCATTAGACTACAGGGATAGAGTAATATAATACAACCATTAGACTACAGGGTAATATAATACAACCATTAGACTACAGGGTAATACAATACAACCATTAGACTACAGGGTAATATAATACAACCATTAGACTACAGGGTAATATAATACAACCATTAGACTACAGGGATAGAGTAATATAATACAACCATTAGACTACAGGGTAATATAATACAACCATTAGACTACAGGGTAATATAATACAACCATTAGACTACAGGGTAATATAATACAACCATTAGACTACAGGGATAGAGTAATATAATACAACCATTAGACTACAGGGATAGAGTAACATAATACAACCATTAGACTACAGGGTAATATAATACAACCATTAGACTACAGGGTAACATAATACAACCATTAGACTACAGGGATAGAGTAATATAATACAACCATTAGACTACAGGGTAATATAATACAACCATTAGACTACAGGGTAATACAATACAACCATTAGACTACAGGGTAATATAATACAACCATTAGACTACAGGGTAATATAAATCAACCATTAGACTCAAAGAGCTACAGGGACAACAGGACAAAATGTTTCCATGAAGCTGCTAGGGGACAGGCAGATCTATCTTAGACAGAAAGGTGCTGGACAAAGCAACATACATCATGGTCACAGAAATGATGGCAAGTGTGCCAGGTGTCTTGGAGGCAGTATCGGTCTGTCCCCACCAGTGTGTTTGAAAATGAATGCTTTAGTCTGACAGATGGATTATCACTCAGGAAAATGTGAGGTCAACACACCAGACTGCCTGGCCTTGCCATCACCTACAGGGAGACAGAGGCACAGGGAGACAAAGAAACTAAACACGGAGGGAGATGAATGAAGAGATGTGGGCCAGAAGAGTGCTGCAGTGTGTTACGCCCTACCCTGACATGTCCGGCCTGTGAGTCTGTAATAACTAACCTACCAAGATTTTGGGAGACTGGGGTTTGCTCTTCCACCTAATTTGTCACAAAGCGACACAGCAGCAGCCTCCTGGGTCATATTCACTGAGAACCAGATGGAAGAAAACCAACTGAAACAGGGAGGGAGAGAAAGATGGCGCCGACAGACATGGCAGCTCTGCTTTCAGCTCCTAAGCAACTCTGCAGTATCTTGTTGTTGTTATTTCTTGCATTAGTAACCCATATTTATTTTTGTGCTATTAAATACAGCCGGAAATATCTTTTGGATATCAGAGCGGCTGTAACTCACTAGCATTACGACCAGGAATACGAATCCCGAATTGAATCCTCTGTTCGTACAGCTGATGTACGAAGGGCTATATAAATACATTTGATTTGATTTATTCCTCTTGAATGTTCAGTGTATTACTCTCGAATGTTCAGTGTATTACTCTCGAATGTTCAGTGTATTACTCTCGAATGTTCAGTCCCTGGACAATACAGTAGACGAGCTCAGGGCGAGGATCTCCTTCCAGAGACAACAGGGACAGTAACATAATCCGTTTCAAGGAATCATGGCTCTCTTCGGGTATACTGTCCCAGTCCATACAGCCAGCTGGGTTCTCAGTACATTGCGAAGACAGGAATAAAGAACTCTCCGGGAAGAAGGAAGGCAGAGGTCTATGTTTCATGATTATTATTTTTTTTTACCTTTATTTTACTAGGCAAGTCAGTTAAGAACAAATTCTTATTTTCAATGACGGCCTAGGAACAGTGGGTTAACTGCCTGTTCAGGGGCAGAACGACAGATTTGTACCTTGTCAACTCGGGGATTCGAACTTGCAACCTTTTGATTACTAGTCCAACGCTCTAACCACTAGGCTACTCTGCCGCCTCACGGTGTGATTGTGTTAACGTACAGGAACTCAAGTCCTTTTGTTCACCAGACCAAGAATACCTCACAATAAAATGCCGATCGTATTTGAGAATTGTCTTCGGTTATAGTCACAGGCGTGTATTCTCCCCCTTAAACCACAATGGCACTCAAGGAACTACACTGGACTTTGTGCAAATTGGAAACCACATAACCTGAGGCCGCATTTATTGTAGCTGGGGACTTAAAGCAAATTTGAGGAAAAAGCTACCGAAGTTCTAACACATTGCCTGTAGTACTCGTGCTTTAAATACTCTGGACGGAGATGGCTACAAGGCCCTCCCTAGGCCTCCCTGCGGTAGATCATATCACGACTCCATTCTGCATCTCCCTTCCTAAAAGCAAAAAATCTAAAAGGAAGTACCCGTGCTAAGGGCTAATCAACGTGGTCTGACCAATTGGAATCCATGCTTCAAGATTGTATTGATCAAGCAGACAGGGCTATGTTCCGGGTTGCCTCAGAATAACATCAATGTCAAATCCAACTGTGTTTGCCACATGCGCCAAATACAACAAATGTAGACTTTACCGTGAAATGCTTTACTGACAAGCCCTTAACCAACAGTGAAGTTCAGGAAGAAAATATTTACCAAGTAGACTAAAATAAAAAGCAATAATAAATAATAAGAAAAACGAGGCTATATATATATATTTTTTTTTTTTAAACCTTTATTTAACCAGGCAAGTCAGTTAAGAACAAATTATTATTTTCAATGACGGCCTAGGAACAGTGGGTTAACTGCCTGTTCAGGGGCAGAACGACAGCTCGGGGGGTTTGAACTCGCAACCTTCCGGTTACTAGTCCAACACTCTAACCACTAGGCTACCCTGCCGCCCCGGGGGGTACAGTGGGTACCGATACCGAGTCAGTGTGCAGGGGTACAGGCTAGCTGAGGTAATCTGTACATCTAGGTGGGGGCGAAGGAAGTGACTATGCATAGGTAACAAACAGCAAGCAGCAGTGTACAAAAAAAATGGGTGGGGGGGGTCAATAAATAGTCTGGTGGGGGGGTCAATGTAAATAGTCTGGTGGGGGGGGTTAATGTAAATAGTCTGGTGGGGGGTCTAATGTAAATAGTCTGGTGGGGGGTCAATGTAAATAGTCTGGTGGGGGGGTAAATAGTCTGGTGGGGGGTCAATGTAAATAGTCTGGTGGGGGGGTTAATGTAAATAGTCTGGTGGGGGTGGGGGGGGGGTTAATGTAAATAGTCTGGTGGGGGGGTAAATAGTCTGGGGGGGTAATGTAAATAGTCTGGTGGGGGGGTTCAATGTAAATAGTCTGGTGGGGGGTAATAGTCTAATGTAAATAGTCTGGTGGGGGG